>NC_058419.1:37344829-37474266 GCF_002201575.2 Neomonachus schauinslandi | reverse complement strand
CTATCTATCTATCTATCTATCTATCTATCTATCTATCTATCTATCTATCTATCTATCTATGTAATCTCTACACCCAACATGGGGCTCAAACTCACGACCCAGAGATCAAGAGTCACGAGCTCCTCCAACTGAACCAGCCAGGTGCCCCTATCTCAGGCTTTTGAGGTGCTTCTCACACACTTCTTTTCTGGTGGTTGGAAAACCCCCATTATTGTAGAAAGTTCCCCAGGAATTTCTTCCTTACTTGTCCTAAGGTCTAAGATGGAAGGGTTTTCCGGGATCGAGTCCCGCATCGGGCTCCCTGCTCGGCAGGGAGTCTGCTTCTCCCTCTGACCCTCCTCCCTCTCATGCTCTCTATCTCTCATTCTCTCTGTCTCAAATAAATAAATAAAATCTTTAAAAAAAAAAAAAAGGGGGCGCCTGGGTGGCTCAGTTGGTTAAGATGGAAGGGTTTTATTGGCAGAGACAGGAAAACAGGACAGTTCAGGAAAAGCCTTCGAAGTGCCTTCATGGCTGTGAATCTAAAGTTATCACAAAATAAAAAGTTAATTTACAAAATGTCTTCAAAGGGGCACCCGGGTGGCTCAGTCGGTTAAGTGCCTGCCTTCAGCTCAGGTCATGATCCCAGGGTCCTGGGATGGAGCCCCGCATCAGGCTCCCTGCTCAGCGGGGAACCTGTTTCTCCCTCTGCTGCTCCCCCTGCCTATACTCTCTCTCTCTCTCCTGTTAAATAAATAAATAAAATCTTTTAAAAAATGAAAAAATAAAAATAAAAAATGTTTTCAGAATGTGTTGTAATTCACACAGCCATGAGCGTATTACAGCTTCATCACTGGCCCCCTGGGACCATCCCTGTCTGGGAGACACTTGGGCCAGTTTCCTTCCCAAACCATTGTTCTGACAATGTGTGTGAGACATGGATTTCTATCTGTTTCCTATTGTTTCTATCCCTAAAGTTTTCACTTTTCTAATGGTAAATCTCTGAGTAATCTTTTGGGGGTAAAATCAGAGTTTGGCTGTCATCCAAAACAAAATTCTGCTTGTTTTCATGTTTTGGCTTTCCACCCTGTGTCTACTTCTCCCTCCCTATAACACACACACACACACACACACACACACACACACACACACACCCACACCCACACCCTTGGGACTAGGACCATTGCATGTGAAATTATGATCTAGAAACCATTTCAGGTTTTTACAAAGGAGCCATAATTGAGCCACTGGTTGTCCTTCCTGCACACTTCATAAAACTTGGTAAAGGGACTTGGCAAAATCAAGCAATGACCTGTGTTCCTATCGAACGGAGGTTTTCGAGGGTTCCCTGTAAATACGAACGCTCTACTAAAGTGACAGTCTACCGGATTGGCAATGTGTTGTTAGGGCTGCCATTTTTGATCCCATACAGAAAGCTGGGCCTGCAAAAGATATTCAGAAGGGCTTCTCCTACCTTCTCATTTTTGGCTGGTCAAGAGCCAGCAACGAGTTTGAAACAGCTCTCTCTGATTTGGGACAAATGCCTGTACATTAACATTCATGAAAAGCCCCTCACACACATTTCGTCCCACCTGCAATACCCATTCCTTCAACTCGTATTCCTTGGGTGCCAACTCTGTGCCAGGCACATATTTTTCTCTTACTACAGTTGCTATTTATCATTCAAATCACATCCCACAATATCTACCCCTTTTGGAACAAAGGAAAATATTTATTTATAATAAAGTGGAACCATCTGGACATTTTGGTCTACTGGGCCCATATGTTTGTTTCTAAAGATAGGTCTTGAACTCCTCTGAAAATCAATAGCTACTTCAAGGCCCTGCATTCTGTACCTGACCTCTTTTGCTACAGAAAGTACGGGATTAACTTCAGCCCCATTGCCAGCAGTTTCGGAAGAAGGACGAGACTGAAAGACAAGGGTGGGGTTGGAGGCAGCATAAAACGAAGTCAAGAAGAATGGCGGATTAATGGTCTCACCAGCAGGACTGCTGAGCTGGCCACAAAGCTTAGTGCTGATACCCAACGGAAGGTGTCTGAGACCCAAATTCGGTGAGAAGGGCATGTGGTTGATGGCTGCGAATTTAGTCATTCTCAACGTCCTACCACCATAAAAAATGAGGGCGGACAAAAGGAGGAAATTCACAACACAGAAGATGGAGACTGGCATTATCTGTCGGGATCTGGAAGGAATCTCACTTCCTATAAAGCAGATAGAGCTAGATGGTGAAAATTCTTCTTAATTTTTTTTTTACTTTTTACTTTAAATTCCAGTGAGTGAACCTACAGTGCAATATGAGTTTCAGGTGTACAAATGTAGCGACTTGACACTTCCTTACAACACCTGGCGCTCATCACAACAGGTGCCCTCCTGAATCCCCATCCCCTACTTCACCCATCCTCGGGGTCCATATGAACCCACAAACTGGGAAGCCCATCCTCTCTTGCAGGAGTGCTGCTTGTTTTGAGATATCCAGAGTATTGTTCTCCACCCCACCCACAATCCTTCCACACGCCTTCAGAAATGGCAGCACCTAGAAAATGACAGGACCAGAGAATAAAGCACACAGACATCACTTCAACTCGCTGCTGAGAATGTGTTGGTGATCTGGGGGCATGCAAGTCAGAAGCAATGCTGGGAGGTTTATATTGGCCATTTTATTATGTCCCCACCAATGCCTTCCTCACACCTTCCCTATCCTTGGTTTTGCCCCATAATTCCCTAGGCTCTGGCCTTCTATACAGTGCTTATTGAGAACTAATTCCACAGGTTTAAAAAAATCATTCAAATGTTATATACTGCAAAACGGATTGATGCTCACTGGAAAACATCCAATGATACAGAACAGACAGGGTAAAAAAATCATGCTCTCCCTTTCCCCCTGCCCACTTCCACCCCTGAGATTACCACTCATAATGTGTTGGTATATGACCTTCCAGATCTTTCCATATGCATTCACATTCATGCGCACACACACCAGTTTTACATAAGGAAATGATAGTAGAAGTTGCATCCTGCACCTTGCTTTGTTTAAATAACGTATCTTGGGGATCCCTCCATTCGAGTACCCTTCGAAGTCCTGCATTCTTTTTAACAACAGCACCAGGTCCCACAGATTGGGTGTATTCAACCAAGCCCCTATTGCTTATGTCCGGGTTCCTTCCATTTGTTTTGCTTTTAGGAAAATAATGCTGCATTGAATGCCCCATACACTTTTTTTTTTAAAGAGTTTTTTTTATTTATTTGAGAGAGAGAATGAGAGAGAGAGAGAGAGAGAGCATGAGAGGGGGGAGGGGCAGAGGGAGAAGCAGACTCCCCGCTGAGCAGGGAGCCCGATGCGGGACTCGATCCCAGGACTCCGGGATCATGACCTGAGCCGAAGGCAGTCGCTTAACCAACTGAGCCACCCAGGCGCCCCCCCCCCATACACTTTTTTATACAGGGGTCCAATGAATACCCATGTATGTACTGTGGACGCCTTTGTGCATCTTGTACATTTTCATAAATCCTTCAGTATGATAGATTCCTTGGACTGGAGCATCTCCTTTTCAGATTTTCAGACGTTTGAGGTATGGTTGTACTCCCACATACGTTTGTGAGAGAGGGATGGCATTTTGTCAGTTACTGTGAAATACACAGGGGCAAGAGATGCTGTTGCTATACACAGAGAGGCTTTCTGCGAGGTTAGCACTGAGAATGGGAATGAGATAATGCAGGGTGGGGAAGGAGTATGCAGCCTGCTACCTTTTCTCTCTTGCAGCTGTATGACTGAGAGCCTAAGGCTTAGGAAAGGCTTTATGGAGACCTGTCCACAGTACCTCTGCCGAAAGGATGGACGGACCTACCTTACACTCCCACCGAAGGTCCTCACTACCGAGGACAGAGGTAGTGACCTGTCTTCTTTCCAGAAGGCAAAGATTTGGCAAGCCATCCCGAAAGGCTAACAACTTCTGATCTATATGGGGCTACCTAAGGGCTGGGACTGTGATTTCTTTGTGTTCATGTCCTGGCCCTAGTTACCAATTATACAGTGTACTTAAATGGCTAGAGGTTGGTGATAATGCCATTTAATTTTCTGAGTAAAGGGAAAGAGCAATGGTGTTAGAAATGGGCCCTTTTATGGAGTTGCTGCGATAATAGCCATGGAGAGAGGAAAGTCTGGCCTGGTGCTGTGGAGGGTTGAATTATTTGAGCTATTCACACTTACTGCTTCTCTGTTGGCAGGTTGCCGGAAGATATCACCATCAGAATGTTCCCACGACAATTCTCCATCCCCTGTTTATTACAAAATAAAGAAAGAGTCATACATACATAGAAGGGAAAACCATTACCCTTGTGACCTAGCCACGTTTTTGGTTCTATGATCCCAAATTTCTCCAGACTTTTAACTGTTGTTAAGACGGCTATCCTTCCGGGCACCTGGGTGGCTCAGTCGGTTGGGTGTCTGACTCTTGATTTCGGCTCAGGTTATGATCTCAGGGTCGTGAAATGGAGCCCCCGCACCAGGCTCCATGCTGTGTGTGAAGCCTGCTTAAGATTCTCTCCCTGCCCCTCCCCCTGTCTCTCTCTCTCTGTCTCTCTCTCCCTCCCGGGGAAAAAAAAAAAAAATTGGCTGTCCCTCATAAAGTGACCCTGAAAGATTTCTCTCTGGGTCTGCCTCATTTTTCAAAAACAACTCTGAAGAAAGCTGACACTTTTTGAAAGAGCCCATCCATTCACACTGTACAAAATTTGGGAAACAAAAGGGAAAATAATAACTTTCCACTGTGATATAGCCATCAGCCTCACTTTTGCTTATTTTATTCCTGTGACAGTTAAGTATTTCACAGGTCATACTTAACTTGTGTTTAAACTACCCTTCAAAAATGAGAGTTTCGAGGATTAGGTCTGTCATAATTTGTTAAATTCACCCTTATGTCTCTGAGAAGTTATGACCTGGTCTGAAAGTTAAGGTAAAACTTGTGGTGGCTGGAATGTTTACATAACTGATACTCAAGATGCACTCCTCTGTTTCTGCCTGAGATTCCTTCTTCTGGATCTGTGTGTTCTAGTCTCTGAACAGTGAACACCTTTCATTGCCTCATTGTCAGAGTACTGCTAGTAGGAGGAAGATCCTACTTTTAGCCTTCAGAACAACACAGCACAGACAGTGATAATCCTCAGCTGAATAAAGATCACAAACCACAGGACAATTTCCAAGGCTATTACCTTGTGTTATCGATGACCAAGCGAGTTGATGGGAAGAGCTTGGTCTTACTCTTTGTATCAATGAAACCACGTATTTCACAGGATAACAGGAAATAACAAAAAGTATCAGCGTTAAGAATTTTCTATTTGGGGCTCCTGGGTGGCTCAGTCGTTAAGCGTTGGCCTTCGGCTCAGGTCATGATCCCAGGGTCCTGGGACCGAGTCCCACATCGGGCTCCCTGCTCCGCGGGAAGCCTGCTTCTCCCTCTCCCACTCCCCCTGCTTGTTCCTGCTCTCACTATGTCTCTCTCTGTCAAATAAATAAATAAAAAAAATCTTAAAAAAAAAAAAGAATTTTCTATTTGAATTTATCCCTCGAGCTTTCAAAATCTGCTTGGACATAGTAACACGTTACCAGTTCAAGGAGGTGGTAGTACTATGAAGGAAAATTAGGTAATATCATTGGGTTTTAGGATTTGCAAAAGACCCCGAAATTCCTTTGATAGCAGTATTATCAGGTAGTGATATGTAACGAAGTTATGGTTTTAACCCTTCATGATTTAAAGATCATCTCATGGAAAAAAAAATAATGCATTGTCAAGATGTGCTTGGGAGAGGGGCGCCTGGGTGGCTCAGTCGGTTAAGCATCTGCCTTCGGCTCAGGTCATGATCCCAGAGTCCCCTGATCGAGCCCCACGTCAGGTTCCCCGCTCAGTGGGGAGTCTGCTTCTCCCTCTGTCCCTCCCCTCTCTTGTGTTCTCTCACTCTCTCTCTCAAATAAATAAATAAAATCTTTAAAAAAAGATGTGCTTGGGAGATATAGACTAGGTGAGTGATCAGTAAGATATAATCATGGAAAGCTTCCTAAAAGAATCAGTCATGTCTTTAGAAGTAGACACTATAGGGCATAAACACACAGTGATGTGGGCAGAGGGGAGCCTGACCGAAGGGAATGGCATTTGCAAAGGAGCAGAGCTTTGGAAACAGCAAGGAACACACTGGAGACAGCCAGCAAGGTGTGGCTGGAGTAGAAAGTTCAGATGTGAAACAAGAGAAATGGGGATGGTGGAGAGAAAGAAAGGAAGGGGGGGGAGTGGGTGAAGAGGGAGGTAAGGAGGGAGGGAGACCAGTTGTTGACGTAAATAAGGGTGGTAAATAATTGCTGTGTAGACTTCAGAAAGAGGCTAAAGAATTCACATTTTATCTTGCAACCAATTTTTATGTAGAGGTTCCTAGAGTAAAAGATGGTGATTTGTGGCAGCTTCTCCTGGTGATGGAGTGTCCCCTACCTGGGGAGCACCTGGAATCTGGGAGGCCAAACAAGAGGCTGTTGTAGTAACATGTGACAGGCCCTGAGAATCTCTGAAATCATGGAGAAGGGGCAAATCAGACTACTTCAGATAAAAAGGCAATGATAAGATCCCGATGGGAGATCTGATAACAGAGGAGGATGGCAAAAGAGAATACGGTGTAAAAGGAGGCTAAGGTGGGGGTGGTGGTGGGAGGGCACATGGGTGGCTCAGCTGGTTAAACATCTGACTCTTGATTTCAGCTCAGGTCATGATCTCAGGGTCCTGGGATCGAGCCCCGCATTTGTTGGGCTCCATGCTCAGAGGGGAGTCTGCGTGAGGATTCTCTCTCCCTCTCCTTCTGCCCCTCTCCCCTGCTCTCTCTCTCTCTCTCTCTCTCTCTCTCTAAAGTAAATAAATAAATCTTTAAAAAAATTTAAAAAGGAAAGGATGCTAGCTTTGCAAATCTGAACAGCTGGGAAATGGCACTGCCCTTGACAGTGAATGAGTAGGGATGAACTTAAATGTACTTGGTCCCTTTTCGCTGGCAGTGGCGGGTCTAAGCTTTGTTGTGAGCTAGATGAAAATAGGGGACCGGAGAGAAGACTGGAAACCAGAAGAGATTCACCAGCAAATGGCAGAACACAATGGAAAAGCTATAGGATGTGTTTTCGAGTAAGTAGCCCAAAGAGAACAAATCACAAAAGAAAAATGATAGAAGAGCTTTCTTCACCAAACACGCCCTTTGCAAACATAGATTTACTGGTTGGTACTAACATGGAAGATTTACTTAGCATGACCCTCTGAGAAGTTCCATTTATTGCATTTAGACCCTAGAGTCTTGAACGGGCTTTTAGACGGTGTCTTGAAATACTTAAGAGTCCAGGCAGAATCCCAAAGCAGGTAATCCCTGTTAAGTGAGCAGAGAGGTGAGATGGCATGGGAGCAGATGGCTAATGTCCTGCAACCCAAGTTCAGACGAACGTGTCACAACACCTAAGCACTCGTAGGCAGGCATGTGTGCCTCAATTGGAATGATTTCACTTCAATTATAAACTCCTGGAGCCATTACTTCTGTATATATCTTCTCAAGTAAGAATGACTACTCTTTTGGTTGCCTTTGAGCTTCTGACGTCATGGAAATGGCATTTGCTAAGCTGGAATGTTCTGTATGTAAGGAGTTATTCTATATAATTTGAACCATAGTTACACTGGAAGAATCTTCTTCGGCGTTCACATTTTGTTCAGCTGTGACCTGGGCCAAATCTGTCTGGAGAGCTGATTATAGGTCTGTCCATTTACCATCTTTTTTTTTTTTCCCCCTGATTTGCTGGACAAATTATCTTGAAAGGGAGCTTCTTTTTTCAGCCAAGGCCTTATTGAAAAAACAAAAAACAAAAAACAAAAACAAAACAAAAAAACCACTGATTCTAATGGAGACAGACGGATTCTAGTTAATTCCGAGAAGCAACAAGATGTAATTTTAACCAATTTTTAAAACCAAAATGAAAAACAACTCTAGTGTACTGTATGTCAAACAATATTCTTTTAACCTTAAAAGCCACATGTGTTGTTTACTCAAACCTCAATTATATTCTGAGTGGTACCCTATGGAGTTAAATGGCTTGGCTTTCTGGTAATGAGAGAAATGGGGAACAAGCATTTGAAAAATGGTCAAAAGCTAGGCTACAATTCAGACTGTTTATAACTCCCATTGCTTACATTAATCTCTGGTTAGCTTGAGTAAGTCACAGAAGTAAACCCTGTCCTCTGAAAAGGACTAAGTGTACAATGAGATTATTAGATATCCATAAAGATAAGCCTCAGAAAGCAAAACTACGCCAGCATGTGGCCACATCTGAACCACACATAACATCATAAATAGCGTGTCCCATAGGTCCCAATGGATCTGGGACAACCCAGTTTCACGCCTCTTTTTCTGGCAGGCATAATTACTAAGATGGCCCTCTCACTTTCAAAAGTGTCTTGGTTTGGAGGAGAAGATATGCAGTCGCTCTAATCATAAGGCACGTGGAAAGGAAATGAATCCCCGAGACTGGCGCGGGGTTGGGGGGAGTGGGGAGTGATCCCTGTGACAAGGGAAAGTGATCTCTGTACTTCCAGAGGAACGTGTCGAAATCAGCAGAACCAGGGCAAAGAGTGAAAGGGCTTTTGAGGGAAATCAGGAGAGTGTGGAGAGGAAGAAAGCAACTGTCGTATCTCTGAGACCTACTATGTGCCAGGTTCTGGGGTGGGCCACTTGATAGCCAGGAGAGAATATTCAAGCTGGAGATGAAAGACAGAGTGGAAGCAGATGACTCGGGGGGCCTCTGCCAAACATCCAATTCCATAAATTCTGTTGAGAGGGAGCAAGCATGCTGAAATTTGAGCGAAGCTTTGAAGAACCTGGGTAGAAGGATTCCCCGCTGGTAGACCTTGGAGCTAACAACAATGACATATAGTACTGCAAAAAGTCCTCCAGTGTTTTGTAGATAGTCATGTTTTCTAGAAAATACTCTGCTGTCCAATAAAGCACTTTATTTTGGGGGCTGTCAATACAAGCTCTTAGCATTTTCAACAAACTATCTGCTTGAGAAACACTAAGACACAGACAAGGGGGAGCTCCTGCCAAGAGCAGCTAGCCAAATCGGAAGAAGAGTACAAAAGCATTTATCCAGAAAAATCAGAAATACATACTTTTTAAAAAGAGCATTATGGGAGACGCATGTGTTTGTGAGAGCAAATCCTGGGGGAGGGGGGCAACAGAGAAGCTATTAGCAGGATGGTACCCACAACCCACACTCTGCTCTTTCAATTGCTACATAGATCCGAGTTGATAGTTAGAAATGGGGTCTTTGGGTCGTCCCAATAAATCTGCTGGAAACGTTACCATATCTGGCCCCGGGGAGCAGAGTTGTCACGAAGTCTGTTCCCCCCAGTAGCCTCAGAGTTCAGAGTCCCCAAAGTTGCTCCATATCCCCAAGTTGAGAGGCAACAAGACAGTCATGGCTAAGAGAACAGCCCACGCCAGCTAGACTGCCTGGGTCCAAACCTTGGCTCTGCTCCTTCTTGCCTGGGTGACTTTAGGCAAGTGACGAACCCCTCTGAGCCTTAGTTTCCTTATTGCTAAAATGGAGACGAAACAACCCAGGCCGGAGGGTGGTGGGGATGAAATGGGTTAGTGTGCGCAAAGAGCTTAGAACAGGGCCTGGCCCACCAAGTGTCATCCCCCCTCTTCTTCTCATCCTTTCCCTCCGCTTCTTCCTCCTTCACCTCAAGAGTAGCTTACCCATGGGGAAAACCCAACTGAAGGACTCCCGTGAGCATGTGAGGTGTCTAACAAGGAAAGGCTCTGGATTAAACAAACAAATGAAGCCTAGCAGTAAGAAAAACATTTATGCCTGCACGTAGGAAAGGGAATCCTCTCATTTTGAAATCATTCCATTTGGAAAGCCAGGATCCTGGATGCAGGAAAAAAAAAAAAAAAGTGGCCACGAGAATGCTTTCAGCTCATTCCTTCTGAACTGGCTGAGATTCTCTCATCATTATGCTAGCCGTCTCCTTATTATCCTCTTTGTCAAAGAGGCGGGTGAGTTTCAATGAAATCCCTTATTCTCTCTTGGTTTAAAATGAGGCTGAAGAGGACAGATATCTGCTTCATTGGGAGAGAGTGCAATTTTATACTCCTAAAGTGGAGTGGTCAAAATCCAAGTACCCAAAATAAAGAGAGTTCCGAGCTACAAGATCCATACATGGCAAATAACAAGCTGATAGAGAAGGGAAGCTCAGAGATCTAGCAATGTTTACTGCTGGTAAACCTGGGAATGATGGAAAGCAGTCAGTTTAAGGTCCTTCAATCCACAAATACTGCGTTAGCCTCCTGGCCCTACATCCGAAAAGGAATGGGATGTCTGGCGGGAGTAGGGGACGCGCGGCTGGTTTTAATGGCTAAAGCCAAGGAGTAAGTGGATGTAGTCCTTCCAGTGATTTGCTTGAATAACTGGATCCTGGTATCCACTGTCCACTTCGCCTGGGCTACGGAGACTTGGACTTGTTAAGTTCTTACTGTTGGGTGACAGAGGTAATGTTCACATCTGACTTCCCTTGCCTGACATGGCTCCTCTCACTCATGTTTCTTTTCCCCTCTCTTTAGGCTGTCAGTTGACAAATCAGACTAATTTCTAGAAATACCGGGGCCTAGGCTCATGAAGACTATTCCAGTGAGAATAATGGACACCGGCGGTCATGGCATCCCTCGGAGTACTTAGAAGGACAGGGCTGAAGGAAGAGTGGCTTTAACCTGTGAAGAAATACTTGCTCTGACGTGCTTCACTGGGGATTCCTTACTTTTCTTGTAGAACTAGACAACTATAGATATGAAAACACCCCCAATCCCAGAGCAGGATGGGGGCATTTCTTCCACATGGCCAATCAGGGATCGGGGCTATTCACTTGTTAAGCTCAGTATGAAAGTCAATGCGGTCTCATCCACGGTCTGAAGGGCTTTCTAAGAAGAAACATTCTAGGCCTAAGAGACATGCCAAGAAGGAACACGATGACTGCGGAGGGTGGAAGTGCTGGGAGTGTCCGCAAGCACGTGGAGATGAATTCTGAGCACAGGGGATGGAGAGAGAACAAAAGAAAGCTGGAAAGTTTCTATGGAAAAAGAAAGGTTCTGGTGGGGATTTAGAAGAAGAGGGGAAGGCCAAGGGTGGGATATCTCTCGGATGGTCCCATCTTCATGAACATGAACGGGTCACCTGAGAACAGGGCTCATTAATGATGGTCAGACTCTTCTATCACTCCGAAAAGATCAGAGTGTTTCAGCACATTTCAAAGTTTAGGTGAGAGCACAGCAACTCAAAAACCATAAATGATGGAGTTCATTTTGATATTTTTTTGAGAAGTATGTCTCCCTAACGATGTTTCCTTCCTTATCATTATGTCCCAGCGATGCTAGTGTTTCTGCAGGAAATGTGGACAAAAGCAAAAATGATGCTAGACTGACACATGAGCATCTACATTTGGAGGTGCTGTTATTTTCTCCAGTTTTGTTTGATTTTGAGAACTTTGAAAACTTGGGTAGATTTTTATGATGTTAAAAAAAATGAACTACCTTGTGCACCACTTCCCTCAAGATCTCTGAGTTCCAGCCAAGATGGCATCTCAGGTGTAACTTTGCTGTTTTATTGGAAAGAGAAATCAAGAGTCTTAGGTAAAAGGGCACTTGTCTTGAGTACTGACAAACTGCTTTTAAACAGTTGCTTCCAGTTTTCAGTTACCTTGTGGAAGTTCATAGAGGTAGCTCAATTTCATAAAAAGAGATTCAATTTTCTCCTTTGGCTCTTTGCAAACGTGTTGGATAAACGAGCTTGGGTTGAGTATGTTGGGAGTTCAGTCATCTCTCCTGCCTCCCTAGCTAGGACTGCACGTGGAGTGCTGTCAAGAGTTTTCATAGCTGTAGCTCTCTTTCTTTTCAATAAATCCACCATAAGCTATGCTTAATTCTATGCTAGGGGACACAGAGGAAGAAGGTGTTCCTTTCTCAGTTAAGGAGCCAAGACCCATGAAACAATGAACAATACAAGAAAATATTTAAATGCTGGGCTCTATAAACCAGACTAAGCCCTGAAAGTGGTCCAAGAAGGAGCTCAAGGAGGACTACAGTTATCAGGTCGGGCTCTTTAGAATGGGTGTGACTCAGGCTGGGCTCTTGAAAGATGGGTAGGATCGTAATCCGCAGAAGAGAGGAGGGAAGCTATTCCACGCTTGTGGGGAGTAAGAGCTAAGAGAGGCACATAACAGGAGTGGAAGTGGGAAGGAACATGGCATATTTGAGGACAAAGAGAACAGGCAGCCTGGAGTAGAAGGTGTGTGTGGGTTGGTGTCAGACAAACGAGGATGAGTAGTAGGTCAAGGAAGGGTCAGCTTGCTTTATAGAGCACCTTTAAAAACAATCTGAAGACACTGGATAATGTGATAAGACATGGTAGGCACTGACCAACACGATCAAGTAGTTGCGTCAGAAGAAAAGCCTGGACTAGAGTAGTATGCACGTGTACAATGGAGGAAGAACAGTCATAGACTCCTGCAGCCCACAGTGGCCAGTTTCATGGGGAGATCAGAAGTCAGGGATCCTGGGAATGTAAGACTGTCATTGGCTATGTCCCTAACCTTTGAGTCCCACCTCCCTTGCCCTGGGGTGCAGGGAGCAAGAAGAACGTGGTGTGCGTTGAGGCTGGAGAGACAGCCCTAGGAGTCTTCTTTCACCTCCCTCACGAGGTCTACCCCTCTTCATTATTTGCTTTTCCAACCCCTTTCCCTGTAGCACCTGGCACAGTTGCCATTTCATATCTACTCGTGTCATTATTTGATAAACGTGTCTTCCTCACTACACTCCGCGAGGGCAGGTCCCTTGTTTGCTTCGTTCACCATTGTATCTCCAGCACCAGCACAGCGCTAGGTACTCGGTGGTTGCTCCAGAAGTGTCTGCTGGGTGAAAGAAGGTAGACATTTCCATTCTTTCAGCCTATAAAGAGAGAGCGGTGGGACAAAGGTGTTCCCCTGTGGTTGCGAGTGGGTAGGTTGAGGCCATGACGGGAAGAGCTGGGCAGTATGGTTACTCTTCTAGGATTAGCTGCCTGTGCCAACGTGTCACACACGTTCTCTCTCCCCCTCTATGCCCTTGCCCTAGGAGAGGTCCCTTGTCATGTTCCCATGAATGGCTCCCGCCAGGGAGTGTAAGAGCTTGGGGCTCTAGAGCCAGGCTGACAAGGTTCAAATTCTAGCTCTACCACTCACTGCCACATATCCTTGGGCCAATCACGGAACTTCCCTGCCTCAGTCTCCTCATCCGTAAAATGGGGCTAATAACAGTTCTAACTTTGTTGGGAAGATTAAACGAGATATTACGCACGTAAGTACTTAGACTACAGCCTGGCACAGAGTAAGTGTGACATATGTACACTGTCTACACGGGCTTGGCTCTCAATACAGCAAAGAGCCTATCCCCAAAACCTCTCCCTTGTCTAGAGTCCAAGTACATAGCCTTCCCCTTTGCTTTGGCAAGGTAGGCAGGAGACGGGAAGCAGAAATGATAAGCGGGGTAGAGGCAAGTTGGGGGTGGGTCTGGGTTTGAGGCCTGCCTGCCCAGAATGTGGCAGTCGTATGAAAATTTTCTTCTGATCAAGTTTCCCTTCAGGTTCCAGTGGCTGTTTGCACGCCACTTCCAGTGCAGATGAGGTTTGCTCAAGTGCCAGCAAGGATATGCCCCCTGCCAATGTTCTGACCACCCCAGCCTCAAGGACAGGTCTAAATCCCTGAGGCTGGGGTTGAGATCCAGTCCGTGGCTCAGACTGCCATGTGACCCAGGAAGAGAGGCGCGCACCCGGGTCTGGGGATGGCGCAGACAGCCTGTGTCAATGGGGCCCTTTATGTGCAAGCTCAGCACTCAAAAGTTATTTCTTCTGCAGTATTTTGCCTGCAATTAGGGTGGTCAGCATAGGGGAGAAGTGTGTCTGCATTCCCTGCTGTAGGAGTAATATGCTTATGCAAGACAGACCTTTGTAGAAACATCGGTTAAGCAGGAAAAAAAATAATGAGGTGCTTCCAAAATTAGCACTTCAAAGGAGATTCAATCACATTCTACACAACTGAAAGATGTAAAGAAATTAGGGGCAGAGAGAAAAGCATCAATTTTATGAAAGTGGAGGATTGAGCCTTCACAGGGAAAGATGAAAGAGAAGGGTTTATTGAGGCTGGAGGAGAGATGGCGGAGAGAGAACTTCGCGAATTGGCAGGTGTGTGAAGGGATAGCGCATGATCAGGCAGAGCTCGCTTTTATGTGTTGCTTCTGAGGGCACCATAAAAGGAAAGAAAGTTAAATTGTGACAAGAGAAGAGTCGAGAAGATGGTGAGTCCCAGGATCTGTTACCACAAGAGGGACGAGAAATGACGTTCTATGTGTGGAGATTAAGTAAAGAAAAAAAGGCAAGACTATCAGACAGAGAGGAGAGGGTGCAATCGTACTTAACCCCAGGCCAATAAATACAATAATATTATATGAAATATAATCATTGTCTCGTATGAAGCAACAACTCTGTATAAGAATTTCCCCTAGCTCTTCACGTCATCTTGGTTAATTTTTACAACCTTTCCATGGGTGATAGGTACTATAATCTCCATTTTCAGAGCTGAAAAAAAACAAGGCTCTGTGGGGGTAAGCAGCTCGCCTACATCACTAGTAGGTGGGAGCTCCATAACACCAAATCTGAGTCCTTCTGGCTTCAGAGCCTACGTCCGCTGCCCCACACCGTCTCTCAGAGGCAATAACATGTCTTTTGGCAATTTCCTTTCTCTTATGAATTGTTCTTCAGTTTAGATTTCTCACCATATCCTTTTCCCCCAAACAAAATAATCCCAGCCTGACAAGGGGCTTATAGCACCTTGCTGGTTATGTGAGCAACCACGTGTATGCGTCTGCTCCGTACAGGTTCTCTTCCCTTCGGAGCAGACTCAAGTGACGTTGGGGCAAAGGTGGGTAGGGAGATGAGGAACAAAATACCCATCTCTTCTGGCTTAAATGTCATAGCTCTACTGACGTACAGACACAAGCACTGTGAGAAAGCAGGAGAGAAAGATCCAGGGCCTTCTTGGAGCACAAACCAAATCAGGCTGTGGCTAAATCCACACTGACTTGTGAAGACCACTAGAAAGAGCATATGAAAAGGGATGAGCATACACTGGTACTCAGAACAAGGTCATTTCTTCCTTTCTTTTTTTTTTCTTTTAAAAAGATTTTATTTATTTATTTGACAGAGAGAGAGAGCACAAGCAGGGAGAGTGGGAGAGGGAGAGGGAGAAGCAGACTCCCTGCCGAGCAGGGAGCCCGATGTGGGACTCGATCCAAGGACCCTGGGATCATGACCTGAGCCGAAGGCAGACGCTTAAACCGCTGAATGACCCAGGCGCCCCAAGGTCATTTCTTCCTAAAAGAAGAATTATTACTTATAGTGTATATTAGAATATATAGAATATATTACTTAGAGTGTCCTGAAGGGCAATGGGGGAGGAAAAACCACCTGGGGATCAGAAATGACCGTGAACTCATTGGGTTCAGCCAGCACCACCCCTACCACAGTCCATCGGTAATTCAGAGGCAGAAGACACAGCAATAATATATGTTAGCTGCATCTAATTCAAACTGTAATTTCGGCAGTTATTTCCAAGCTAGTGTGTGTTCATTCAGAGTGCCTACTCTGTACCTAGAGCAGGGAGGGGTAAGAAGAGATGAACCAGAAATAGTTCCTGCCTTAAGGAGCTCAGAATTGGTAGGGAGGGTAAGACATGGGTACACATAATTAAAAAAAAAAAAAAGTAACACAGTGATTAATGTTACAGGAGCATCACCCGGTAAGGGCGGAGGAGTCTCAGAAAGGAGGAAGGTTTACTCCTAACCTACAGGATTAAAAAAACAAAATGCTTCGTGGAGGAGGTGGTAGTTGGGCTGGCCTTTGGATAAGCAGGAATTCAGGGTGGAGAAATGAGGGATGGCAGTGGGACGGCAGAGAAGAGAGAAAGGCCTTCCATCTAGTATTTACTGTAATGCGGCCAGAGGACTGCCTGTGTCAGAATCTGAGGAGGCCGTGTTTGAACTGTATCTTGAGAAACCCGTAGGATTTCCACAGACAGAGATGGAAGGAAAAGTATTTTCCAGAAAGCGGCAATGTTCCCTCCTCTAAGATCTTGCTGTACATGTGCAGTTCTTACTTAGGCAGCCACTTTGTTCCCCTGACCTCCCAGTTCCTTATCATGAAATGGCTGTCACTCATTCACCCCTGAGTTGGTTGCTGTATGGTTGGAAGTAGAGGCTCTGACCAATCAGAGAGTGATATCTGTTACTTTTCTATTGCTTTCAGGTTTCGGACTTTTAATATGCTCAGTTTAAGTGCACTAAACTCAAACAGAAACCACTGTTCGGGGCTGCCTCCCATCATCTACGTGGTCTCAGGATTGGATTCTCAAAGCAGAGTCTACGGACCACCTGCCTCCGAGTGGACAATGGGGTCTGCCCACATGCACATCCCGGGACCCCACCCCAAAGCTGTTGAATCACAATCTTGCAATTATTGTCTGAGGCTCTGAAAGTTCTCCAGGTGATTCTGAAGCACACTACAGTTGGAGAAATCTTGAGGGGGGAGAGCGAAGGCACGAAGGCAAGAGAGCAAAGGGATACTGTGAGTAGAATCTGATGTGTGTGAATGGAAGAATGTGGGCCTAGAAAGGTAAGCTGAAGCTACGGTGTGGGAGGCCTTCACTGTCTGGGGCAGGGGGTGGATGTGTATTCCTGGCCACAGGGAGCCATTCTTTTCAGGGGCAAAGTGAAGTGGGGGAGAGCCTGGAGTCTGCACTACTAGCTACGTAACCTTGGACTAAGCTGTTAACCTCGCTCCGCCTCAGTTTCATCATCCATAAAATGGGAATACTCATCATACTCATCGCACAGGGTCATCATGGGAGTAAATGAGTTCATGTCGATGAAGTATTTAGAACTGAGACTGGCGGGGCGCCTGGGTGGCTCAGTCGGTTAAGCAGCCAAATCTTGATTTCGGCTCAGGTCATGATCTCAGGGTCGTGAGATCGAGCCCCACTTGGGCTCCATGCTGAGTGTGGAGCCGGCCTGGGATTCTCTCTCTCTCCCCCTCTGCCCCTCCCTGCCCCCCGCTTGCATGCTTGCACTTTCTCTCTCTCTCTCAAAAAAAAAAAACAAAACAAAACAAACTGACGGGCTTTAGTAAGTACAATATGTGTCAGCACAAATACTTTCTTTTTTTAAAAGTAAGCTCTACGCCCAACGTGAAGCTTGAACTCATGACTCTTTCAGCTGGTGGCCCTTAAAATCAGTGTTTCCTTCCTCCCTTTTGTGAATGGACTGCCCTCCCCCCCCAACCCCAGCTAAAAACCGAGGCCACCATAGAAAATTCCCTTGCTTACGACACTGGCCAGGCATTTCCCTCTCCTCTAAGTCCTGCTCTCCAGAACGGCAGCACCCCTCTGTCTCGGGCTACGGGACACATACCTCTGCACACCCGGCAACAGGAATCCGGAACAGAGACTGGGAATGCACAGGTTAACTTGGGGCAAGTCTTGAGACCGCAGTACACATTCCCCTCCTGCGAAGGAGAAACAGAATTGAAGGTCAAGAGGACCTGGGATGAGTAGGGACTCAAAACATTCCTCTTCTTCTCAGTGTTCTCCCAAGGTTAGTTCTAGACACTTCCTAAATGTCATTATGCTTTATTTTTTTCTGTTTACTCTTTCTCCATGCCAGAGACTATGTTACTGAAGAGTTGGCCCTCCTCTTTGGACCTCCTGGTCAAAGATGGTGCAAAAGCAGTCCGTGTAAGGGACGCCATCGGCCTGCCAAACCCCCAAATATGGTCTTGCTCCTCTCTTTTCTGTTCATTATATCCTCTGGTCCCCATCACACCCCAGCTGGATATTGGGATTTCAGGGAATGCAGATTTGCATGAGAGCCACCTTTTATAACACTCCAAACCATGGAGACAAGTTCTCTGGGGTAATACAAAACTACACAAATGATCTGAATGGACAGTTCAGTTCAGCACAAGGCAAGGGAGAGGAGCAAATTTACCTGCTATGTCTGTCTTTACATACTTTCCACTTCCTAAAGTTCTATGTTCCAAATATCATTCCTTAAACCTTGTTCTTTTTTAAAAAAATATTTTATTCATTTATTTGAGAGAGAGAGAGAGCACGGGCAGTGGGAGGGGCAGAAGGAGAGGAGGAAGCAGACTCCCCACTGAGCAGGGAGCCCTGACATGGGGCTCGATCCCAGGAGCCCGAGATCATGACCCAAGCCAAAGGCAGATGCTTAGCCAACTAAGCCACCCCAGGTGCCCCTAAACCTTGTTCTTAGAAGCATATTATTCTGGGGCTAGAAGGGTCCCTGAAAAGTCATTAGGAAGGGAAGGCCACAACCAAATTCTCCTAAACTACCGAGATATCATATTTTTACTAAAAGTCCCTAAGGGAGGAGATTCTAGAACTTCCTTCAGCAATCCAGTGTTTAATGCCCTTAAAGGCAAAAAAAGTCCCTACATCAAACTTCATTCCCTCACACTTGAGTTGAAACAGCCATTTTCTTCCATTTTCTGGTTCTACCTCTTACATTCTCTGCACTGCACAATTCAATGAAGATATAATCAATATACTTTATTCCTAAGGTATATACGGTTCTTCGGACAAGTAACATCAGAGGAATAACCATGTTTTGCTGAGAGAGTTCTCACTGCAGGGCATCAGGGGAAAACTGGTTGGGAGAATACACCAGAGATGGGAGCCAAGAGATAGCCCCATTTTCTTGTGAATTGGACTGACTGGCCTTAGATGGCACTGATTGATTTTCTGCTCATGGCATCCCCAAGGCTTCAGATAGTTGAGTCCTTCTGATGAAGGCTTTGCTGGGGTGACTGTTTTAAAAAAGAGGACAGATCAAGACCATCAGCGCATGTTTGTCCATTTAAACGGTCCTGAAGCTTTAATAAAGACCAGGATATGATTGGGTCTGATTTCTTTCACACAGGTCAGGGTTGTTCAGGGTTCATGAAAACCAGGGAGTCTGGATTGACAGGGAGGCTTAGGATTTAAATGCAATTCGTCTTGGGGCATCCTGGGTGGTTGAGTCGGTTAAGCGTCCAACTCTTGCTTTCAGCTCAGGTCATGATCTCAGGGGTCGTGAGATCGAGCCCTGTGTTGGGCTCCGTGCTCAGCAGGGAGTCGGCTTGAGATTCTTTCCCTCTCCCTCTGCCCCTCTCCCCGCTTGCTCTCTCTCTCTCTCAAATAACTCAATCTTTTAAAAAAAATAAATGCAATTCGTCTTCCTTCCAAACACCTTACAGTGTAGGCTCCAAGTAAAGGTGTAAACCCAGGAGGAGCTCTGGTGTTGAGGTAGGGCCAGCAGGGACATTAGGACGCCAGGTCTTACCGAACAGCTGCACTGGGTACACTGATTGGGTTGCCGGTTCTGAAAGAGCCCTTCAGCCACGAACAGCTCACCGTGTTGGTAAGTGGTCCCGTTGTACTCACACGACTTGCTGGTCACCTTATTGTTTGCCGGGGGTAGGGAGTCTTCTGGGACAGGGTGGAGAAAAACCACACCGAGTATTGGCATCACTGCAAAGAATTTCATAAATCCCGACAGCAGATGGGGCTGTACCATGTAGAAGGAGTTAAAAGATAATCCCTGATTCAGTGGCTGATAAAGCAACCAGACAAGAATGGCAATGGACATGACCATCCATCTATTCTTGCATTTGTTGAGCATTTATTGAGTGCCTACTATGTGCCAGGTACTGTGATGGGCACTAGAGAGAGATCAGAGAAGGATAAGGGCTCCTGCCTCCATGGAGCTAAGAGACCAGGCGAATGATGTGTTAACTTGCCCGGAAGGAGGGAGTCCTTTCAGAAGAGGAACCATCTGTTATAACTACCGTGGTATCTTTACCCCCTCCCATGTTTTATATCACTTGGTGTGTGCTTGTATGCTTATTCCGGCCTCTGGAGTCCTTGCTTTTTTTTTTTATGAAATATAGTTGACACACCAAGTCTTTGCTTATTTTTAATTCCACCACCCAGATCATCCTTCTCCTCCCACTCTTTTCCACCTGCTGATGTCCTGTCTGATTTTGGGGGCTCAGGCAAAGTCCCTTTTCCTCTGCGAAGCATTCCCTAATAGCTCCAGCCCACAACCTGGCCCTCTCCAGACATGTGATTTCCGAAGTGCACAATCCGGCACTCGAATGTTACTGTAACTCCCATTTGTGACTTACGGTCGCCTAGCCAACAATTTATGAAGAGGTTTCACATACGTTACTACAAGAGAGCCTCACAACAACCCTATCAACCAGGTAAGGCAGATCCTTAACTCCATTTTCCACTTGAGGGTAACAAGCCTCTAAGGTTGACTTTTCCAAAGTCCTGTATGTAGTAAGTGATGACCCCAAACTCCATCTTCTTTCTGTCAACTTATGTACACACGTGTAGGTATCACTTTTTAAGGTCCCTAAAAGTCTCTCTTCTCTGTGGCATCTAATGCAGGGCTGTCCTGTAGCAAGAAATCGATGCACCAATGCACTTGGTGAGTTGATTCTAATGAATGGTCTCAAGATGTCTTTTTACTGGGCTTCCTTCAAATGCACGGTGTACATGCATGCGTGTACACCTCACGTACTCGCACACACACACCCAACAATGAACAAGCCCCCAGATTAAACTCATCACTGATGTGCAAATGCACACCAGATATAAACGGGGCTTGGGAAGTGCCCTTTGTGGAACAGTGGAAGAAGAGAAATCAGGGGAGTTGTGTGTTTCGTTAGGGGAAGGCTTAGACAGTTAGATCATCCTTTCTTTCCCATCAGGCAAAAGTATAATGCAAATGAGTCCATCTTATGGGTTAATTATACCTCAATACATCTGTTTAAAAAAACAGAATGATACTCTGGTTTCTCTTCAGATCGTATAAATCTTTCGCTTTTTGAAAAAAAAAACAGAATGAAATGATTCTCAGGATGTAGGTGAAAATGATAAAGGCTAATGGTAATAAAAAAAATAATAATAATAGCTAATATTTACTGAGCCCTAATTGATATGCAAGGCACAATGGTGAATACTTTTCCATACATGATTGCATTGGCTTTTACTAGTAACATTCTGAAATGGACACGGTTATGCCCATTTTGCTGATGGGGAAACTAAGGCTTAAGAAACTAATTGTCTTGTCCTAGGTCACACAATTTGTGAGCTACAGTAGCACCAACATCTGAACTGATGTCTGATTCCAGAATCTTCCATCCTGGCCACTATCAAGGAGGGTGTTAATCACATCAAACCTGTAACACGGGAGGGACCATTTAATTTAAAAACCTAAACCAATGGAACATGAAGGCTGTGTTGTCCCTCTAGAATGTTTTGGCCTACAATACCCAGGAAACTGATATCACACTTATTTTGGCTTCAGCGATTTGCATAACTAACTCAATTCTATACTTTGCTATATAAATTGATCTAGCTGCAATTTCTGAGTAACTCACTCCTTGGGTGTTACCTACTTATTAATGACTCCTTACAGGATACAAAAGTAGTTCCTTAAGAAGCCTTAGGGGCACCTGGGTGGCTCCGTTGGTTAAGCATCTGACTCTTGCTTTCGGCTCAGGTCATGATCTGAGGGTTGTGAGATCAAGCCCCACGTTGGGCTCCACACTCAGCAGGGAGCCTGCTTGAGATTTTCTCTCCCTCTCCCTCTGCCCCTCCCCCTGCTTGCACGCTCTCTCTTTCTCAAATAAATCTTAAACAAAAGAAAAAAAAGAAGAAGACTTAGCTCCTAGAGAATGTTTAACTCATACCAGTTGACCCTAAGTCCCTGCTCCTGCCCACAAGTACACACAACCAGACAGCTGCAGCTGGTAGACAGGAGTGAAACTCACTGGAGAAGGGACAGGGGCAGGCCCATTCACCCCCCTGGGCTCTAATTATACCAAATCTCAGTATTTTGTGGTGAAAGAAAACTGGGATGACCTACAAAAGAATATCTACCATGACTCTTACAGGAGTTGACAGATCTTTGGAATGCCAAAAGAAGAAAAAGAAGGTTGGAATTATTTTGCCTCAGAAGAATGTGGATTGATTTTTGAAATGGGCCTTTGACCAAGGGATCAACGGGGAAGCAACTGCAGGGTGAGGTTTTCCAGTGGAATCATGACCCTGAGAGTCTTTCTTGCAACAATCGTCAGAGTAGCCTGGCACAGAGTCTATTAAGCTACTCAACAGGAGATAGGGAGAATGCGAAAGAGAGAAAGACAAAACAGAATCAAAGAAAAAGAAACCAATTATGAGCATGCTTACTGCTAGTTTTACACAATAAATTTATCTTAATTTCTTTCCATTTATTCTTATTTCATTCTTTTAATAGCCCTAATGGAGTGGTAAGAGAATTACAGAAATGAGGCTACTGATATCCCAAAAGATTTGGCCCATGCCACCCAGGTACTCAACAGGAAAGCCAACTCAGAAATAGAGTTTTCCTGTCTCGAAGTTTGTGTTCTTTTTACAGAGTGGGTGTTAAACATTGGCAGATGGAAAGAAACGGAAATCCATACCTGGAAGAGATATCTGTGCTCCCATGTTTATTGCATCCCAAGCTCATTGCAGCATTATTCACAATAACCAAGGTAAAGAAACAGCCTAAGTGTCAGTCAGTCAATGAGCTGATAAAGAAACTGTGGTACATATATACAACGGAATATTATTCAACCTTAAAAAAAAATCTCGCCACTTGCAACAACATGGATGAACCTGGAGGACATTATGCTAAGTGAAATAAGCCAGATACAGAAAAAAAAAAATTGCATGGTCTCACTTTTTGTGAAATCTAAAAACACATCAAATCTATAGAAGCAGAGAGTAGAACGGAGGTTACCAGGGCCCAGGGTTGGGGGAAATGGGGAGATGTTGGTCAAAGGGTATAAAGTTGCAGTTACATAAGATGAATAATATGTCTAGAGATCTAATGTACAGCATGATGAGTATAATTAATAATACTAGGTTGTATCCGGACATTTGCTAAAAGAGCAGATTTCAAGTGTTCTCCCCACAAAGAAATGGTAACTATGTGAAGAGATGATGCTAATTAGCTTGACTCTAGTAATCATTTCAATACATACACATATGTATATCAAATCAGCATGTTGTACATCTTAGACATATACAATTTGTACTAAAGAAAAGAAGTGTTTTTTAAACTGGGAGGTAGGATCATGGAGTCAAAAATCCCAGCTTGGGTACCCACTCTCCATAACCTTGCACAAGCCACTTTTCCCTTTGGGCCCCAATTTTTCTCTCTAAGAATGGGACGTATGGAAGTGTTGAATCACTATATTGTACACCTGAAACTAATACAGCACTGTATATTAACTACACTGGAATTAAAATAAAAAATATATATATGAAAAAAGACACCCCCAAACTTAGTGGATAAAAACCCCAAATCATCATCATAATAAATTAATTAAATGGGCATGGACACAAATGTTAGCTGCACAGTAAAGTGGAACAACAAGGTCCTTACATTCCTAATTTATAACGCAAAGTAAAGAATGCACACTCTCAGAAATAAATAAGAAATAAGTAAGTTGGAGAAGTGACTTATAATCTGCAGTTTTATCAAATAAAAATGGGTATTTGCTTCGTTAAAAAAATGGGACATGGGACTCAAATCTCCTCTTGCATCTTTAGAAGGCCAACACAGCATGCAGGGCGCCACAGAAGCAAGGAAGACCACCTGGTACTCTACGATCTCCCTTCCTAGATTTTCCAAGGTGGCTGGGCTTCTAACCAACTATCCTTGGAACACATTTGGTATTCCTGGCTGAACACTGGCAGAAAATCAGTCCAAAGCAAAGCTGGCCTCAGGGCCCCTCAGGGGAATCCTACTCTGAGGAGGAGTGGGACACGGACATCGTGGGGTCAGCAGACAAGTGCAAAGCCACGTGACTCCAGTTGTGCTGGGAAAGAAACTGTTCCTTCCATGCTCCCCACACCCCCATTAGGGATGGTCTCACATGTAGCAGAACTATGACTTCTGGGGAGCTGGGAAAAACACTCCCCTATCCTCAATATCTCTCCCTTCCTTTCATCTCACTGGTGCCTAAAATGCCATCACTAGAAGTCCATTTCTTTGGGGTAAATGGTTCCCTTTTGCAATCAGATTTTATAACCCCAGTATTTCTGTGAGAGGTTACACATTGTCCAGAACATCTCAGTATGAATAATTTTGCCACAAGTTTGTTATGCTTTGTTTTTTGCTCTTCAGAGAAACTGGCAAATTTTACCAAGAAGTCTGTGGTCCTATCCCACTTCCTTTGGTACTCCATTCTCTCCCCTCCTGGCACTGGCCTTCTTCCCACCCTCCAGAACCCAAAGTCCTCATGCTGGCTGCTGACTTCTCTACTCTCCCTACCCTCAAATTTCTATTTTCTTAGCGGGCCACTTCTTGGCAAGTCAGAAAGGCTGCTTGTATGTCAGGAGACAAATCAGCTCCCAGTGTTTATGAGAGAAATGCAAACCTCTCCAGAGCTCCCAGGGATCAGTTGCCAATCTCCTGGACTCCAAGTCCCTCCCTTCTCTTGCCCATCGCTACTGTTACTTGGGTTCCTGCTTGACTCGATGGCCGAGCCTGGTGCTAATGTTTCCAGTCTGGCTGTCTGTCATTCTATTGGTGTGGTCCCAGCACATCTGCAGACCAGGCTGGAGGTGTGGTAGAGAGGGGATTTAGAGATGAAGATAGCAGGCTTGAAGTAAGAAGTTGTCTTCCCTGTAATTACAATGAGATACACACACACACACACACACACACACACACCCCAACACAGAACTGTATCGTCCAAAGGGTTTGACCCTAGATCTCAGAAACACGAGAAGGAAAAGGCCAAAGGGCAAGGAAGGAAGTCCTGAGATAGGGTGCTGCTTGTAGGCAGTGTTTTCAGCTCCGTCTCAGATCGATGCAAACAAAAAGAATCGAGCCTGGTCTCTGGGGCCTGCGAACATTATGTACAAATCCCAGCTCTGACATGTCTTTGACCCGTGACCTCGGGAAGGCTACTTGATCTCTTTGCACCTTGGTTTCCTCATCTTCAACATGAGTATGTCATCTACCTTACATGGCTGTGAGGCTTAGAGAGCATTTATTTTAAAAAGCCCCCAAGTATCTGGTACATAACAATGTGCACAGTAAATGGTAAGTCGTGTTGGTATAGAAAGAAGGCCCACAGAAGAGCATAGAGGGACCTCCTTGTTTCCATGGATAACTGGACAGTTAATTAAATGGTGATTGCTTTGTGCTTATGTGTATGGTAGGTGTTCTGGGGATAAAGACAGTTAAGAGATTATTTCCCTTTTTTTTTTTTTTTTCCCTTCTTCATTCAACATCTACTTATGGGGATCTTTGACTATACCCAGCACAAACAGGTCCTCAAGCCTACCTTGAAAATAGTTGGTACCATGCTAGGTTAGAGCTACAGAGGTAAATAAGACACGCCCCTGACCTCAAGGAGAATCCTGCTCTCATTGGAGGGGCTGGCATTGAAAGATGTTAATTGTTAACACATTTAGATAGCTTGTAAAGAGGTTGAGGTTGGGAGGGAGGTCAGATTATCGCCAATTGCCAAACTATGTCAAACGGGAAGAAATGTCACCTGCATCATGAACAATGCAGGTTAGACACCAGAGTGTAATCCTTAACTGTATTTCTCATTCCAAAATTCAGTTTGAAGAGTTTCTGTTGGAAAAAAAAATTCTACTTGAAGGCCAAAGGCTAGACGAGGTGACTATTTCAGGCCCTTTCCAACCATAGAAAATCAATCCTACCAAGCTGGTCACAGCTCTCTACTCCTACTCGTGGGACAGATCCTAGCTAGGACTCTTGTGTTCCCAGTCCGACCGCAACGAGATCGTTCTCTCCTCCTGACTCTATTCAACAGCTCTGCGGAAAGTGGGAGCTGGTACAGCGCTTTCTAAAACAAATTGTTTTAAAGTGTGTAAATTGAGGCCGGTTTTTCGGCCTTGGCCCAGATGGGAAGAAAGCAGACGACTAAGGATGCTCGTGGGAAACCACGTATGCTCCTCCAAGGAATGCTGCTGTAGTGGAGGGAGGGATGGCTGGGTGCTGCACAAAGCGAGGATGCAAAAAATCCTGCAGAATGAATGCATCCTAAACAGTGGCTGTGTCTAGTCCCCTTCCAAAAAGGAATAGTGCTCAGCTTCCGAGGCCATGTGGGTTCAGGTGAGTTTTTCTCTGGGAGGCTCACTAAGAGCAAAGGTACGGCTTCAAATGGGTCCAGCAGCCACACAAGGGATGCCTACCATTTAGATTTCTTCCTTTCAGTGCTCCAACCCCTCTTGCCTCTCTTTGCCCTGGGCCTCTCTAAGTGGTGACTTAACTGTACCTGCTTTCATGGAGCAGAGACCTAAGATTTCCAGATCTTCCCCAAACTGTCCTCCATAAAAACTGAACTCTTCTCTGGCCCACCACCTTGAGGTCTTGGTAGGTAGGCTTGGGACTCACCTCATTATTTCATACCAAGGTGCTAATGGAAGACAACGTTTGAAAACAGGTTATTTTTGTAGATAATGAAATTGTTACATGGGCCCCTGATGCTTTATCCATAATGAAGCTGTAGAGCATGAGGCAAGGGGTATGAAACCTTCCAGAACTTAGGGCTTATGTGGGGGAGATGACTGAAAATATAGCCTCCAAGATCTGTCCTACTGGGAGGAGAGGCCTGACGTCTGAGTTTCCCATTTGGGTCCAAATTCCAGCTCCACTATTAATTAGTTATCACGTATTAGCTGAGCAAATCACTTCACCTTACTGAGCCTCGGTTCCTCCATCTATAAAATGGAGCTGATACAGGACCTACCTCATAGGTTGTTGTGAGGAACCAACAAGATGAGATGCATAATGTCCTTGTCACAGGACTGGGTGCGTATTAATGTTTACTAAATGCTGCTATTGTTATATTACTATTAGCTATAAAAGACAGAATTTCTGGAAGGCAGGAAGTAGGTTGCTAAGGTAAGAGATGTGGGGCTGCCTAATCTTTATGGCGGGTGCCTGCATTAGACTGAATGTTTGTGTCCTCCCAGCCCCACAGATTCATATGTTAAAAACCTAATCTCCAATAGGATGGTAGTAGGAGGTAGGGCCTTTGCAGAAGACATGAATAGAGATTCTTCCAAAGAAGAGGGCGGGCGCCTGCATGGCTCAGTCGGTTAAGCTTCCAACTCTTGATTTTGACTCAGGTCATTATCTTAGGGTCGTGAGACTGAGCCCCACATTAGGCTCTGTGCTCAGCATGGAGTCTGCCTGAGATTCTCTCTCTCCCTCTCCCTCTGCCCCTCACCCTGCTTGCGCTCTCTACCCCCCAAATAAATAAAATCTTTAAAAAAAGAAGATGGGGTGCCCGGGTGGCTCAGTTGGTTAAGTGTCTGCCTTTGGCTCAGGAGCCCCCACGTCGGGCTCTCTGGTTAGCGGGGAGTCTGCTTCTTCCTCTTCCTCTGACCCTCCCCCTGCTCATGTGTGCTCACTCTCTCTCTCTCTCAAATAAATAAAATCTTTTTTTAAAGATTATTTATTTATTTATTTATTTGACATAGAGAGAAACAGTGAGAGAGGGAACACAAGCAGGGGGAGTGGGAGAAGGAGAAGCAGGCTTCCTGCTGAGGAGGGAGCCCAATGCAGGACTTGATCCCAGGACCCCGGGATCATGACCCGAGCAGAAGACAGACGCCCAATGACTGAGCCACCCAGGTGCCCCTCAAATAAATAAAATCTTTAAAAAAAGAAGACATACAGATGGCCAACAGACACATGAAAAGATGCTCAATATCACTCATCATCAGGGAAATACAAATCAAAACTACAATGAGATAATTACCTCACACTGGTCAGAATGGCTAAAATGAACAACACAGGACAAACAGATGTTGGTGAAGATGCGGAGAAAGGGGAACCCTCCTACACTGTTGGTGGGAATGCAAACTGGTGCAGCCACTCTGGAAAACAGTATGGAGGTTCCTCAAAAAGTTAAAACTAGAACTACCCTATGATCTAGCAATTGCACTACTAGGTATTTACCCAAAGGATATGAAAATACAGATTCAAAGGGACACATGCACCCCGATGTTTATAGCAGCAATGTCCACAATAGCCAAACTATGGAAAGAACCCCAATGTCCATTGACTGATGAATGGGTAAAAAAGTGGTACATGTATACAATGGAATATTACTCAGCCATCAAAATGAACAAAATCTTGCCATTTGCAACAACGTGCATGGAGCTAGAGAATATTATGCTAAGTGAAATCAGTCAGAGACAAATATCATATGATTTCACTCCAATGTGGAATTTCAGAAACAAAACAAAGGAGCATAGAAAAAAAAAAAAGAGTAAGAGAGGCAAACCAAGAAACAGAGTCTTACGAACCATGAGAGACTACGGACTCTGGGAAACAAACTGAGGTTCTAGAGGGGAGGGGGGTGGGAGGATGGGTTAGCCCGGTGATGGGTACTAAGGAGGGCACGTATTTCATGGAGCACTGGGTGTTATACGCAAACAATGAATCGTGGAACACTACATCAAAAACTAATGTTGTACTGTATGGTGACTAACATAACATAATAAAATTAAATTAAAAAAAAAAGAAACAGAGTCTTAACTACAGGGAACACGCTGATGGTTACCAGAGGGGAGGTGGGTGGGGGGAAGGGGGAAACAGGTATTGGGGATGAAGGAGGGCACTTGTGATGAGCACCACGTATTGCACGGAAGTGCTGAATCACTAAATTGTATACGTGAAGCTAATGTTGCACTGTATGCTAACTAACTGGAATTTAAATACAAACTTGAAAGAGAAGACAAAAAAGGAGGTGGGGCCTTTGGAAGGGGATTAGGTCAAGATGGCAGAGCCCTCCTGAATGGGATTAATGCCCTTATCAGAAGAGACAGGAAGGAGATGATCTCTGTTCTCAGCATGTGAGGGAATAGCATGAAGGTGGCTGGCTGTAAGCCAAGAAGTGGTGTCTCACCAGACACCACATCTGCCTTGGCACTTTGATCTTGGACTTCCCAGCCACCAGAACTGTGAGAACTAAATGTTTGTTGTTGAAGCCACTCAATCTCTGCTATTTTTGTTCCAGTGACCCAAGCTAAGACAACTGTTTTCCACTGCCCTGTAGAACTTCTCAAAAATGGCCAGATTCTGAGTGGTGACTAGAAAGTCACCTCTGAGTCATCACATTCACCAGACATCCTTTTATGACCCTGCTCTGGGCTGACTGGTGGCGCAGACCCTTCCCGCTCCAGCAGAGCTTCCGAAGGTGGCAAGTCCACTTCTGTCCCTAAACTCTCTTCCTCTTTGCTCCGCCTGAGTGTCTGACATGGCCCCAGGTTCAAGCATTAGTTAGAAAAGGGCTTTACCTTTCCCAGAGGTTTAATGAATTCACACCAGAGAGTATCGAAGACTGGAAAGGAGTCCCCCAGTGAAGAGCAAGGCCTTGGGGCGGGAAACAAAAAAACCACAGTGTGCCACCACTCTGCACCCACCAAGGATGGCTATCATAAAAAAAAATAAATAAATAACACCAAGTGTTGGTGAGGATGTGGAGAAAATGGAAGCCTCATCCACTGCTGGTGGGAGTGTAAAAATGTAAAATGGTGTAAAATGGAAAACAGTCTGGCAGTTCCACCAAGTTCAATCAATATAAAGTTACCACCTGAACCAGTAATTCCACTGTTGGGCATGTACCCAAGAGGAGTCAAAGCTGGGACTCAAACAGATTTGGTACGTGAATCTTCACAGCAGCATTATTCACAATGGCCAAAAGGTGAGAACAATCCAAGTGTCCATCAATGGATAAAAGGATCGGTATATTCGTAACAGTGCGATATTATTCAGTTAGAATAGATCACCCTTGAAAATATTAGACTGAGCAATAAAGCCGGCCACATAATGTATGTTCCCACTTTATGAAATGGCCAGAATAGGCAAATCTATAGAGACAGAAAGTAGATCAGTGGATGCCAGGAGCTGTGGGGAGGGGAGGATGGGGGGTGACTGCCAGTGGGTATGAGGCTTCTTTTGGGGAATGAGGAAAATCCTCTGGAAGTGGACAGTGGCGATGGTCGTAGTAGCTTGTGACGACACTAAACCCAACTAAACCGTACACTTTAAGAGTGTAAATGGTATGTGAGTTATATCTCAATAAAGCTGTTACCAATGAAACAAAGCCACTAAACATCCTACAACACGGACCCCGGGGACTGAGTATCGGAGTGGGACGGGGCCTGGGCAAATAGAAGGTGCTGTGTGAGGTGACAGGGAGGCAGGCAAAGAAGGAAAGGTAAATGCAATAGAAAAGGAGAACCCACAAAGGGGCGGGGGTGGGGTGGAGTAGGATGGGGAGGTCAATCCCAAGTCATAGTTTTGTCTGGTGTTCCATGGCCATGCCACAGGGTACCCACCTTGGGAGACGGGGGAGGTCTGCCAGACAGCCGAGCGAAAGGAGGGGGCCAATGGCAGGGAGGATTTCCCCGCTCGGAATCTTCAAGAAGACTGCGTTCAGGCCCACACCTTCGGCAAGACTAGTGGCCTCCCTACTCGCGCCCCCGGCCCAACCCCCCGCACCCCCCCAGTGGGGGCCCAGGCCAGGAAATTCTTGCAGCAGATTCAGGAGATCACTCTGCAGCTCAACACACAGACACAACACTCTGTCCCAAGCAAGAAGGTGCCGAGTGAGAGGAAACTGTCATCTGCCGGTCCGGCTGGAGAGCAGAGTGGAAGAAAGTGCTGAAAGCTCACACCCTGGTATAATCCCGCTTCTTTCCTCCTCACCCGGAACCCATCTGTGGGCTGTATTTCATCCCACTTCCCTTAATGTTTCAGCTGTTGGCAGTCAGTAGCTGACCATGCCTGGATATGCTCTCTTGTCAGACAGATGCCGGGAAAGATGGCTTGAGGAGAGGGTTTGAGCCAGAGAGGACCACGTCTCTCTGCAGCAAGCACTGCTGGCAGCCTGGGCACCAGATCTGGGGGTGGGGGTGGGGGCAGGGAAGGGGGGGCACAGGCCTTCTTGGCTGGCTGGTACCACTGACTTGCTCCATTCAGTCTGCATCTCTGGGCCTCGGTATCAAAAGAACTTGCTTGCATTTGTGAGTAGGTGTCAATATTTGTCGGGGGCAATCATTTCATTTGCTTCTACTGCACAGGGATGTAGTGAGAATGCACAAGATTACATTTTTTTGAAAAGGTTCGGGGAGACAAGAAGCTATACCCAACATAGTCCGTCGATTCAGATTATCTCCAGCTTACCAAGTGCATTCCATCTGAAGGCAAAAAGAGAATTTTCCCTGAGTCTGCTCCCATGGTCCAGGGTCCAGAGCTTACTACATCTCATAACGAATGGTTCGGCCAACTCCGAAAAGGCATCTCGGTGTGTGATTTGCTGCCCTTCAGATAGCAATTCTAGCCTTGTGGTGTCAGTCACCTGCCTGTGGGCAAGCGTCCAAGGCTTGAAGCTCTAGGTGGGGAGCAGCCTCATGGCATGACCCAGCCAGGGTAATGAAGCACATCGCAAAGATCCATCCCCTTGGCTCAAGAATGCTCTACTTCAGACCAGCCGGTCCTTGGCCCCACTGTGTTCCATGGCAACTCTGAGCTGGCTCACGCTAGACCCAACCACCCCCACAGACTACCCTTTACTTCTTCATATTTTATCCAGCCCTCACTGTCCATTCCACACATTCTGATTTCCTGTACCAGCTCTAATGGTCTGTTTGTCTATACCCTACAGTCTAACACCTGACAACAAGTGTACTGTTTGCTAAGTGGTCAGTAAGGACAAAGGAGGCAAGACTTATGTCTTGACTTCTCCATCTTCTGCTGGCTCCAGCCCTGGAACAGAGGAACACACATTCACATTGTAATATAAGCTCACAGGCTGTGAGCCTATTATTAATTCCATTAAGACATAGTATGTGTCCAACCAGGGGCAAGGTTGTTCTTCATTTAAGTCCCAGAGAGCTGGAAAGCTAGAAGCATGACTCTTGAAAGGGATTCTGAAGGGAGATGCAGAATTTCGAATGTATGGGGGTGTGTGCATTCTACCAAGAAGAGGGTCCATGGGTTCCATCAGCTTCTCAAAATGTTCCCTGACCCCAAAGAGGTGCCTCCGCTAGTTTAAGATAAAAGGAAGAGACTGTGGGTTTCACTTTAGCAGCACGGGAACTCTGGTGGCAATGCGGTCCAGGTTCTAGGGTTCTAGGGCCCCACATGCTCATTTTCAGCTTTCTGTGTGCTGCAGAAAGCTTTCCATAATCCAATCTTTAGAGGGAACCTCTATGTTCTGTACTGTCAAAATGTCTTCTTCCACTTTACTGAACAGCTTTATCATCAGCTCTATTATTCAGCTCATGGACCATTCCAGTCTCATTACATAAGCCTTCTAGAGTTTCCCATGTATATCACCATGAAGAAAGTAGAAATGGCCTCCTCTCTCAACAGATGCTGATGGGGCCCAGAGTTGCCAAGGGGACCCTGTTAAGTAGTGCCAAAGCGAGGACTCAGACTTAATTTTACCTAGAGCCACAAAATGTAAGGGCGAGAGAAGCCCACTAAAATCCAGTCCAACAACTGGGGAAAAGATCAAACAAATCCTGTTTTCAGGGGCCAAGTCCCAAATCCCAAGTCTTCATCTGAACTTGAATTATGTATACAAGAACCCCCTTCTTCAGTGGCTCTGATAGGTTGCTCTTATTCCTACGCTACTCTTCTATGGATTTTTAAAATTTTTTCTAATTACCCAATGGTGTAGAAATGGGAACGTGAAAGCAACTCTTCTGCATGACACCGAATTGTTAATGACAGGTTTTGTGGAAACATGTCACTCACTGCTGTCCCCCTCTTTTCCCTAAATAAATTAAGAATGAGTTCTACTATTACTCCGTTAGTTCTAATCCTTTGGGAATTAGGTTTTGTTTTTTGTTTTGGGGGGTTTTTTTTGAAGGTCAGTGACCCTTTGAAATGGACAAATTAGTCACTACCCTCAAACAGCATTTACAGAAACAATGTGAGGCATCTGGCTGAGACAGTGGGGAGTGTAGTCAAGCATTCCTTTGTGTTGCCTACACCAGCATTTCCCAAGTCTGCTCTGCAGAGCACTACTAGTCCACAAGATGCTCTGTGGAAACAAAATTCTGTGCTTCAAATGAAGTTGGGAGAAGATCCATAGTCTAGGCTCACAATATCCCTTCCAGCATGTTAACGGATACCCAAAGTGCCACAGTAAAGGACCCTGTTTCGCTACAACCCCACATTTTCTCTGACTGATTTTACTGAAACACGGTACCTTCTTTTTTTCATCGATGGAATAGTTATGAACATCCTGGGAAGACTCATAACTAGTTATTTTGAGGCTCTGGATATCTGCCATCTCGTGGACACCAGACACCACTGAATTCAGGCCCCTGCTCCCACCCTCCGTCACTCAACCTTCTGCTAAGACCTAACGTGTTTCTCCCTAGGTAGCTGTGTAACATTTCCTGAGCCTTTTCTTTTTCCTTTCCTTTCCTTTCCTTCTTTCATTAGTGAGCCCTGTAAGACAAGAGAAAACATGCCCTAATGAAATACTGTTGACTTGAACCATACAGTTTGGCACTCGCAACAACGACCCAGTGACATCAGGCACCAGGGAGGAAAGAAATGAAGCTCAGGAGTTTGGATTTTTCCTGTAGAGGAGAAGAAGCCAGTGAAGTGATTTCAGCAATGAAGTTATTTGGTGAGATGAATATTTCTGAGAGGCCGGTCTAGGATGACTGGAGGAGAGATTGTGGGGTGGGAGGCAGGACCTGTCAGGAGGCTAGAGAAAGAACCCATTGTTATCATATTACATACTCAAGGAAGAAAAGAGGCATTCAGTACTTGAGGATTAACTGAGAAAACGTATCCCCAAACACGCGTTTTGTTGTATTCGGAAAAGTGTTAGTGGCAGGCTTCAGAAAGTGGTCCCTGGAGGCCATTGGCAGAGGCTGAGGGAAGGTGGTGGCAGACGAAGGTTCCAGGCTGCTGAAGCAAGTCAGAGTGCTGTGAGGAAAAGTCAGTCCACCTCTTCCTGGAGACCAAAAGAGGCAGTTCATCTGCCTTGTCATGGAAGTACCAGAGGAAAAGAGAGAGACTATCCTGTTTCCCCCTCATAGGAGACCCTTTAAGTATGGAAGCCAAAGTCCCTGCTGGGCCAAGGGTAACATAGGTAAGAGCGTACAATATGGAGAATGAAAAGGAAGTGTTTAGGGAACACAGATTCAAGAGAACTGCACCCCTACTTGCTATGGGATGGTGACCCTTCCTCAGGAAATGGAGGCGTGAATAGTCAAGAAATGTCAAAGATCCTTGCAAATTTCCAGTTGGATACTGGAATTCTTCTTTTGACAAGCCAGATGCCCATGGGATGGCTGTTGCCTCCCCATTTTAGAGTAAAGTGATTATGGGTAATGGTAGTTGAAGAGGGTCAGAGATTAAGCAAGTAGAGAAGGTTTGCTGCCATCTTTGGATTTACCAGGACTAGAAATCTAATATGAGGTTCTATCATTGCTTTGGGCCAGTGATTCTCAAAAGGGGGAGCAGGGAGTCCCTTCATTCTCAAGAGGACCAGGGTCTCTGGTGGGAGCGGTTTCAAAGTTCACACCCTGGCCCAGCCCAACTTGGGAACCATTGAGCAGTCATGACAGGTGTCACCGATGGGAGTGTGATATGTGCAGACACGTCAGAGGCAGAAAAGGATCTGCCAGCCACGGTTCCGATAATGACAGCGACAGCATCAATATCATTAGCAACTGGAATTTACTGACTTGTGCTTCCACTGAGCGGGCTCCGTGTTCAGAACTGTACATGTTCATGTGCATTAGCTCTGTTCTCCCAAATGCCACGCCAGGAGGTAGGAGTTGCCATTATCTCCCTTTACAGGTGAGAACGCTAAAGTAAGGAAGTGATTGAACTGGAACCGGAAGCAAGGTGGTGTCTGGCCCCGGAAGTGGGGCTGCACTCTATTGCTCTCCAGATCAACACTGCATTATCTGAAAGCACAGCTTGGCTAAAATAGCCACCCACACAAAATTCTGTCTGACGCTTGAATTGCTTTTCCGAAGTTCCCCTCTTTGAAAAGAACCCCCTGCCTCACTCGTGCTGGAGCTCACTCTCTCTCTCTCTCTCTCTCTCTCTCTCTCTCTGGCACAGAGGAGGATCGAATATGAGGATCGAAAGGAAGCCCGTAACCTCCTCACCTCCTATGAACCTCAAAGGGTCAGGGCTGGTGTGCCAAAGTGGGAGGGCGAGGCTACAAACCTGGGCTGTGCTTTCTTAAGAGTGGTAGAAAGAGGGGACCTTTAAAAACTGCAGGCTGATTACCTTCTTAGTTACCCGGCCAATGAAAAAATCTGGGAACAGAACAGTTCCCTCTACAGGACCGGAAAATGGCATCAGTGGCCAGCTCTGCTTCTCACAGGTCACCCACCCTCTACTCAAAGTGCGGTAGAGGGACCAGCAGCATTAGGGTCACCGGAGAGCTGGTTAGAAATGCAGAATCTCAGACCCCCACCCAGCCCTACCAACTCCGCATTTGTGTTTCAACAAGCGTCCCAGTGATTCGCAGGCATATTAAAGTTGGAGAGGCACTGCTTTAGGGCTTTGGGTTCTAGAACCCAACTTCTTCTGAACTTTCGGTAATACCCTAGAAATGGAGTCAGCTTCTCACAGGTTCATGAGGATTGAGAAGGATTTTTTTCTTCCCAGTTCTGGACATATGCATGTGATGTTCATTCCACACTGCCTCAATCTCTGCCCCGTGGGAGTAGAAATGCAGGCAGTCTTAGAACTGTGCTCCCTGCCACCCCTAACCTTTGTCTCCCACTGCCCTCTCTATGAGAGATGGCAAAATACCTTTCATTAAAGACCAGGATCCTGGGGGAAGTGAGGGTATCCGTGCAAGATCACAAATACTTTCAGACTACAGCAATGATTCTCAGCCAAGGGCAGTGTTTCCCCCAGAGGGCATCTGGCAGCGTCTGGAGACATTTTTTTGCTGTCACAAGTAGGGGAGGGCGCTACTGGCTTCTAGTGGGTAGAGGCCAGGGATGCCGCTAACCATCCTCCAGTGCACAGGATGGTGATTGACAACAAAGAATTCCCTGGCCCCCAAAGAGGTTGTGAAACTCTGGACTAGAGGAAATTATAAAAACGAATGATCTGACCCATAAGTATTCAATATAAAGCCAGGGAGAAAAGGAACTTGAAAGGGCTCTCTCCATTCTGACCAAGAGCTGTGGGTTGGACACAAGAGCTCTAGCTGCCCTCGAAGGAGTGATGTCCTCCTTTGGCTTAGAGAGTTGAGCCTTTCTTTGACCTGAGGTTCTTCTCCAAAACCGCCATGTAATACCAACTTCTCTGAGGCCGCGATACACACCGAAAATCTCCCTCACAAATACTAATCTTCAAACTCAGCATTAAATAAAATGAGGAAAAAATACCTTTACCTCTTTCTTTCTACAAGAAAAGGCATATAACATGAAGTAGTTAAAAAACTGAAATAGAAAAAAACATGAACCATGAAGTAACTGTAAGAAATAGCAACCAGGGGCACCTGGGTGCCTCAGTTAGTTAAGCGTCTGCCTTCGGCTCAGGTCGTGATTTCGGGGTCTTAGGATTGAGCCCCAAGTCATGCTCCCTGCTCAGCAGGGAGTCTGCTTCTCCCTCTCCCTCTGCCCCTCCCCCTGCTCGTGCTCTCTCTCTCGCTCTCTCTCAAATAAATTTAAAGCATCTTTAAAAAAAAAGAAATATCAACTCATAGAGTTATTATAATTATTGAATGTGAGCATTAAAGGATTGAGTACCCTGATAGCCAGGGCAAAAAGCTCCCCTTTTAATGCCTGCCTTTTAGTTTCTGAGTGATTTATGACCAGTCTAGGATTCAGAAGGAGTTGCCCAAGGTCACTGATCCTCATTTCACTGAATGTCATCTTTTTTACTTTTCTTCCACTAGGACACACATTCAAAGCCTCTGTACCAGCAAGAATATAACTGCCTTCACCTACAAGTCGAGGCCGTGTGAAGTACAATGCAAAATATGAGACTGGGGGGGGGGGTGTTGCCTTTACCTTTATTTATAATACAAGTTCTCTGAGGGCAAGGCTAGTATCTCACTCCACCAAAGCCTACGATGCTCTGTGAGGGGCAAACATTTCAACATCGAGAGGGTGTGGGTAATTAGCTCAGTTGGAGACTTGGCAGCTCAAGCCCTTCCTAGGAAAAGTCACCCTTGCTTAAGACAAGTATACAGCAGTATACACAATGCTGTGTGCTCACCAAACCCACTTTCTTTCTCTCCACCCCAACCCTGCCCCCAAAACCCAGCTACACTACATTTCACAGCCTCGTGTGCGGGTAGGTGGGACAATCGGAATGCACTCTAGTCAACGGAATGTGGTAAGAAGTGACATACACGTCTTTGAAGACTGACCTGCAAAACCTAATTCACAACCCTCCTTTCTTTCCCCTAGACTGAGGGCCACGCAGATGATCCCATGGAGGACTCCAAGGCCCTAGAGGATGGTGAGGCCACTACTCTGAAAAGGATCAGGATTACACGGAGCAGAGACCTCCCTCCCCATAGCCTCCTGCCTCCGTGGTGTTTAGCCACTGAGATACTGGGATTTGAGAGCAATTAGCTTATCCTGACTAATTCTTTTGACCTCATGAATACGTTCTTTCCTCCAAAACCATGGGCCATAAGTTTCACTTTAACTTATAGTATTGCATTAATATCACTTTCTACCATTCACTTTTTACCTCCTGCTTCCATCTCAACAACTGCCCTCCACAGCTCTGAGGGCAGGAACCGCCTAGAGTCAATATGCTTCGAACTTCCCCTCTGATTCAAATTCCCATTAAAAGCAAACCAAAGTGAAATCAAACCCCGAGTCATGGGGAGTCCAACTGTTCTCCGGCCTGCTGCCCAGTGGCAATCAATCCTTGGATGCAACGGCACGTAGGATCTGGCTCAAAGGTCTGACTTTATGTTCATAGCCGATCAACATAGCATTTTAAGGAATAAGTACTGTCCCAATGCTTTTAGTTCCTAAGCTATTCCTTCATGTGTCAATGTCAATGACCAGCAGGACCAAAGAAAGCCAGGCAGGGTTGGGCAAAGAGGCATATAACCTAAGGGCTGGGCAAGAACAGATATGAAGAAGAAACCTGAAAAAAAAAAGTTCTTAGAATGTGTGGTAGTCATTAGAGCTATTCATCAATATTCTTGTTCTGCTCCTTTCAGACACAGGAGAGCATTGCGCTTCCCTATCCCCTGAAAGTCAAAACATGGCCATGTGACTTGCTCTGCCAGTGACACATGAGCCAAAGTAATCTGTGTCACTTCTGGGCCGAAGTCTCTAAGAGCCAGGGCCAAATTTGCTATGTTCCCTTCCCATGCCACTGGAACTAAATTCCAGATGGCAATGCTCAGTCAGCCCAGGGTCCCCGGATGAGAAAGACATGCCCTAATCAGAGGTGCACAGGCAGCCTGAGTAAGGAATCAAACTTTGTTTGAAGCCACTGAGATTTGTAGGTAGCAACTGCATCATAATGTAGCCTATTCTGATCGTTACAGGGTATCCAACATTTGATGAATAACGGGCTTTCATATTCAAAATGGGAAAGATGAAAAATACTCCCACAATTTTTACATCTCTTCCCCCAAAATGAATTGAGGGTAAGGGTCGTGCCTTCCCCAGACTGATGCTCATAAACACTCTAGCAGCCAATAACAGGTCTTGCTGACTCATTTGACTCAGCCCATCATGTCTAGAAGAGGGGTCATGGGCCAAATCTGACCCGCAGTTTGTTTTTGTAAATAAAGTTTTATTGGAACGCAGACATGACTGCTCGTTTACATCTTGTCTATGGCTGCTTTCAACACGACAATGGAAGAGTTGCTGCAACAGAGACCGTTTGGCCTGAGAAGCCTAAAATATTTATTCCCTGGACCTTTACAGAAAAAAAGAAAATTCCTGACCCCTGGTCTAGAAGAAGCCAAGTGGAAAGCAATCCATGGAGTGTCTGGAAAAGAAATCCAACACGCACTGCCACTCAGAGTACAGAGTACACACGCCTGGTAGCTGTGTAGCCAAGGGCATGCACCGATCAAGAGTTGGTCCTAGCAGGACTTTAACCAGTGCTTCAGGCCTTCTTGGAGATAGGCAGAGGGAGCTCTGCCACCATGAGTTCCAGTAAGCACATCTTCAAAGCTCTGTTGTTTACCAACCCCTCTCTCCCAGTATCAGGATGGGGATAGGATCTGAACAAAGGATATACACAGTGTATGTCAGGATTAGTGAACCTGACAGTCGTCAGGATGACTCAGTGGAAAGTTGCTTAAGTGCCTGCTCGAAATGATTCACTGCCTGGAGATTCCATGGCAAATGAGATTCTTAGGCTAAATTGGGCGGTACGGTCCGTCTACCTCCCTGAACTCAGCACAGAGCAAGCAGGCCGACCCTAAGCACGGGAGCAGGCTCTCAGAGGGTCCGATGAGGGTCTCAGCCTGCTGGATGGACGTTAGCCGCTGCTGTGGCCACTGGCTGCCTTCTGGGGGGTGGGGGTGTATATGGCGTGGCTAGAATGCTAGGAATCCTGGACTGGCTTAGCAGGCACTCCAGTTGGCTTGGCCCTTCTACATGCTCCAAAGATTTTCTCCAGTGTCCTTGGCATCCAATGACTATACTTGGGCTTAAGATTTTTAGGGCTGGGCGGGTCCCTGGAAGCCTTCTATCTCAGTACCAGATCGCTCCTCCATTAGGTGGTACCAACAAACGAGCTGGCCATTCCACTGCAGATGGGATGCAGGCCATTTGCTTCCTTGCTTCAGCCTGGCTCTTGGCAGGGCCGCCTGGAGGAGCCAGCTGCTTGGCTACAACTCAGCCTTTGGTGGCTGTTAACAGGTTTTGCTTCAATTCAGCTATTTTGGAGTTACTGCTGGTTGGCTCCGGCTTGGGGAAAAAGGCCTGGGGTGGGAAACAGAGAGAGGAAAAGAAAGAGGAAAATGCATACTTTTCTTGGACCAATGAGTTGAATGATCTCCTTGTAGCCATCGATTCTGAAGTCAGCACTGTGGCCTCCGGCTGTTTCCTCTCAATTCCTAAGGTGACCAGTAAGATACGGCTCCCAAGTCCTGCTGGGGGTACCTTGAGTTCTAGGTGATTGTGTTTTGCCAGAGAAAAGTGGAGAAGAGGGAGTTATGGGCCTGATGTTCCTGGTTACCGTCAGGTCTAGAGAATTCGGAATACAGATAGGTCCCAGAGCACAAAGCGCTATAGCATTTTCATCGGGCCTGCCAGGCTGCTTCCAAAGGTTCTCTGGTCTGTAAGCGAGTACGTGCATGGGCCACGGCCATGTCAACAGAGCAGAGGCCCCACCTCCCTAGGCTAAGACCGCATGAGCACTAGCCGACTCAAAACACCCTGAAGGAGACGGAAACAGATTTTCGTGGAAAATATAACCTAAAAAAGAACAGACACCAGGGAGTCCTAGAGAATTAATTCGTTCCACGAACATCTGATTCATCCAGAGCCTACATTGTGCCTTGGCACATCAGGAGATAAAGACAGACTTGGGGTCCAAATCATATCCAAATATCAGTGCATTAATCTCAGTCACCAACAATGAAGAGAGTGGAAAGGAAGAGGGGTATTTCCTCTTTTTGAAACTCATCTGGCAAGGGCGATGAGGCGGAAGCATAGTCCAGGAGGCAGAGAGCCCTAGGTTCCAGGCTCAGCTACTTGGAATGAACGCTGTGGTTTCAGGTAAATTATAAAGTCTTTCTCCATCTCTCCATTTGACAAATGTGAGTGGAGGGAGCTGGATAAAAAAAGAAAAAAAATCTCTTCAAGATGTGATTTTCTGTGGTTGTAGGATATGTCATTCCTGTCCTCAAGAACTTTATGACCTAATTGCAAGATGCTGAGCCGACAGGTAGAAGGGACAAAATTCAGATGCAATGCAACAGGAAAGTATCCAATGAACCACACAGAGCCACGCTATCCACAATGGTAGGCGCTAATTCCGTGTGTCTGTATACGTTTAAAATTAACCGACATTAAAGAAAATTTTCAATGCAGTTCCTCAATCACACCAGTCACATTCCAGGAGCCCAACGGCCACATGGGCTGGTGGCTGTCATCCTGGACAGTGCAGATATAGAATAAGTTCCGTCATTGCAAAAAGTTCTGCTGGACAGCATCGGTATAGACAACCTCGTGCCAAAGATAACCCGAGAACACAGAACTTCCCCTCCGTGCCTTCTAGGCCTGGGCTCATCGTGGCCGTCCAGCTGTGACCAAGGCTGCCATTCCCAGATGACGGGGCTGTGCTCTGGCCCCCATTATTGCCTCCCTCAGAGAGCTCAGCTGCTCCACGCTTCCTCCCCGACTCCACTCCTTTGATCTTTTCCCAGGGCCTCTAGGAAAGCCAATAGCCATCCAGTCCTCTCATGAAAAATTCCCTTTCAAACAGGCCTATGAATAATCTAGATAATCCAACAATGCGTGCATCTTTTAGAGCTCCCTGGGCTATGGGCCCAAGAGGTATGGGATGCAAAGCTTGACAAGGACCAGTTTGACTGATCCGTCAGCACTGTATTTATTATTTGTATTTATTATTTGGCCAGGATGGAGGATAAAGTCCTTACATGCTCCCTCCGCAGCGCTATTAATAACATGACAAAAAAAATTATCCTGTGTAATCCCAAAGACTGATTTCAAATCAAAACAAAGCAAATGAAGGAAAGCAAAACAAAAGAAGAGCAAGACAGGCACAAGGGCTCCCCAGGGTTCCTCTAGCTCATGGGATGGGTGTGGGTGTGAGTGTGAGGGTGGTGAGACTGTGTTTGTGAGGGTCACGTGTGTGTGAGCCGGGATGGTTGAAGAGGGGGGGCGGTGGGCCGACTTGGAGGCTTGCAGAGCGAGGGCACTTTGGCAAACCTTTGACTCAGAAGAGGCGTCTCCACTTCTCTTGGTGGGGAGAGGAGAATTTAACTTTTGTCCAACAACCTCATGCCCCACTCCTCTGAATGGGGGCAGGGAGGACAGTGTCCTCACACGGATAGTGGGAACGGCTGCTATTTTAACAATCAAATTCGCTGCCCCCGGGGTGCCAGGAGAAACGGACCGCTCGTAACTGCAAAGGGTGCAATATTTTAAAAAATCAAATAAATAGCTGAAGGCACACTCACATTGAACTTGTGCCCAACTCAGTGTCAATCAACAAGTTTCCACTGAATGCTGGACAAGCCAACCCGCCTTCCAAAGAGAACACAGAAAACATTGTAAGTTCAGTTTGGGGGGCAGCTGGATGATCTTTATATATTCTGTCCCAATTCCCCCCCCCCCCCCCCCCCACCTTTTGCTGCTTCCCTTCTCCAGCTAAGACTTGTGTTCCTTCATCCAGCCTCTCCCAAGTTAATTTCTTTCTAATGCATCTCCCTGGCTCTGGCCCTAAGCGCTGGGGTTCTTCCATTTTGCATTCCCACACATGAGGACTGACCGCGGACCTGGGCCTCCAAGGCAGGTCTGCACCACCTGCGTGTGCCAAGAGGGGAGGTGAAGGCGGCAAACCCAAACACACACGGTAGAATAACGCCATGGCTCCACTGGAGAAAATTTACATTTTGAAGAGCCACGTCCTAAGCAATTCGATTGCTCCCGGGGCGAGGATGTGGCCTAGCTAAGGCACAGATTTGAAACCAGCCAGATAGAGCCACTAAGCCTTGGCATCAAAGCCTCATCTCCCTCCCGGCCAGCACGTGCTCACCTCCCCAGACTGAACGGTGGGGCCCTGTGCTTGAAAATAGCAAAAGGAGCTTGCATCTGTTGAGAGTGGGCTATGGGCCTGGCTCGGGTCTTAATCACGCCAGTCCTTCGAGGTGGGAACTCTGACTGTCCCCCTCACACCCGCTCACACGCACGCCTCACGTGCTCTCACACTCACCACAAAGGCCCGCTGCCCTATCTCCTCAGTGCTTCGTTCTTCACAGTCTTCTTCCCGGAAGTCTGTCCCACTGCCATCTAGAATTCTATGGGTCGTGAGTTCTTTCAGTGCTGCAGGGCGAGCGCCCCTTGTTCTCCTCGGGTGTTAGTGACTGTCTGAGCTGTGTGACCGCTGAGGGGCGGGGACAGACGCAAGGATATGGGGAACTGAGAGAGAGGAAAGGGGGTGCAAAAAGATGTCTAGGGGCACTCGAGACAAACTTCATCTACCCCAGATGTTTGCAGCGGACTGGCTCTACAAAATAATGTCTAACTGTAGGACATGCGAGGCTCTTTGAGACTGGGTCCCCACCAACCTGACCTTTTAAGCCTCCTCCCTCCCTCATGGCCCACACCCACCCCAGGCCCTGTCCCACGTGTGCCTCCGCACGTACATTCCCCTTCCTCCTCCTCCACCTGGACGAGCTCTATTCGTCTGTCAGAACTCAGCTTGAATACTGACTTCTCTCTGAGGAGCCTGCCTCCTGGCTCTTGGAGAGTGTCTCTTCCTCCCCTCTCTGCCTGCCCAGCGCTGTCCACACCTCCACTGAAGTACTCATCACATTATGTTGTAGCGATCTCGTTAGGCCTGTCTCCCCGACTAGCCTGTGGGCTCTCGGAGGCAGGGACTGAAACCTCAGCACCGTTCAGGGGACCTGGCCCAAAGCCTGTACTCAGTAAATGTTTGTGACAGGAACGAACGAATGAGTGAGTGAGTGGACACAAATCACCAGCTTCTGGTTGGGAGGAGACTCCCTTCCCTAAGCTTCTCTGAATAAGGCTGCTCGCCAGTGTCTCTCGATAGGGTCACCACTGGTATTCAGACGGGACACATCTTTGTTGCATTGTGTTCCTGCTCACTGTGGAACATTCAGCGTCCCTGGTTCCTGCCTACTAAATGCCAAGGACATTCCCCAATCGCTGTCATGACCAAAATGGTTCTCCAAGATTTCCAAAGCCCTGGGAGAAGGGTGGGGAGATGCTGATCCTCCTGGGTTGGGAAGCGACACTGTGCCAATAGCTCGCTTCTCTGATCCTGGTGGTCTGAGAGGCCCCCTGCAATAGGGTCATGCTGTGCTCCGGCCAGAGCACCAATTCATAAGACAGTAGGGACTAGAGCACTCCTGGCCTGCTAACAGGAATTATGGCAGCCTAATCAGTACTCAACAGTACAGAGCGGAGAATCCTGATCGTTTTTTATGACTGGAGGCAGGGGGCAGGGGCAGGGGCACGCCTAGCCAAAAGAAAAAAAAAAAAAAGAAAGACACCTAGTCAAGCTTTCACGGCAGCCCAGAGATTGTAACCTTGTCTCCCAAGGCATTCTGGGCATGACCTCATGTCCCTGCTAAGTGCTCACTCTGCTTTGGGAACATCAGCATTACTGAGCCGCACGCTCACTCGGGGCACCTCCAAAAATCGAATCAGAAGGAAATAGAAAGGAAAGGCAGAGGGGCGCCTGGGTGGCTCAGTCTGTTAAGCGGCCGACTCTGGATTTCAGTTCCGGTTGTGACCCCGGGGTCCTGGGATCGAGCCCCGCGTTGGGGCTTGAGGATTCTCTGCCTCTCCGTCTGCCCTCCCCCCACCGCCCTGAGCTCTCTCTCAAATAAATAAAAAAATCTTTAAAAAAAAAAAAAGGCAGAGGTGATGCCATTTATTTTATGCCTTCTGCCTGACACTCACTAAACCTGTCACCTGTTTCCTTTAGACCCCCCACAACTTTTCCCTAAGGCTGGAGACATATGGTCAGTGCCTGTTTATGGGGCTGCTGTCATTGGGATCTATGGGAACACATACCAAAATGCCTGGGTTTCAGGCTTTGCCCACATTCCCTATTCATGATGCAGTCTGGGGACTTGGGGTTCAAATTCCTTCTTTTCCCTGCCTGTTACCACCTTGCTTATCTACACACCTCTTTATACTTTCCAAAGCAATTTCCCACATCAACTGTCAATGCGAACCTTAGTGGAAGGGAGGAATTATCACTCTTATTTTACAAGTTGAGAAAACGGGCACCAAGAGGCCAGCCAGCTCTGTGCATGTTCCACAGTGAATTGGGGGAAAAGCAGGGTAAGACCCCATCTCCTTTCTGGCCCTGTGCCTTCCACAATACAGCCTCATGGGGTGGGGGGAGGGAATGTGGATCCCCACAGAACCAAAGCTCTCCCTCCTTCCCAAATGCGGTCTTGATTCTAAAAGCCAAATGGGCCCTCTGGTCAGTGACACAGACCTGAAGCCACACGGCTTCATCTAGATGTCCTCATACCCCTGCACTATGTGGTTCAGAGGACAACATCCCAAATGCCCCCAAATGCCTTCTGATTAATTCCAAGGGCATACCCGGAGGACAGAGGACACACCCTTTGTCCAGGCTTTGGTACTGATCTGCTTTGTTGGGGTGGGGGAAGAAAAAGAAAAAGACCAGACCGGACCAAAGGAAACCAAACCAAACACCAAGGAGATCAAAATAATGTAAACAAGTAAACAAAAATCACAGGTCCCAAACAACCATATGCATAAACACAATCCTATGCTTAACTGTAACATTTAAAGGTTTTTGGGTCACCATTTGTCTCCAATCATAATCATCCCAAAACAAATGAAAATGTAGTGTTGTGTAAAAATACATTATGCTGGGGTGCCTGGGTGGCTCAGTTGGTTAGGCGTCTGCCTTTGGCTCAGGTCATGATCCTGGGGTCCTGAGATCAAGCCCAGAGTCGAGCTCCCTGCTCAGCAAGGAGTCTGCTTCTCCCTCTGACCCTCCCCCCTGCTCATGCTCTCACTCTCTGGTTCATGCTCTCTCTCTCGAATAAATAAAGTCTTAAAAAAAAGACTTCTGCTCCCCTTATCCATGCCTAGAAATAGAGTTGGCCTTTGAACAACACTGGTTTGAACTATGAGGTCCACTTACATGCAGATATTTCTCCAGTAAAAACGGTACAGCACCATACATGTATTTTCTCTTCCTTGTGATTTTTTTAAGTAGGCTCCAGCATGGAGCCCAACGTGGGGCTTGAACTCACAACCCTGAGATCAAGGCCTGAAATGAGACCAAGAGTTGGACGCTTAACCGACTGAGCCACCCAGGCACCCCTCTTAGGATTTTCTTAATACACACTTTCCTTTCTCTAGCTTCCTGTATTGCAAGAATACAGTATATAATACACGTAACACAAATACGTATCAATTGACTGTTCATGTTCTCAGTAAGGCTTCCGCTCAATAGTAGGCCCTTTGTAGTTCAGTTGCGGGGTGGGGGGAGTTGAAAGTTATACACAGATTTTCAACTGTGGGGCATCAGCCCCCCTCGCCCCTGCTCAAGTTCATTGTTCCATGGTCAACTGTGCTTCCTGGTACATAACTTTCCTATGCTAAAGCCCATTTCTGCCCACTCCCCACTTTTGGAGGTGGAAGGAGAAAGCTGATCACCATCTTCTAGGAAGACCCATTTCTGTTTCAGAAGATTGTTGAAATCCCTTCAGTCTTTCTTTCATGGGGCTCAGTAATTACCCTTTTCCTCCAACACTGCCTCTCAGGTTTGATACTCTGATCCTTTAATAATCTTTCCAATAAAACCACACCAAATGGCTCCAGATGTGATTTCCCTCAGAGAGCAATCTCAGAGGAGGTGCTTTTGGAAAGGCACTTCTCCAGATAAAGAGAAACAGGGACACGGTTCTACCCCTATGGATTTCTCTAAAAGATGACCAAACCTGCCGGTCCTCAGCTGCTAACAGATAACACGGTCTGAAGCTCCCTCGGAAACGTTAATAAGGACTATGTCTGTCTTTCAAAACCCCAGGCCTTCACGCAGTCATTATCACCAGTTCCCCCTTGTCATGGCTGTCATTGCTTAAGACTCTGCGGTCTCTGGAGTCTTCCTCAGCTGAGGAAAAGTACTCTGAAAGTTGACATTTGCTAGATGCTTCTCGGTTGCCTCCCGACTTCAGCTGCTCCTCTGTACCACCAGCCCCTTCCAAAATTTCTTCTCGGCCTACTTCCCCATTTGGAAAAGGAGACACACCGCCAGCATGGATGGACCTTGAAGACACTGCCCTAAGGGAAAGGTGACAGTCCCAGGAGGAAAAATACTGTGTGATTCCACTTACAGGAGGTACCTGGTGCCGTCAAATTCACAGAGACAGAGAGGAGAATGATAGTTGCCAGGGGCTGAGGGAGGGGGGGAATGCAGATTTGTTTCATGCGGGACAGAGTTTCACTCCGGGAAGATGGAAACATCCCTGAGATGGATGGGGGTGATGGTTGCATAACAACATAAATGTACACAAGGCCACAAAACTATACACTTAAAAGTGGTTAAAATGGTAGGGTCACCTGGGTGGCTCATTCGGTTAAGCGTCCAACTCTGGATTTCAGCTCAGGTCATGATCTCAGGGTCCTGAGATCGAGCCCCATATCCGGTTCTCTGCTGGGGGTGGGGTGGGGGGGAGTCTGCTTGATATTCTCCCTCTCTGTCTGCCCCTGCCCCCTCCCGCCACTCATCCTCTCTCTCTCTCTCTCTCAAAAATAAATAAATCTTAAAGACGTGGTTAAAATGGTACATTGTCATGTATAGTTTACTACAATAAAATTTTTTTAAAGATTTATTTATTTGAGAGCGAGAGATCTGAGAGAGAGAGAGAGAGAGAGACCATGAGTGGGGGGAGGGGGCAGAGGCAGACCCCAACACCCCAACACAGGACTCAATCCCAGGACCCTGAGATCATGACCTCAGGGTCAACCAACCAAGACAAAATCAGGAGCTGGTCGCTTACCTGACTGAGTCACCCAGCCTACAATAAAATTTTTTTAAATAAAAAGACATTAAGAAAGAAGAAAGGAAAGAAGGGAGGGAGGGAGGGAGAGAGGCAGGGAAGAGAGAGAAAGGGAAACAAAGAAAAAGCAAGGAAGAAAGCAAGGCAGATTTCCCTGCCCCTCCCTCTCAATCCCCATTTCTGTGCTATTAGAATCATAAAGGAATACACCATACAAAAGGTATGATGGTGAGTGTGGACTCTGATTTGGCCTTAGATCCCTGAGGGCATGATCTTGCAATTGTGAAAAAAAAAAATCAAAGCTGCAGGAATTTGCTAAAGGAAAGAAAAATCAAGCTTGCAGGGACACTTACCTTATCTTGATGTTTTAAAAGTAACCTCTACTCCCAAGTTTGATGTCTTACCCTTTCTCTCCAATTAAAAAAAAAAAAAATCCAACCAACCTTCTTCCTCCCCATCCTGCCCACAACTTTATTTTATCCCTTTCTTTAAAGACACAGTACATATACTTCACAGCTTCTCTCCCATCCAGGGAGTACAACCCTAAAAAAAAAAAAAAAAACGGTTTCAGCAGCCACATATCCACTGCTGAACCACCTCCCACTCTCTGGGTCTTAGCATATGTGTGGCAAAGACAAGAGACAACACATCAAGACATTTATACAATAGCCTATTTTGATGGCCAAAAATGGAGTCCTGTGAGGAGGTGGATTTTGGAACGGATTTCAGTAACTGACACCCTAAGTCTGTCAGTTTCTAAAATCACTTTTAGGGAATAGCTGATGGTGTAAAACTCTAAATACAAAAATCAGATGAAAATCATCTTAATAAAGACTGTTATTTATCTTAGTGGCTGCAAATAATCTGGTAAACCTTTTGGGTTATAGTTATTTTGCATCCAAAACCCTGGAGTGAAACTCTTTGGCTCTAGGCAGCAGATAGCAAGGATATTTGGTTACTTCTAGAACATACTGGTTTTAAATTAGCAACCCCAAAGTGAAAAACTTGAGAGCTGGCAACTCATGCTAGAAACTACTGTGTCCTCTGCCACAAATAAAGAACTTATCCTTGATATTACTGAGAGGCTGGGCGCCCTGCAGCACTGTGGAAAACATAGAGCCTGACTCTCCAGCCTCCCCCTTCAACCTCCACACCCCAAAACTCCTCTGGGCACCTAGGCTAGTGGCCTTGGGATCTCCCCCCCCCACCCACCCCCACTCTCTACCATCAAATTCTGCTCTCTAGATCCTCTGTGCAGCTGAAATTGAAAAGGTTAGTAACAGTTAAGTCACCACTTTCAAAGACAGATAAACAGGAATCAAAGCTGAATTAAGAAGATGAAATGGGGCACCTGGGTGATTCAGCCCATTAAGCATCTGACTCTCGATTTCAGCTCAGGTCATGATCTCGGAGTCATGAGATCGAACCCCGCTTCCGGCTCCGCACTGGGCGTGCAGCCTGCTTAAGATTCTCTCTCACTCTCTCTCTCTCTCCCTCTGCCCCTCCCCCTTCTCTCTCTCTCTCTAAAATAAATATTTTTTTATTTTTATTTTTATTTTTATTTTTTTTAAAGATTTTATTTATTTATTTGAGACAGAGAGAATGAGAGGGAGGAGGGTCAGAGGGAGAAGCAGACTCCCCGCCGAGCAGGGAGCCCGATGCGGGACTCGATCCCGGGACTCCAGGATCATGACCTGAGCCGAAGGCAGTCGCCCAACCAACTGAGCCACCCAGGCGCCCTAAAATAAATATTTTTTTTTAAAAATTAAAAAAATAAAGACGATGAAGCTGTAATAATGATAGCATTTTAGGTGTCAGGCAACTTGGCAGGGAAATGGGGAAGGAGAGGCAGAGGCTGTTGCCCTGCTGGCTGGACAGGTCTTGGAACCACAGGTGATGGGAAATCGAGATAATAATCACCTGCTCTGCTTACTCAGAAAGCAGGCCCCGGTTTATGTACGAGTCAGCCCAGCCACCAGGAAGAGCGCTCACTAAAGGGCATTTTCCTAAGCCTTTCCTTAAACTACCCTAGATGTGACTCTGATTTCAAACAAAGTTGAAAACAGACTAAGCTTGAAAACACTGATTTTATTTCAAACTATGTTGATTGCTTTTCCCTTTGAGAGTTTCATTTGTTTATCAGCAGAAATTCCTGGGCTAATTCCGAGAAATGCCATTCATTTCTTGCCAACAACAAGTCATGGACAATGGGCGGGGCAGCGGGGGAGCTCCCCACGGAGGGTCCTTCTCTCTGGACAGGACAGCCAGGGGCACTGAATGTGGAAGGTGGCAGAAGAGGAAGGCTTTAGGTGGGAGCTCTGGGAAAGCAGGGGGCCTGGCCAGACAGAACAGTATGCACAAGTAACTTTAGGGTTGGTCCTGGGAAAGTGTCACGTAGGCAAAGTACGTTTCTGGGGTACTTACACTCCTCATTATCAGAGAAACCATGTTGTTGTGTTGCCCCAGGCCCTGTGCATATGCACAGGGTCCTTTCCTACAAGATCTTGCCCGGCAGTGCTCTTGACCTCCTTTATCAAGATCTTCCCTGGGACCCAAGTGCAGTCCCCAGTCCAACTGCCTCAGAACGAACTGAGGTGCTTGTTTAAAGCGCAGAATACCCACTGCAGCTCAACTGAATTAGAATTTTTAGTGTAAGGCCTGGGAGTCTGCATTTTATCAAATCTCCCAAGGTAGTCCTTTGGCACACAAAAGTTTGAGTGACACTAGTTTGGGGTCTTGTTCTCAAAGGGCCTGATACCCTTAATGAACTTCTCCAAACTAAGATACTCCTTATACTAATAATTTATTGCTATAATATAAATACCTTCTGGAAACGGAATGGCATAATCCAAGACTTCTTTTTTTTTTTTTTAAGATTTTATTTATTTATTCATGAGAGATAGAGAGAGAGAGGCAGAGGGAGTCCGCGGGGAGCCCGATGCGGGACTCGATCCCAGGACCCTGGGATCATGACCTGAGCTGAAGGCAGACGCTTAACCGACTGAGCCACCCAGGTGTCCCAATCCAAGACTTCTTAAAACATATACTAAAAAACACTAATCCTTGGGGCGCCTGGGTGGCTCAGTTGGTTAAGCGACTGCCTTCGGCTCAGGTCATGATCCCGGAGTCCTGGGATCGAGTCCCACATCAGGCTCCCAGCTCAGCGGGGAGCCTGCTTCTCCCTCTGACCCTCTCCCCTTCATGCTGTTTCTCTCTCGCTCGCTCGCTCTCTAATAAATAAATTAATTTAAAAAAAATTAAAAACACTAATCCTTCAAAGTGCCTTACAAAAAAACCCAGCTGAATGAGGTTATAGACTCCTAATGTATATTAACATATTAAAGGCTCAGAGAAGTCCTGCATTAAAAGCAACCTGTTTAACGTTCTCTAATCCAGAAAGTTTATTTGCCCAGAAACTCATTTATCTGCCTCTATCGATGTTTTTCTTAGTAAACTCTATTATTATCCCATAAAATTGTGTTCCTTGCAACAAACTTTGGAAAACACTGCTTTAACCTGGAAGAATGACTGTAATGGTGCAGGTTTCTTTTTTAAAAATATTTTATTTATTTATCTGAGAGAGACAGAGATAGGGAGAGAGAGCATGAGCAGGAAGGAGGGGGAGAAACAGATTCCCTGCTGAGCAGGGAGCCCAATGCGGGACTCAATCCCAGGACCCTGGGATCATGACCTGAGCCGAAGGCAGATGCTTCACCAACTAAGCCACCCAGGTGCCCCAATGGTGGAGGTTTCTTAAATATAGAAAACAAATGAAAGATTTATTTGGGACAAATGGGGCTTCTCTGTATCCCTTGATGAAGGGCCACCTTCTTAACCTTTGTGTGGAGCCAGCTTTGCTTAATGTCCATTGAAAAAAATAGAGGGGTTCTATTCTACCATGAAGCAAAGGTGAAGTTTTCCTAAAAGTCTTGTTCTTACATGACATAAGAGCTTCTAACATGCTAATAGGAAATCACATTCTTTTTCTATTTATTTATTTATTTGAGAGAGAGAGAGGGAATGGGGGGGGGGGAGGAGCAGAGGGAGATGGACAAGCAGACTCTGCACTGAGCACAGAGCCCAACGCAGGGCTCAATCTCACAACCCTGTGATCGTGACCTGAACCGTAATCAAGAGTCGGGGCCTTAACTGACTGAGCCACTCAGGTACCCCAGTGTTTCCTCTGTACAGTGTTCAAGGACCAAGTGTATGAGGAAAAGAATAGAAATAAAGTGTGGAAGACAGTGAAAGGGTCTAAGATGTAGGAGAGATAGTGTAGACATGGAGGGCCTAGTGATCAACAGTGAGTATCTCTGTGGATACCTCTCAACAATCGGTGTAAGAATACTAACAATAATAATAATAAAGTAAGAACTGCTATCTGGAGACTAATATTCTAGAATCCTCAGGGTTTTGGATAGCTCTGGAGCCAGAAAGAGTTTTTTGAAAACACATCAGTCTTTTGCAGGCAAGGAAATGGGCCCCTACTGATCACCCTGCATACTATCATTATCATAGTCTTGGTAAAGGAAAAAGAGTATCACAGTTGGCTGTTACTTTACTGTTTAAAAGGAATTGACCTTTTTCAATAAAATCAAAGGGGGAGGTAAATAGAAAATTCAGAAAAGAACAAAAGAGAGAAGGGCGCCTGGGTGGCTCAGTTAGTTAAGCGTCTGCCTTGGGCTCAGGTCGTGATCCCAGGGTCCTGGGATCAAGCCCTGAGTGGGGCTCCCCGCACAGCAAGGAGCCTGCTTCTCCTTCTCCCTCTGCCCCTTCCCCTGCTCGTACTCTCTCTCTCTCAAATAAATAAAATCTTTAAAAAAGAGAGAGAGAAGAGAGAGCAATGGCGATCAGACACAGATGATGGCAAGAGCAGCACTCAGCAGCCATAAGGATGGCCATCAGCAGTTACTCAAAGAGATGAACCAAAAGAAGATGGGGTGGCTCTAAAATCTGGACGAGATTCCTCGGTCAGTTTCACGCATAATTTCCACACGACTCAGAAATCCCACTCCTGGGTATATACCCCAAATAACTGAAAACACGTGCCACAGAAAAACCTGTGGAGGAATGTTCACAGCAGTGTTATTCACAACAGCCAAAAGGTGGAAACAACCCATATGTCCCTGAGCTACTGAATGAATAAACAAACTGTGGCAGATCCATACACTGGAACATTATGTAGCCCCGAAAAAGGATGAAGTACAGATAACGTCCTACACCATGAATAAATCTTGAAAACATTATGCTGAGTGAAAGAAGCCAAATGCAAAAGGCCACATACCGGGTGATTCCATTTACGTGAAACGTCCGGAAGAGGGCAGATCCAGAGAAACAGAAAGCAGATTAGTGGTAACCGGGGGCTGGTGGAGGGAGGGGTGAAATTGTCAAAGGCTAAATGCCGTAAATCTACCTCATCTTACAGAGGCTATTTCCACTGCGGTATAGATTCGTGTAATGCTAACTAGTTTGGATGCAAGTGGTAGAAAAGAGAATGCTATTGGCATAAATTGGAAACTGCATTGGTTCTTGCATGAGTTTTCCTAGCACATTAATACATTGCACCATTGAGGGACAGCAGCTGAAGGCCAAGTATGTGAACACAGCTGAAATCAGCAAACCATGAAAAAAATACAGTAGTCTCTCCAATTCCCATTCACCCCACATTCTCCGGCTTGGCTCGGTTTGGCCATATGCTCTGCCTTGTAAGTGCTTATAACACGATTCTCTCTGATCGCTGGGCATTTTCCTCTTGTCTCTACAACTCAGCAGCTTCAACCCTTCCCTAGTCCCTCTTCCCTCAAGCTAGTGTCACTATTTTAAAAGGTGAAGTCTATACTTACTGTAATTTTCTTTTATTTATTAGAAATCTAAGGTGCCTTTTTAAATCAGGCTAGTCCTTTATTAGTATAGTTCTTTTTTAAAAAGATTTTATTTATTATTTATTTTAGAGAGAGAGTGCAGAGTGAGAGAGAGCACGAGTGGGGGCTTGGGGCAGAGGGAGAAGCAGGCTCCCCACTGAGCAGGGAGCCTGACTCAGGACTCCATCCCAGGACCTTGGGACCATGACCTGAGCTGAAGGCAGATGCTTAACGGACTCAGTCACCCAAATGCCCCTTTATTAGTATAGTTCTTTTGTTAGTCCTCTGGTTACAAAATTATGTTAAGTTTCCAGTTATGTTCTCCAATCTTGTTTGTTCCTTAAGCCTTGTTATTTTTCAGTGTATAATTTTGCAGAATATGAGGATTTTCAGAAATGAATATATCGCAGCCACTCTGGAAAACAGTATGCAGGTTCCTCAAAAAGCTAAAAATAGAACTACCCTATCATCCAGCAATTGCACTACTAGGTATTTACCCAAAGGATGCAAAAATACAGATTTGAAGGGATACATGCACCCTGATGTTTATAGCCACACTATCAACAATAGCTGAACTATAGAAAGAGCCCAAATGGCCATCAACTGATGGATGGATAAAGAAGGGATGGGATATATATATATATATATATATATATATCATGGACTATTACTCGGCCATAAAAAAATGAAATCTTTCCATTTGCAACAATGTGGATGGAGCTAGAGAATATTATGCTAAGCAAAATAAGTTAGTCAGAGAAAGACAAATACCATATGATTTCACTCATATGTGGAATTTAAGAAACAAAACAAACATGGCAGGGAAGGGAAGAGAGGAAGACCAAGAAACAGACTCTTAACTCTACGGAACAAACTGGTGGTCACCAGAGGGGAGGTGGGTGGGGGGATGGGTGAAACAGGTGGTGAGGATGAAGGAGAGCACTTGTGATGACCATTGGGTGTTGTATGGAAGTGTTGAACCGCTAAATTCTACACCTGAAACTAATATTACACCGTGTGTTAACTAACTGGAATTTTAATAAAAACTTACAAAAAATTTCTTTAAAATGAAGAAATGCATATATCGTATTAGAGCAGAAATGTGTGTATATGCCAGCTAGCTCACAACCCAATTACTGTCAAGAGACAAATGGCATTGAACTTCTAGCTTCTCCTTACAGGAACACACAGACTAGGGTGCCTCACTGGAGCGGTCATTTCTTTAACCTCCCTTGAATTTAAAAGACTGTGGTGAGGGGTGCCTCTTGGCAAAACCACACAATCACTATCCCTTAAGACCATTTCATAGAACTAAATTTGTTCACACCTAGCCAAAAGGAAATGCTGTAGATTGGGTTGCTGGTAAGAGATCAAATCAGATATTTTGGCAATTTTATAATAGCTCTTTAATGATCCAAGAATGCCAGAATACCCCCCAAGGGAACACAAATTTGTGAATTCTGAGTAGCAAATTCATTAAGAATGGCCATTAAAAAAATCTTAGGTAGGGGCACCTAGTTGGCTCGGTCGGCTGAGCGTCTGACTCTTGATTTCAGCTCAGGTCTTGATCTCAAGGTCATGAGTTTGAGCCCCATGTTGGGTTCCATGCTGGGTGTGGAGCCTACTTAAAAAAAAATCTTAGGTAACATCATGATTTAGGCTCCTGGTCACTATGAGTCTTCTCCTCCCCTCTTTACCACTCCACTTCCCCAAAAGAGAAGATACGGAATTTCATTCCTATAAATCTCCCATTATCACAACTATAGAGAGTCCTGCTCATAGACTGGGATGGATTTAGTGACCCTTCTGACTTCTGTGCAGTCTTGACTTTGCCATTAAGAATGTTCTAACCTCCACGTAGCACCAGCCTCTTTGGGCTCTGTAGAGCACCCTGTCGTATGGGACCGAGACGTGACCTCTGCCATGGACACTTGAGGAAGTACTGATGAATAAATTTTCATTTTCTCTTAATGGGAATCAGTATGGATTTCTCTCTGGTAATTCTGGAAAAGCAGTCTGCAAACTTTGATTGCCACGGTTCAGCAGGAGTTGCAGGAGACCACCTCCAATACGAGTGGAAACTTTGGAAGTTTCCGGGGTGGGGAGTTTAGAGAGCAAGAAACAGGGGAAACACAGAAGTAAATGGGGGGTCATGGCTCCTCTGTCTCCGCCAATGGCATGTCCCACAGGATCCTCTCACTGAATCAATCTCTATCCACGTGAATGCTCCCTGAAGTCAACACTGCTATAGGAAAGTATCTAGAGTCCACACCTTGGGTATATGGCTTCCTTGTTTGTTTTTTCTTTTTGATACAGAAGCCGCTCATCGTCTTGGCTATAAATCTCCTATTTTTAAATGAGGACATTTTCATCATGGTGCCTTCCATTGGGTTAAGACAGAAAATCAGAGCCCCTTCCTTTGACCAAACATTCCGGTGGCCCTGAAGGCATGAGTTTCCTCATGCCTAATAACCACTGGGGTGGAAGGAATACAGAGGCGTCATCACAGCCATTGCCCGGTCTCAGAGCAGAACTGTGACAGCTCTATCTCAGATGGGAGGGTACGTTTTTACTTACAGAAATATGCCGTACAGAGACTAAAATTCTCTTTAGTCCTTGATACTAGGACTGAACAGCCACTGTGTCCCAAAGTTCATCCTTTTACCAAACTCCATTCTTCTCTGCTACGGTTGAAGGTTTAAACCTGTTTACTCTTGTTTTCTCTTCAACAGAAAGAATAGCTGGTCTGCATTCCAGTTCAATATGGCAGGGGGAGCACATGTGAGAACTCCCTGCTCTTTTCCCACCAACGAGTGAGGGATGAAATGGAAAACTCAGTTATATAAAAAAGATATAAATAAACACATGGGTGAGTGAGTAAATAAATAAATACGACTTTAAAACTGCCAAAATCAGGCTCAGAAGCAAAAGGAGACTCCTTGGGGAATAAAACACAGAAGGAAAAGTATAGCGATAAATGGGGGCCAAAAGCCATATATGGTCCACCACTGGCGCCTGGGACTGGATGCAGACAGCCAGGCAAGAACTATGGCCTCTGAGTGGCTTCTCATGTAAAGGTGGTGACTAGGGCCACACTCCTCACATGTAAACAGGGGCTGACATAGCTCTGCCCACCTGAGGTGGTTCCCGCCCTCAAATGGACTGCTTGCCCAAGGTAGGCAGCTGCAGCTGAGGTCCCAGTCCAAGATCATTATCAGGGACTAGCACCGTACAAGAAAACAGAGGTAGAAATCGACCATCCAGACATGAGGGAGCCCAAGCTGAGACACTAGTATATGACCCGGTTAAGAGTGAAGTGACCTACATGGCCTGGAACAACATTTTCCCCAGGAAGGAAGGGCATATGCAAGAGAAACCCCCCTACACACAGACAATGAGCTTTTAAACAAAGATTTTAGAAAACAAGGGAAAACTCAGAACCAAGAAAAGCTGTCAAGAAACCAGTAAAAGTGAGAATTCACACCTGAAAAATATATAGACATTGAAACAGTCTAAAATGGACTCTAAATAAATACTTCAATACCTTAAAGAAATAAAGAAAATAATCAGATCCCAAGAAACACAAGCTTATAAAACAGCGATATATAGATACTTTAAAATGTAATCCAAAAACTTGGGAGGAAATACAGTTATTGAAAATAAAAGAACAAACAGAACCAAACAGATGACCTAAATAGGAGGCACGAGAAAGAATTCATGAATTGGAGGACAGAACTGAAGTAATATATCATTACAGGGAGTGTACCAAGATGGAAAAAATAAAGGAGGCATTAAGAGACACGGAGGATAGGGGCACCTGCGTGGTGCAGCCACTTAAGCATCTGATGCTTGGTTTCAGCTCAGGTCATGATCTCAGGGTCATGAGATCAAGCCCCATATCAAGCTCCACGCTCAGCACGGAGTCTGCTTAAGTTTCTCTTCTCCCTCTGCCCCTCCCTGCCATGCTCCCCCCCTCTCTCTCTTTCTAAAATAAACCGATCTTAAAAAAAAACCAGGGAGACAGAAGATAAATTAAGTGATCTGCAAAAACATATGCCAAAGGCAACTTTGAGAATGAAGAAAAAAGAAGGGTAAGATGTAATTTTCAGAAAAACAATGAGTAAAACTGAAGAAAAATTTGAGTCCTTTGGCTGAAAAAAATCATGTACTGGGCAGGCTAAATGAAAATAAATCACACATCGATACACTTCATCGTGTGCACCAAAGAAAAAGAGGAAATCTTAAAAGCTAGAAGAAGGAGAAAACAAGTTACCTACAAAAGAACTATAATCAAACAGTAGATTTCTTATCCACAAACGGAGGAAGTCCACAGACTATTTGTTAGTTTCTTGTAAGTGCTAAGGGAAAACAAGCATGCACCTATAATTTTATGCCCAGCCAAATTATCACTCAAGGATGAGGACAGAATAAAGACATTTTTGCATATAAGGATTAGGGAACTTTGGTACCACTGCTCACAGAAAGAACTGGTAAAGGTCATAGTTAACAAGAAGGAAAATGAACTCACAAGGAAGTGACCTGCAAGGACAAGAAGGAAAAGAAAATTAACGGCTTATTTCTATACTCCATAAAATGGGCTTTTTAAGTCTTAAAGACAATTTTCTCTTTTCTGCTATTTATGATCTCAATTCCTTTATCACCTTCTTTTTCACTCAAAGGAACTGCTGGCTTATACTTTCCCTTTTTCTCAATACTTGTTTCCTATTCTGTAGCTGGGGTAGGTGATAGCCATATTGCACTCTACGCTTTTCTACACTGTGCTTCATGTCTGGGTCATGCCTCAACTTCCTTCCCAGGGACGAACAATGTCTACATAGTTTAGATAAATTCCTATGGCATTAAACCACTTTTGGAGACTTCCGGGGGAAAAGATGTGGAAAAAAATCTCCAGATTGGCCTTTTTAACCAGAAATTTTTCTCCCATCTACCAAATCCTTCCTTCGTAATCCAGTTTAAGTAGAAGCAGCAAAGAAATGCATATAAAAATAGTAAGCCTCATTTGGGGATTTATTCCAAAAGCCAACTTTGAGGTCGATCTTACGCCAAGTCAGTCTCTCACACCTTGAAGCATATATTATCATCACCAATATTCAAAATGATAAACGTGTGACACGACATGATCTTCTGCCATCTGGGAAAGACTCCCCGGTGTTCACCAGAGTGTCTTTACTGATGCAAGAAAGTATAGTTCACAAAGGTAGTGATCAAAATGGTTTGGGGGCTTCTTCTCCATTAAACACCTCCATTCCTATAACTGAAATGTTAACTGAATTTTCACTGAACCGTATTCTTAGCCCCATTCCTACCATTGCTGCCTGGACACTTTTGGTTTCTCTCTTCTAAGTTCTGAAGTTTCCTTACTACTTAAAAAAAGCACCACCTATGCCCTAGAATAGTGGTTCTTCATGTTTTTAGGGTCATGTACACCCCTTTACAAATACCAATAAAGCTATGGATCCTCTCTAAAGGAATTTACATGTATACATAGTTACACCAAAAACAAAACAATTTTAAAGGGTTCACTGACCCCATAAAGCCCACCCATGGACTCCGACTCCAGAACCTCCATCCTAGAGGGAAACAGGATCAGCTTACAAGACTACGAGGCTTCTACTGCCTAGATCCTGAGGCAGTCACTTAGCTTTTCCTAGGACTGCTGTCCAGCCCACAGGCATTCTCTTCATCATTCCATGCTTGTATGCCCCTGGTGTGGGAGCCAGGCCCCAGTCAGACGTGAACAAAATGTCACTGAGTGAGCCCCTGCCTCAGACAAACACCCTAGCCACAAACCCTCAAAGGAGACGTCCTAACAGCCTTGTGAAAAAGTCTCTGCCCGCCTTCCCCTTAGATTTGCTCTTAACAATGTGTACATAATAACTGTGCAGTCTGGAGGAGGTGACGATTCAGTGGGCAGGCAGCTTTATACTGTCATAAACCTCGCTGGTTCAGCTCCTTTGATTTATGCAATCCCAGCACTAATTGCTTAAGACACGTGCCTGGTGCCCATGGCAGGAAGAGGCTGTTTATGGCACAAACTCTCTGGGCCACAATTCCCTTCCCCCAACTGACATCCACCTTCACATGATTAAAAGCCCAATGAAAATCTGTTACTGGGTACCCAATAACTTATTAGAGCCTAGAATGTGCCCCGCTTGGGCTATAAACAGTATTTAGGGGCCAGCGTGGGCTGCCTAAAAGTGTCCTATTGTTACTTCTGTCTGGAAGTTTCCCTTCTGGGGAATTAGGCAGATGGAGTGGGTTGGGGGGAAGTGGGAGGAAGGGAGCCGCAGCTGGGAAAGAAAGAGGCGATCTGGTTTACCTGGGCAGCGCGGGCAGCACAGATGAGGGATATGCACAGGGGACAGGCAATGGAGGCTTGGACATCTGACTCGGCTGCAGAGCACATTCCCATTCTGGAAGAGAAGAGGCAACCATGAAAAAAAAAATTAAGGTCTCTCAAAGGTCACCTGCGCTCATGCCCCTTTGGCAAACAGTCATGCAGGGATTCACCCAGACAGTGAACAACGCATTCCCAAGTAGCTGAATGGAATCAGCATTTTCTTCCCTTTTCTCATCACTAGCACCTCTGCTGGGTTGGTTGATTGCTTACTGGCATATTTTTCTAAAGCTCGGGTCACTCTTGCTCTGGTTTTCAAAGCCTCCCGCCAACTGTGGAAGGCTCCTCCTGGCCTGCCTTTGTGGTGTTTCCACCATTTCCGGCTCCAGCTCACATCGACAGGAGCCTGGTCTAATTACAGGATCACCTGCCCAATGCCACGGGAGGGAAGGGATAATGAGCGATGGGTCCCCTGAGCAGCTAGCCACCCCTGGGCAAGGAGACATCGCTGGCACATGGGTCCTGGATTCCATGTAACTCTGCCTTGGACCAGCAGGCTGGGGGACCTTCTCTCCTCACTTCCTGTTTCAGTCATAAGCTTTCTGAAAACAAGCTAAGCTTTGGAATTGAGCTGATTACCTAGCATGCCTGGGCGGGGGTGACTGGGTCCCTGCCCGACTTACAGTTACAGGACCCCTAGCTCCGACAGCTCTCAACCATTGTTAGATCAAAGGAAGCCTTTGGAAATCAATTTTGCATTAGCACTTCCATCCATAATTCATTCCAAGCAAGGGTGACTTGTATCTATCACGCTCCTGTAGGGGAAGAGGGTAACAAAGAGGACGGGGAAAGAGAAGATGCCTAGCACTAGGAGCTGTCGGCACTGGGGTCATATTAACATTTTCACTGCCCTGCAGACGGCAAAGCTCAGCCCCCAAGGGTTAGCTGTCCATTTCCAATGTGTTGCGTCAAGAATCTGACACAATCATGTCATACCAGGGGTTTGGAAGCTAATCAGTACCCAGATGCTCTACTTAATACCTGCCCTGGCCATTTAAAGAGGCAGGCTTCTTTTACCCAAATCTGAATCACCCTACCATAAACCTCTTTCTTTTCTCATGGACTTTCTAGAATACGTTTTTGGAGTGTTGCATTTGGAAACACCACAGAGCCTCCTTATGGGTCACGCTCCTCAGAGCCAGGTGGTATCATCTTGAAATGAAATCACCAAAGCACATCAGAAACCACTCCTTCTGGCTGAGGCCTACACCAATGCCTCCTTAATGCCTTAAACTGAATTCTGTTCTAGAGTTAACACATGAATAAAAATAATAACCATAACGACAGCGATGATGAGGACGCTGACAGCAGTTAACATCTCTTGAATGTTGGCTGTGACCGAGCACAGTTTTAGGTGACTGAAACCTATTAGTGAATTTAATCCTTCCCACAATCCTATGAAATACACAGTATCATTATCCCATTTTAAAGAAAAAGAAGCTGAAGGGATCTCAGAGAGTTCAGGTAACTTGTCCAATGTAACACAGCTTACAGGTGGCAGAGCCAGGGTAGGAAACATGGTCTGTCTTGACTCCAGAGCCCAGTAGCCTCTTAACATGACTTCCTACTGCCTCAAGGTTAGGTTTCCGCATGCTTAGAATTCTAAAAGCCCAATTTCTACTTAAATGGCAAAAGAATCTGGCTGGCAAGTGACTGCTTCTATACTACCCAGGCACTAAGGAGGAACTACAAGTTCTTCCACGAGGTCTCAAGCGAGAGGATGGTCTTGAAAATTCTTTCCATATGCTTGGAGTTCTCCATTCTCAAGTCCTGGTACAAGGCCTCCTTACCCAAATGGTTCTCCACCAGGGGTCGTTTTGCTCCCCAAGCAACCTGGACCACGTCTCAGGTCATTTTTCAGTTGTCACAACTGGAATTGGTGCTATTGGTGTCTAGTGGGTCGAGGCCAGGGATGCTGGTAAACATCCTACAATATAAAGGACAGCCCCCACAACAAGGAATAATCTGTCCCTGAATGTCAACAGAGCAGAGCTTGAAAAGCCCAGGCCTAGTATAAGATAGTAGAGGCTTATTCAGAAAGATGGAACACAGCTGTGGTCCTGGGTCAAGGCCACGGAAAGAAGATGAGAGTACCTGCTTTGCCTATTGCAAAGATGGCATTTAAGGTGTCCAAACACCCCTCTGAATGTCTGGTCAGGAGTCAAGGCCAAGCCAAGAGAACTGTAATGGTTACCAGGTCAGGCCAAGGTTCTGCAGCCTCAATCCTAATTACCGCTACTGGCCCAGACATCAAATATGCTCTCCCGATCAACTGCTGTATGATCTGTCCTAATCTCTTCTCTAAAGGCCAGCCTTGAAAATGATCTTCAAAAACGATTCTGTCCGTAATCCACGCATTACTTTGAGCTCTGTTCCCCTACTCCCACTATCAAACTATTCTACCTTCTCCTACCATGGCCCATATCCTTTGGCTAGGAGACCATAAATATCTGTCCATAGCAAATACTTAGAGATCCCACCCAAAAATCAAGCCAAACGGCAACAAGAGGAAAGAGTCAGGAGACATTTATTTCTCCTGACAAGCTGCTTCCTATCTTCTCTTAGGCTTTCACCACCCCTGCTTCCCAGCCATCTGGGCACTGGAAGCACCTCTGCACGCCGAGGAGCAAACTGGGTGTCACATTGTACCTCTGAGCAGATGCAGTTGACACAGTAAACCAACCCATAAGGTTCCAGGTAAGGATGCCATCTCTCGCCCACTCTGTACTTCTTGTCTTGAAACACACAGTATGTCTCTGAATCTGTGAGGAAGGAGATGGAGAATATGCCTGTTAGACCCCACAGACAAAGTCATCAAATCTAAAGGCAATCACACTTTCCATCTGTTTTCGTGTTACATCAAGAGCAGAGGCATAGGGAATGTTTCCAGAACCTACCACGGGCTCAGTGTTTCACATGCTATGCTTATTCGGTCCTACAATGACCCAGTACGGTAGACACCACTGTGAGTCTTGTTTCACAGATGAGGGAAATCAAGTCATATAACCAGTAAGTAACTGACAGGAGAGTCAAACCCAGCTTTGCCCGAGTGAAGCCAAGGTCTTGGTGACTGCTCTGTTAACAACGGTAAGATAAGGGAGCACGTCGTGTGTCCTTCTGGAAAAGGCTGTGCTCCCTTGCTGTGGAAATGCAAGCTAAGGTCTGAAATGCTGATCTATCTTTCTCCGAGCTGCCCAGGGGTGGTGTAGGAGTAATGAACTAAACACATTGTGTTAAGTTCCTATAAATGGTTTTTGCCCATGCGTGCTAATATCATTCAATCATGAAACAAGTATTTGGGCACTTACTATTTGTCAGGCACTCTGCTGACTGCTGGGAATAAAATGGTGAGCAAAAATACCCACAGTCCTTGCTCTCCTCAACTTACAGATTTGTTCTTCTGTAAACGACTCCCAATTTACTCAAAAGCAATGCCTCCTTCTCCTTTGATGAACAGAAATTTTGATAACCACAGTTCCTTGAGCACATACTATGTTACTTGCATTCCTTTACACATCTTATTTCTCCATCAAAGTAAAAGTCCCTCAAAATCAGGCAACATTTATTCGGAACTCTCTGTTTATCACATGGTCTAGCACACCGTGGCCAATAAATGTCATCAATAAGCAAACGACTGATAAATGAATCTCCAAACCATGTGATTCGCCTTCGAATCCCATCCTCATCTATCCACTGCTTCCCAATCACACAAGGTCAAAGCAAACTAAAGACTCTTCTTGTAGCAAACCCATTAGTTTCCCCCACTGTCCAGTACATTTCCCTGATGATCAAAATTTTAAAATAAAGGCAGATAAGCAAGAAACTGGGAGAAGATATATATTTTTAAAGATTTTATTTATTTATTTGAGAGAGAGAATGAAAGAGAGAGAACGAGAGGGGGGAGGGTCAGAGGGAGAAGCAGACTTCCCACTGAGCAGGGAGCCCAACATGGGACTCGGTCCCAGGACTCTGGGATCATGACCTCAGCGGAAGGCAGACACTTAACTGACTGAGCCACCCAGGTGCCCCAAGGGAGAAGATATTTCCAACCAATAAAGTATCAGAATCGGGAACCTTTCTCATCATTTAAATTAATAAGTAAAATACCAACCAATCCCAACAGGAAAATTATCTATTTATCCAGGACATGAATAACAATTTGAGGGAAGAAGAAATGGGAAACAGGCAACAAACATGAAAAGATGTTCAACCTCACTAGTAATCAGAGATTCAGATTAAAACTACACTGAGATCATTGTCTCAAGTCACTCACTGCTTCAAAGACCCTCGGTGATTTTTTTCCAGCAACCTGCAAGATAAATTCCAATTTACTTTTCAAATCTTGATTTCCAACTTCTTCAGAACGATGAACTGGGAGTCAGAAAATCTGGGTTTGAATTCTAACCAACTCTGGCTGTGTGGCATTGAGCTAATCATTGAAACTGTCAATCTAAAAAAAATTTTAAAATAGGGGTGCATGGGTGGCTCAGTCAGTTAAGCACTGGACTCCTGATTTCAGCTCAGGTCATGATCTCAGGGTTGTGGGATCAAGCCCCACATCGGGCTCTGCCCTCAGAGTGGAGTCTGCTTAAGATTCTCTCTCTTCCTCTCCCTCTGTCCCTCCCCCCTCAAAACAATGATAAAAAATTAAAACATAAAAAATAAAAATAAAAAAATAAACTGTCAATCTCAGTTTTCAACACCTGTGAAATGTAGATTATCTGTTTCTCAAGCAGAGTTTGGAGGATTAATTGAAATTCTTTGTAAATCATAAAGTACTGCAAAATGTAGAGCATTATTTTATGTTAATTATTTTCTTTTTAGAAAAGTAATTCCTACTTAATGTAGAAAACTGGAAAACATTCACAAAGTTCCAAAAAGAACAAAATAAAAACATAAACGTATAAATATGAAAAACATTATACACAATTCCAGCAGGAGACAACCACTTGTAATATACTGGTAACTTACAAATAGCCTGTGGGTTGAAGAAAAAAATCAAAAGGGAAATTAAAAAATAGTTTGTACTAAGTGAAAATAAAAACACAGCATATCAAAATCAGTGGGATTCGGCTAAAGAAGTACTTAAAGGGAAATTTATATCACTAAAATACCTACATTAAAAAGGGAGAAAAGTCTCAAAACAAGACACTAGAAAAAGTAGAGAAAATAAACCAAAAGCAAACAGAAGAAGGGAATAATAAAGAAGTCAGTGAAATCGAAGACAGAAAATCAACAGAAAAAAATCAGTGAGACCAAATCTGTTTTTTAAATAAAATCAATAAAATTGATAAACTTCTTACAAAACTAGCAAAGATAAAAAGAGAGAAAATGAGAATTCCCAATATTAGGGACAACAGAGAGCATTCTAAAAAAGGATTTAAAAAAGGAATATTATGAATAACTTCATGCCACCTAAGTTAGCAACCTCGATGAAACAGATTAATTCCTTGAATGACACAAATTACCAAAGCTCAATCTAGAAGAGATAGATAACCTGAATATTCCTATATCTTTTTTTTTTTTTTGATTTATTTGTTTGAGAGAGAGAGAGCAAGGGGAGGGGTAGAGGGAGAGAAAGAATCTCAAGCAGACTCCCCACTGAGTGCATAGCCCAATGCGAGGCTTGATCTCAGGATCCTGAGATCACGACCTGAGCTGAAATCAAGAGTCAGAGGCTTAACTGACTAAGCCATCCAGGCGCCCCTCTTATATCTTTTAAAGAACTTGAATTTGTAGTTAAAAATTTTGTCACAAAGAAAACTCCAGGGCCAGATGGCTTCACTGGTGAATTCTATCAAACATTCTACCAAACATTTCAGAAAAAATGAAGAAGAGGGATTACTTCCCAACTAAATCATTGATGTAGGCATGACCCTGACATGAAAACAAGATTAAAGGTATTACAAGAATAAAAATAAAAAGATAGACCAATATCCCTCCTGAACATAGATACAAACATTCTCAATAAAATTCCAGTAAATTAAACCCAACAATGTATAAAAAGGATGACACTTTATGAGCAAGTGGGATTTATCCTGAAAATTAAAGGCTAATTCAACATTCACATTTCAGTCAACATAATTCTCCATATCAACAAACTGGACAAGAAGAATCATGTAATCATCACAATAGATGCCAAAAAAAAACATTTGACAAAATTCTATATCCATTTGTGACAGAAACTCTCAGCAAAGTAGAAAAAGACCTTCCTCAACCTAATCAAGGGCATCTTCAAAAAAACCTACAGTTCACATTATACTTAATAGAAAAAGACAATGCTTTCTCCCTAAGATGGGGAGTTATGGAAGGATGTGTGCTCCACCACTTTGAAGATCCTAGCCAGTGGAATCAGGTAAGAAAAAGAAGGAAAAGGCGTACATATTAGAGAATAAAACACAAAACTGTTATATTTATAGATGGTATGACTGTCTACAAAGAAAAATCCCAAAGAATCGATTTAGAGTTAGTAAAAATAGTAAGAGAATTTAAGCAAGATCACAGAATACAAGGTCAATATAAAAAAGCTGACCACGTTTATATATTCTACAAAGAACAATTAGAGATTGGAATTTGAGGGGGGTGGGAGGGATGGGGTGGCTGGGTGATAGACACTGGGGAGGGTATGTGCTATGGTGAGCGCTGTGAATTGTGTAGGAGTGTTGAATCACAGACCTGTACTTCTGAAACAAATAATACATTATATGTTTAAAAAAAAAAAAAAGGTAGGAAGATAGCAGGAAGGGAAAAATGAAGGGGGGGGAATCGGAGGGGGGAGACGAACCATGAGAGACTATGGACTCTGAGAAACAAACTGAGGGTTCCAGAGGGGAGAGGGGTGAGGGGGTGGGTTAGCCTGGTGATGGGTATTAAAGAGGGCACATTCTGCATGGAGCACTGGGTTTTATATGCAAACAATGAATCATGGAACACTACATCAAATACTAATGATGTAATGTATGGTGCTTAACATAACATTAAAAAAAAAGAATATTTATCTGAAAAAAAAATTGGAATTTGAAAAAGTACCTTTTGCAGTAGCTCCCCCTAAACATAGAAACACTGAGGTATCTAACAAAATGTGTGCCAGATCTCTAATCAGAAACCTACAAAACTATGATAAAAGAAACCAGAGTCCTAAAAAATGGAGAGGTATGCCTTGTTTGTGGACTGGAAGTCACAATATTGTGAAGGTGTCAGTTCCCCCCAAAGTGACTTATAGATTCAATGAAACCCAAAACCAAATATTAGCGGGTTATTTTATAGAAATTGGTACTCTCATTCAAAAGTTTATATGAAAAGGTAAAGGAGTAGAATAGCCAAAACATTCTGACAAAGAAAGATTTGGGAGGACATATACAAAGTGATTTCATAACTTAAGGTAAAATTGTAGTTTTCATGGCAATGTGTTTTTGGCAAAAGGTTAGACAAATATATCAATAGAACAGAATGACAAGTCAAAAAATAGACCCACACATAAACGTAGTCAATTGATTTTCAACAAAGGTGCAAAGACCATTCAAAGGAGAAACAGTACTCTTTTCAATAAATGCTGCTGGAACATTTGAATAGTCATATACAAAACATGAGCTAAAATGAATCTGAAACTCAGACCACATACAAAAATTAATTCAAGATGGATCACAGACTTCCACGTAAACTTTAATATTTTAAAACTTCTAGAAGAAAACATTGAAGGCTATCTTGGTGATATTGGGTTAGGCAAAGACTTCTGAGATATGACACCAAAACCACAATCCATAAAAGAAATATAAAATAGGACCTCGTCAAAATTAAGGACTTCTGCCTTTGAAAGAGTGGTAAGGGATACCTGGGTGGCTCAATTGGTTAAAGTGTCTGCCTTCGGCTCAGGTCATGATCTCAGGGTCCTAAGATCGAGCGCCTCGTTAGGCTCCCTGCTCAGAAGGGAACCTGCTTGTCTCTTTCCCTCTGTCCCTCCCCCTGCTTTTGCTCTCTTTATTTCTCAAATAAATAAATAAAATATTTTTAAAGAAGAGTATAGAGAATAAAAAGTAAAGCCATGGGATGAGAGAAATTATTTGCAAATCATATTTCTGATAAAAGATTTTACCCAGAATACGTAAAGAAATCTCAAAACTTAAGGATAAGGAAAGAAATGATCCAATTTTTAAAACGGGAATACGATTTGAATAGACACTTTACCAAAGAAGATATACAGGTATCAAACATATAATTAATCAGCAGGGAAATGCAAATTGAAACCATGATGAGATATCACTACCCACCTATCAGAATGCCTAAACTCAAAAAACCTAACCATACTAAGTGCTGGTGAGGATGTGAAGCAACAGGAACTTTCCTCGTATTTGCTGGTGGAAATGCAAAATAGTACAGCCAAGCTGGAAACAAGTCAGCAGTTTCTTATAAAGTTACACAGAACACTTACTATACAACCCAACAATCTCACTCCTAGGTATTTTCCTGAGAGAAATGAGAACATATATGCAGTTCATGAGAACCCTGGCACTTTCAGTCAGCTGATGCAGGTTTAAAAAAGTGGTTGGTGAAATATTATTAATCAAATGTCATTAACCTGTATGTAAATTGCTCCCAAACCCTGCTAAAATCTACGTCAATAAAATGATCATCATAACTGAAAAAAAAAAAACCATATTCACACAAAAACCTCTACCTACATGTTGTGTTTTTTTTTTTTTTTAAAGATTTTATTTATTTATTTGACAGAGAGAGACACAGCGAGAGAGGGAACACAAACAGGGGGAGTGGGAGAGGGAGAAGCAGGCTCCACGCAGAGCAGGGAGCCCGATGTGGGACTCGATCCCAGGACCCTGGGATCATGACCTGAGCCGAAGGCAGTCGCTTAACCGACTGAGCCACCCAGGCGCCCATTTTTTTTTTTTTAATATTTTATTTATTTATTTGACAGAGAGAGACACAGCGAGAGAGGGAACACAAGCGAGGGGAGTGGGAGAGGGAGAAGCAGGCTCCCCACTGAGTAGGGAGCCCGATGTGGGGCTCGATCCCAGGACCCTGGGATCATGACCTGAGTCGAAGGCAGACGCCTGACGACTGAGCCACCCAGGCGCCCCTCTACCTACATGTTTAGAATGGCTCTTTTCATGGTCTACAAAACCTAAAAACACCTCGAACGTCCTTCAGCTGATGAATTTATAAACACCCACACAGTGGAATATTAGCAATAAAAAGAAATGAAAGCACACAAACATAGACGAATCTCAAAGGCATTACACTAAATGAATAAAGCCAGACTCAAAAGTCCACATATGGTATGATTCTACTTCTTTTCATTCTGGAAGAGGGAAAAATATAGGGACAGAAAACAGATCCATAGCTACCAAGGGCTGGGGTGCGGGAAGAAGTTTAACTACAAAGGGGCACAGAGGAAATCTGTTGGGAGATGGAGTCATTTTTGTGTCTTGATTATGGTGGTGCCTACGTGGCAGAATGCTTCTGTCAAAACTCACAAAACTGTACCCTACAAAAAGGGTGAATTTTGTTGCATGTAAACTATACCTTAATAAAACATTAAAAAAAACAGAGAGAGGAAAGAAAAATCACATATAATTCCCCTACCAGAAGATAAATCACTTTTAACATTCTAGTAAAGTCACTCCCATTTTTTTTTCCTTTTTTTAAATTAATAGACTTCGTTTCTTACAGCAGTTTGACGTTTACAAAAAAATCGAGCAGACAGTACAGAGTTCTCATATACCCTCTCTTGACCCCACCCCCAATTCCCTTGTTATTAACATCTTATGGTAAGTGTGGTACATTTGTTACAATTAATGAACCACTAGTGAGATATTAACATTAACTAAAGCACATGAGCATGCACTTTGTTGTGACAAATGTATAATGATATATATCCACCTTCACGGTATCATACAGAATCGTTTCAGTGCCCTAAATATCCCGTTTCCTGCCTGTTCATCTCCTCCCTTTTCTGTCCCCCTAACTGCTGAAAACCACTGATTTTTTTTTTTACTGTCTTTATAGTTTTGTCTTTTCAAGATGTCGTATCATTGGAATCATAGGGTGTGACGTCTTTTTAAACTTGCTTCTTTCACTTAGAACTATGCATTTAAGGTTCCTCCGCATGTTTTCATTGCTTGACAGTTCATTTATTTTGTCACTGAGTAATATTCTGTTGTATGGATGTACAGCTTATTTATCAATTTACCTATTGAAGGACATCTTGGTGGCTTCCGATTATTGGAAATGGTGAATAAAACTGCTATAAATGCTTGCGTGTAGGTTTCGTGTGGACATGTTTTCAACTCACTTAGATAATAATGCCTATGGATGACATAGTATGGCAATGTTTAGCTTTGTAGGAAACTTCCAAACTGTCTTCCAACATGACTATACAATTTTACATTCCCACCAGCAACGGATGACAGTTCCTCTTGCCCCACATCCTCACCAGGATTTGGTGTCTTCTGTATTTCCGGTCTCAGCCATTCTAATAGGTGTGTTGATTTAATTTATAATTCCCTAATGACATAGGATGAGGAGCATCTCTTCATGTACTTATTTGCCACCCTGATATCTTCTTTGGTGAGGTGTCTGTTTAGCTCTTGGCCTACTTATTAATTAGGTTGGTCATTTCCTTTTCTTTCTTGTGTGAGATTTAAGAGCTCTTTGTATATTTTGGATGCAAGTCCTCTATCAGGTACGCATTTTGCAAATATTTTCCCTCAAGTCTGTGGCTTGTCTTTTCATTCGCTCAACAGTGTCTTTTGCAGAGCAGGTTTTTACTTTTAATGAAGTCCAATTTATCAATTTTTTCTTTCATGGAGCGTGCTTTTGGTGTTGTATCTAAAAGCTCACGACCAAACCCAAGGTCGCCTAGATTTTCTCCTGTGTTATCTTTTAGAAGTTTTATACTTATGTATTTTATATTCAGACCTTTGATCCATTTTGAGTTATTTTTGTGAAAGGTTTAAGGTCGGTGTCTATATTCTTTCCTTTTTTTTTTTTTTTTTTGCATGTGGATGTCTAGTTGTTCTGGCACCATTTGTTGAAAAGATTATCCTTTTTCCAATGAAATGTCACTGCTTCTTTTGTCGAGATCAGTTTGCTATGCTTGTGTGGGTCTATTTCTGGGCTCTGTATTGTGTTCCATTGATCTATTTGTCTCTTCTTTCAACAACACCACACTGTCATGATTACTGTAGCTTTATAGCAAGTCTCGAAGATGGGTAGTGTCAGTCCTCCAACTTTATTGTTCTTCAATGTTGTGTTGGAAATTCTGGGTCTTTTACCTTTTCATGGAAACTTTAGAATCACTTTGTTTATTTCCACGAAGTAAATTGCTGGGATTTTGATTGGTATTATATTGAATCTATAGATCAAGTTGGGGAGAACTGGTATCTTGATAATATTGGGTCTTCCTATCCATAAGCATGGAATATCTTTTCCATTTATTTGATTCCTTTCCTGAGAATTTTGTAGTTTTCCTTACAGAGATCTTGTACACATTTCGCTAGATTTATACCTAAGTATTTTCTCTTTTTTTTTTGGTGCTAATGTAAATGGTATTGTGTTTTTAATTACAAATTCCAGTTGTTCATTGCTGGTACATAGGAAAGCAATTGACTTTTATATATTAACCTTGCATCCTTCAACCTTGCTATAATTGCTTATTAATTTGGGGACGGTTTTTTAATTGATTCTTTAGGACTTTTTACACAGATAATCATGTCATCTGTAAACAAAGGTAGTTTTATTTCTTCCTTCCAAACATTTACACCCTTTGTTTCCATTTCCCATCTTACTGCATTAGCTATGACTTCAAGTACAATGTTGAATTGGAGTGGTCAAAGGAGACATCATTGCCTTGTTCCTGATCTTAAGGGGAAAGCACCTAGTTTCTCTCCATTGAGTGTGGTGTTAGCTATAGATTTTTTTTTTTGTAGATGTTCTTCATGAAGTTGAAGAAATTCCCCTCTATTCCTAGTTTGCTGGGTAGTGTTGGATTTTGTCAAATGCTTCTTATGCATCTATTGCTATAATCATGTGGTTTTTCTTCTTTAGCCTGTTGATGTGATGGATTACATTAATTGATTTTTGAATGCTGGAACAGCCTTGCATGTCTGGAATAAATTCCGTAATTTGTGGCTTTTTCATTACATTGTTGGATTCAACTTGCTAATATTTTGCTGAGGATTATTGCATTAGAGATACTGATCTGTAGTTTTCCTTTCTTGTAACATCTCTTCCTGGTTTTGGTATCAGGGTAATGTTGGCCTCATTGAATGAGTTAGGTAGTATTCTTTCTGCTTTTATCTTCTAAAACAGACTTAAGAGTGTCAGTATCATTTCTTCCTTAAATGTCTGGTCAATTTCACCAGTTCATCATCTGGGCCTGGTACTTTCTGTTTCGGAAGGTTATGAATTGTTGATTCAATTTCTTTAATAGATATAAGCTATTCAGACTGTCTATTTCTTCTTGTGTGAGTTTTGTTGAATTTTATCTTCCAAGGTATTGGTCCATCATTTCTAAGTTATCAAATTTGTGGACACAGAATTGTTCATTATATTCCTTTATTATCCTTTTGATATCAATGGGTCAGTAGTGATGATGGCTTTTCTTTCATTTCTGATATTAGTAATTTGTGTCTTCTCCCTTTTTTCTTAATTAACCTGGCTAGAGGTTTATTCTATGGATCTCTTCAAGGAACCAGTTTTGGTGTCATTGATTTTTCTCTATTGTTTCCCTGGTTTCACTTGCATTGATTTCGCCTTTAGTTTTTTAAAATTTATTTTCTTTTGCTTACTTTGGATTTGATTTGCTCCTATTTTTCTAGTTTCTTTTTTTTAAGATGTTTTGTTTATTTATTTGACATAGAGAGAGCACAAGCTGGGGGAGCAGTGAGGGAGAGGGAGAAGCAGGCTTTCTGCTGAGCAGGGAGCCCGATGCAGGGCTCCATCCCAGGACCCTGGGATCATGACCTGAGCCAAAGGCAGACGCCTAACCTACTGAGCCACCCAGGCACCCCTAGTTTTCTAGTTTCTTAAGGTGAAACTCAGATTGTTGACAGTAGATCTTTCTTCTTCTAATATCTTAATTCTATGCTATAAATTTCCCCTAAGCACTGCTTTTGCTGCATCCTGTGAATTTTGATAAGTTCTATCTTTATTTTCATATAATTCAAAATATTTTAAAATTTCTCTTGAGATTTCTTTGACTCATATGCTATTTTTAAAAGATTTTATTTATTTATTTATTTATTTATTTATTTGCAAGAGAGAGAGAGAGAGAGAGTATGCACGCAGAGATGAGCAGAGGGGGAGGGAGAGGGAGAGAGAATCTGAAGCAGACTGCACTGAGCGCAGAGCCTGACACGGGGCTCAATCCCATGACCAGGAAATTGTGACCTGAATGGAACCCAAGAGTCAGAAGCTCAACTGACTGAGCCAACCAGGCACCCCAACCCATGTGCTATTTTAAACTGTATTATTTAATCTCTAAATATTTGGGGATTTTACAGCTATCTTTCTGTTATTGAGTTCTAGTTTCATTCTGAGTGTGGTCTGAGAGGATACGCTGTATAGTGTCTATTATTTTTAATTTCGTAAGGTGTGTTTTATGACCTATGAATGTGGTCTATCTTGGTGGATGATTCACGTGAGCTTGAGAAGAATGTGTATTCTGCTGTTGTTGGATGAAATATTCTATAGAAGTCAATGAGATCTGGTTGATTGATGGTGTTGTTCAGTTTAATTATATCCTTACTGATTTTCTGTCTTCTGGATCTGTTAATTATTATAGAGAGGTGTAAAAGTCTCCAACTATAATAGTGGATTTGTCTGTTTCTCCTTGCAGCTCTAATAGTTTTTGCCTCACATACTTTGATGTGAGGTGCATACACATAATTTTCCTTGCTCTGAAAGTCTTCTTTGTCTGAAATTAATATAGCTACTCCCAGTTACTTTTGATTAGTGTCAGCATCCTACATCTTTCTCCATCCCTTTACTTTTAATCTATATGGACCTTTATATTTAAAGTGGGTTTCTTGCAGACAACATATAGTTGGGTCTTTTTTTTTTTTTTTTACCTACTACACTACACTAGTCTCTTTTAATTGGTGTGTATAGACCACATTTTTTTATTTTTTTAAGATTTTTATTTATTGCTTTGAGAAAGAGAAAGAGAGAGAGGGAGTGTATGAGCAGGCGGAGGGGCAAAGGGAGAGGGAGAAGCAGACTCCTGCTGAGCAGGGGGCCCAACATGGGGCTCGATCCCAGGACCCCAAGATCATGAACTGACTGAGCTACACAGGCACCCCCACATTTCTTTTAAAGATTTATTTATTTACTTGAGAGGGGGGAGGGACCGAGGGAGAGGGAGAGCAAGAATCACAAGAAGACTCCCCATTGAGTGTGGAGCCCAGCATGGTGCTTGATCTCACAACCCTGAGAACAAGAGTTGGACACTCAACCAACTGAGCCACTCAGGCACCCCTCTGTTACAGTGTTTCTGACTTCTCACATTTCCATTTGATTCTTTCTTAAGAGTTTCCATCTCCCTGTTTACATTCCCCACATAATTTGCATATTATCCCCTTTCCCTATTAGAGTCCTAAGCATACTACTCATTGTTATTACAAATTCCTAGTCTGATAATTCCAAAATATTTTCTATAAACTGAATCTGGTTCTGATGCTTGATTTGTGTCTTCAGACTGTGTTTTTTTGCCTTTCAGCCTGCCTTTTACTTTTTTGTTGAAAATTGGACATGATGCATTGGATAAAAGTCCATTGGATAAAAGAAACTAAGGTAAATAAGCCTTTAGCACAAGGTTTTATGTTACCTTATCTAGGAATTAGGCTACTTGTACTCATTGTTGTAGCTATGATGTCAGAACTAAAATTTGCTCTAATGTCCTTGTTTATTTCCTTCCTGTTTTTTTGGGCTTCCCTAGATACTCTTTCTTAAATAGTATCTGAGGTGTGCAGTTTTTTCAGCTGTAATCTCCTGTTATTACACAAGGGCCCTATCGATGTGGTGGTAAATTGTGGCAGGGGTTGGAGGGAGAAGCATTCTATAATCATATGATTAGTTCTCAGTCTTTTAGTGAGTCTTTGCCTCTGAGCTGTGACCTTCAAACATGCTAATTATGTTTGCCCTCCTCCACCAGTGTAGACAGGAAGGCTAGTGGAGATGGGTATTTCCTTTCTCCTCAGTTGGTTAGACTCCAATAAAATGCAAATCAGGTAAGTTCTGGTAAAATCATTTCCCTTGAGGGCAGGCCTTAATTAAGGAGAACAAAGAGCTTTGGGCTTATTTCAGAATGGTTACTTTTTCCCCTCCTGTGCCGGGAGCAGGAAGGAATTTTTTCCCCAGTCTTCATCCTGAGAACCTCATGAGACTCCTGGAGGTAAAACTCGCAAAACAAAAAAGGTTTTTCTCTCAAGCCAATACATACTCCTTCTCCAGCAATATCCTTGCTCCTACCAGGACCCAGAAGTGGTGATTGTATTCACCAGGCTTTCCAGATTTCAGAGTAAAGAACATAGGGCAGGGGAGCCTGGGTGGCTCAGTCGTTAAGCATCTGCCTTCGGCTCAGGTCATGATCCCGTGGTCCTGGGATCGAGCCCCGCATCGGGCTTCCTGCTCTGCGGGAAGCCTGCTTCTCCCTCTCCCGCTCCCCCTGCGTGTGTTCCCTCTCTCGCTGTGTCTCTCTCTCTGTCAAATAAATAAATAAAATCTTTAAAAAAAAAAAAAAAGAACATAGGGCAGTTTGCCCTGTGACCTCAATTTTCTAATTGATTTAAGAGTTGTTCCTTCAGCTTTTTCTGTGTGACAATGGGAGTGACAACTTCTAAGCTCTTTACATGTCAGACCAGAAACCAGAAGCTCTTTCCAGTTTTTTTCTACACATTTTCTATGCATTGTATAAAGGTTTTATCACAAACATGTAACAGCATATAGTACATATATTTTTTAAACTACATTCTAAAATTAACATATCATGAATATTTTTGTGCCATTAAATATGCCCTTATACTTCATGCTTAGTGGTGTGATTCTACACCAACACAGTGGAACCATAATTTATTAACGAATCCCCTATTTGGGGGGTATCAGGTTTTTTTCATTTCCTTTTTTTAAAACAAATTTTTTAAAATAAATATCCTAGTGTATAAAGTTTTATATGCAACATTGGCTATTTTCTTTATATAAGTTCTTTTAAGTAGATTGATTAGTCAAAGGTTTTGAATGCATTCAAATTCTTGAACTGTACTGTCAAACAGCCTTCCTGAAAAGTTATACTAATTTACCTTTCCATCTGCAGTAGGTGAGAATGCCCAACACTGGATAATTTAATTGTGTAAAACTTTGCCAATTTGGACACTTGGGATGCTTCCATAATTTGGCTATTGTAAATAATTCTGAAATTAACATATGGGTGCATGTATCCTTTCGATTTAGTGTTTTTGTATGCTTTGGGTAAATACCCAGTAGTGTGATTACTGGACCGTAGGGTAGTTCTATTTTTATCTCTTTGAGGAACCTCCATATTGTTTTCCACAGTGGCTGCACCAGTTTGCATTCCCACCAACAACATGTGAGGGTTCCTTTCTCTCCACATCCTTGCCAACACTTGTTTCTTATGTTCTTGTTTTTTGCCATTCTGACAGGTATGAGGTGCCACTGTAGTTTTGGTCTGCATTTCTCTGTTGATGAATAATGTTGAGCATCGTTTCGTGTGTCTGTTGGCCATCTGGATGTCTTCTCTGGAGAAATGTCTGTTCATGTCTTCTGCCCACTTTTTAATTAGATTGTTTTTTGGGTGTTGAGTTATACCAGTTCTTTATATATACTAAGCCTTTATCAGATATGTCATTTGCAAATGTCTTCCCCCATTCAGTAGGTTTTCTTTAGTTTTGCTGATTGTTTCCTTCACTGTACAGATTTTTATCTGGGTATAGGTCCAAGAGTTTGTGATACACACACACACACACACACACACACACACAATTCAGCCATAACAAAGAATGAAATTTTGCCATTTGCAACAACATGGATAGAGCTACAGAGTATAATGCTAAGCAAAACAAGTCAGTCAGAGAAAGACAAATACAATGTGATTTCACTCATATGTGAAATTTAAGAAACAAAACAAATGAGCAAAGGGGAAAAAAAGAGAGAGAGAGTCAAACCAAGAAACAGATTCTTACTATAGAGAAGAAACTGATGGTCACCAGAAGGGAGGTGTGTGGGGGGATGGGTGAAATGGGTGAAGGGGATTAAAGAGTACACTTATGAAGAGCACCGAGTAATGTATAGAATTGGTGAATCACTTATTACACTCCTGAAACTAATATAATACTATACGTTAACTATACTGGAATTATAATTTAAAATTTAATAAAAAATAAGATAAAATTTGGTAGTAGAAAACAGAACTAGTATTTTTCTTTATCAGGAAGGTTGAATATATATTCAATTTTAATAAGTATTTATATTTCCCCTCTTGTTATATTACTATTTTTGTTAACATTGTTATATATATATATATTTTAAAAGATTTTATTTATTTATTTGAGAGAGAGAGACACAGCAAGAGAGGGAACACAAGCAAGGGGAGTGGGAGAGGGAGAAGCAGGCCTCCCGCGGAGCAGGGAGCCCAACACGGGGCTCGATCCCAGGACCCTGGGACATGACCCAAGCTGAAGGCAGACACCTAACGACTGAGCCACCCAGGAGCCCCTGTTCACATTGTTATATTAATCTACATTTCTGAGCTCAGAGTAGGTGTTCAAAATCATGTGTTAACTGAAAGAACTCAGAAAATCAACATTACTTTTTAAGCAGAACTTGTGTGCTTTTCAACCAAGTCTTAGAAATAAAATTTTCTTGGTATAGACACAAATTAAGACTCCTGATCCACAATATTCTAGAATGGAGTAGGAAATATTTTAAATATTCTAACAATCCCAGTATCTTTGATGAGAAATGTACTGAATTTCCCAAAACAAACATCTAAATGAGGCACCTTTTGCTACTTTCCACATGTGAGTGAGAGGCGAGTGACCATTTCTCTACAGTAAATTTATAATATCACTCTCAAATACCTAGGTGATTTGCATTTCACATATATGACTTATCTAGACACTTCAGAAAGTATCTGGGTATATACTTAGAAGCAAATCCGCAAAGGGGGCTATTCAAGTGACATTATTAGACTAGCATAAATAATTTAAATAATTCTACTCATATAAGTTTGCAGCCACTAAGACATAAATGTGGCTAAGCTAGAAGTTTGTTGATTTAAATCCACATTGCAAAGTAAGATGGAAGTTTGTGTATTATGCATTTGATCCTGAATTACTGTACTTGCTTGAATTAGCTCCCTCGGAGATTGACATTAAATCTACCTACTCAAAATATGAAATTGGATGAGCGTTCACTATCAGCTACGCCGTCTGCATGGTCGGGTGATGTACCCCTTACTAGATGAAAAAAAAATGTGATAAATCCAAGATTAAGACCCCTGAAAGACTAAGGAGCCACTAAAATAAGACAAGTTATCAAAGTGTGGGTTTCAAGTGGCTTTACATATTTTTTAAAACTCGCATCCAAATTATTAACAGGTTTTAACTTGCAAGAAAGTCTGTTTCCAAAGAAACAGTATATACTTATGCCACAAGGAGAGTATCCTTTATATATTGCTATTAAGCAAGTTGCCATCTCATTTCTGAAATATCTTTAAGGTGGGTGATTTCACAGGCACTATTATTAAATGGATCTTTTCAATATATCTGAGCACCCCATATTCATGAAATCCATAGATCTACCCAAAATGACTCGTTTCACTCAATAGATTCCATTTGCCCCAAAGTCAGTCTCTAAAGAGTGTTGTTAGACAACGTATGAAAATTAAACGATCTGAATTTTCCTGCTCTAAATGTGGCTCAAAGTCCAAGAGGTAACTGGTAAGCGTAAAAAGCAGCCAGGGAACCAGGCCCTACACAACAGAGTCAGATGAGAATGGTCATAGCATTCTCAGTAATAACAAAAAGAGCAATTAGTATTTGTTGAGCACTTTCCTATAAGCCAGGCTCGGTTCTAAGGGTTTCACATACACGAATTCACTAAATGTCCACGACAGCCCCACAAGGTAGGTTCCACTATTAGTCCCATTTTCAGATAAGGAATTTGAGGCAGTGGGAGATTTGGTAACGTACCCAAGCTGACATGACTGGTCAGGGTATGGAGCTGGGATTCAAACCTAAGTAGTCTGACTTCAGACCCAAGGGCTGTAACCACTAGAGGATTCTAGCTTTTCCAGCTACATAATTGTAAGGTACAGGTCACCCACTTTGAGAAATTGGAAAATAAAAGGCTTCCACACATTCTTGCCTAACATCTTCTCAAGTTACCCTTCCACAAGACCGCTGAAGCAGCTTTGATTACCTTTTAAAGAATCAGGTGTTGTCCACAGTAAAGTCAAGTCATGACCAAGTAGACTGTATAAAATGGTACATCTGGCAGGCTTTATTATGCATTTTGTGGATCTATCACTGTGATAAAGGCACAAAGTATAAAATATTACCCACTCTTGCTTTGCTTTTTAGAGTCCACATACAAGTGAAATCACATGGTATTTGTCTTTCTCTGTCTGACTTATTTCACTTAGCATAATACCCTCTAGCTCCATCCATGTTGCTGCAAATGGCAAGATCTCATTCTTTTTGATGGATGAGTAATATTCCGCTGTGTGTGTGTGGCGTGCACGCGTGCATGTGTGTATCCCACATCTTCTTTATCCATTCATCTACACTTGGGTTGCTTCCATATCTTGGCTATTGTAAATAATGCTGCAATAAACTTAGGGGTGCATGTATCTTTTTGAGTTAGTGTTATCATTTTCTTTGGGTAGATACCCAGTAGTGGAATTACTGGATCATAGGGTAATTCTATTTTTAAATTTTTGAGGAACCTCTATAATTTTTTCCACACTGGTTGTCGAATCAATATGTTGTACACCAGAAACAAATAAAACATTGTATGTTAATTTTCCTTCAATAATTTTTTTTAAATGGGGACGCCTGGGTGGCTCAGTCGGTTAAGCGTCTGCCTTCAGCTCAGGTCATGATCCCAGAGTCCTGGGATCGAGTCCCACATCAGGCTCCTTGCTCAGCGGGAAGCCTGCATCTCCCTCTGCTTGCCTCTTTCCCTCTCACTCTCTGTCTCTCTGACAAATAAATAAGTAAAATCTCTAAAAAAATAATTTTTAAAATGTGTTTACAAGGCAAAAAAAAATAGTACCTATGCTGTCAAAGGGTTTGAAATCTAGTTGGGAAGATAGATTAGCTGAGCCGGAAGTTCTCTCGAAACCTAATAATACTCACATGGCCTTTCTTCCATATTATGGTACCAGCGGCTGGCAAACTATGCTTCTTGATGAAAATCTTACTCAAACACTAACTTCTGATAGAAACGTGGTCCTAACTGCAAACATAATAGTGTTTCATCATCTCAGCAATATAGGATTTGGCCAATTATGCTGCAGATAGAAATCCACAAACTCTTGGAAGGAGCAAACTTAGGAAATGGAGGCAGACAGGGAGTGGAACTGTGATGCCACAGGAGTTACTAAACAAAGCTTCTGCAATTACCGACTCTGATTTTTTTTTTTCAAACACATAACGAAAGTAAACACTATAATCCTTAAGACATGTTTTACCACGAGTGTCTAGGATTGAGCGGTTGGCACAATTGCCGCGGATTTCTCGATGAGTACGCTGAACAATGATCAATTTTAAGAAGCTGTGGTAAAGTCAATTTCAGCACATGCTTAGAAGTCTGAACTTTTACAGAGTTTCTGGCATTAACCCAGGGGAGAATTTAATGAGTTGCACAGCATAATCGACCACACCTAAAGTCCCAGTATATCATCTTGGACAAGAAGCACATGTGAGCTGATTTTATTAAAACAACGATGACTCGCCAACTTCTAGAAGATACAGGCAAGGAAAAGTAACCTTATCACTTGCCAGTAGCTGACAGATACCAGCTGGGGAATGCATGACTTACCACTAACTAATGGTATCTGCGAGCAGAACTTGGTCCCAAAGGAACTGCAACTAACATTTGAGATGGAGCTTCAACCTGCATTGCCATAGCTAATTTTCAAATGGTGCGGCTGGCCCTAATTAGAAGTGGCGATCCCTGCTACTTTAGGGGCCCCTGTTAACAGAAATAATGACGGTTAAAAGCAAACAGAGATGCGTCACTATGCCAACAATGTTTTGCCTGATTGTTACTGTCTAGTACCCAGGACTAGGTCAAAAGGTCAATAACTTCATCGCCAGTCTAAAAGCAAGAAAACATTCTTAGGAACTGTTTTTGATAAGAGCTATTACTGTAGACACATCATCATGCAAGTATTACAATAATATTTACTTTATTATAACACATACAGTCAGTGAAAAGAGCGATGAATCTTTGCTGTTCATTATATAGTGGACAAATCAAGTACACAAGTTCCTTTTTAATTATTTTTAAAAGGCTATTATAGACTATAATAAGGCAGAAAAAATGAAAGCATAAATACTTCTGTCGGTTATCAAACTTGAAGCGGAGCGGAGGAAGGGCAAGACAAGATATCATAGTTACAGAAGAAAAAGGCTCCTATTTCTCTGGCAATTGGGTTCCTGGGATCGAAGTCCCGCTCAGATTTCCTCAGGGCTTCAAGACTTCATTTCCAGGTTATGGAAGCCAGGAAGAAGTCAAATTCTCCATCCTGTATATCCAGCTTATTCCTGTGTATCTGGAGTTGATTTACCTTATTCCTACTTAGATCATTTGCCTCAAATTAAATCAAATTCATATATATTGAGCAGCTTCTACCCATCATGACCCTCCCAATGTCTGCGCCTTGTGGCTGTGTCAATTTTCTACTAGCAGGTGGGCAAACTCAATGAGAAGAAAAGAGTCCATATTTCAAAGAGGTTTGACAATGAGCAAGGCCATACCATTAGCTCAGATAAGAACTGGAGATTTTCCATGAAATCTCAATTTATTGCGCTCTTCCAGCCCCCCACTAGCATGGATAACTGGGAGTTGGCAGTATTCTCCTCAGTCCTTACCATGAGGCCACGTGGAGATCCTTTCACAGAAAGGCTGCTTGGCTGGTGAAACCTGACCTGAATATTTTTCTGGCTAAGATCATCTCTTACATGTCATCTGGCACAGGACTTTGGGTAAAAATCAAAGCTCTTGTTTGAACAAACAAGTTGTTCTTCCTATCAGCACCTTGGCGGCGCAAGTCTCTGCTAAAGGAGGTTTGCTTTCCATTTGGTCAAGAGTTCAAGATGTGCTCTTGAACTTTTTTTTACAGCAGGATCAACTTTGCATGCCCTGCAACAGATATCAAAAAAAATCCAGCTTTCGCTTCAAACAACATGGGATCTATCACCATTGCAGGGGCATTTTCGAGAATCAATTGTGAATTGACATAATAAGCCAAATTGGTTATAAGGCAGGGCTTCATTTTTAAAATATTAAATATTAAAATATTAAAATAATGTATATGTATGATAACACGTATGTATAGCTGAGCATGGAAAAAAAGACTAGTGAGCATGAGCGGGGGGAGGGGCAGAGGGAGAGGGAGAAGCAGGCTCCCGGCTTAGCAGGGAGCCTGATGCGGGGCTCGATCCCAGGACCCTGGGATCGTGACCCGAGCCGAAGGCAGATGCTTAGCCAATGGAGCCACCCAGGTGCCCCTGTTTTCATTATGTTTTTCTGGGTCCTCTGAATGTTTAACAATGAGCATCTATTTTATTTTTTTATTATTCTTTGGAGGTGACTTAGCTTTTTATTTTAGCATCTATTTTAAAATCAGAAAAAAAAGTCATGTTAATATAAAGCTTGCTTGGGTGTCTGATAACTGACAATCTAGTCTACGTCTAGATCATCTGAACTTAAAAGGATCTGGACCACACTGCCTTCACACTTACGGGAAGACTTTTATTGAGTCATAATTTACTACTTGCCCTCTTCCTTTACAGAGTCAATAAAGAAAGCCCATTCTTCTTTCATCTCTGAAACCAAGGTTACAGATGGTATCCTGTACTTCCCAAATGTGCCTTATTCAAACATCCCATGATCAATACTGCCTGAATGGGTGGGAGGTAGGAATAATCTCCGTAGATGAAACTGTAATTTTCTCTTGCCAGCCACCCCAAACTCCCTCTTTTTATCTTTTCGGAAGTGCAAGCCAAATTTAGAGTGTGAAAGCTATAGCGCGCCAAACCAGGTGTTAAGAACATCTACGCTTCCCACTTCCTTCAGAGGTGCTCTATTTTATTTCATCTTTAAAAATGTTAGCTTGCAGCTATTCTTTCATATGTAACCTGTATCTAATCCTTTTTAGAAGCAGGCAGGCTATAAATCTTAAAGGAATAAATGCTTTTTGCAATGACCTTGGGACAGTGATAAAAGTCCAGGTGTCCTCCGAGTACCCAAAGCCAGAGCCTTGTTTTCCCTCGTCCCACCCTCCTCGGTGCCTACTCCGGTGTCCTTTACTTTGCCATCCAGAAAGCAAGAATTTTCAGCTTATAAGTAGAGAATCCTTCGTTCAGAGAGCATGAATGACTCAACCAATACCACACAGCAAGCAACAGAACTGACCAGAAACCAGGTCTCCTGACTTAAAGCACAGTCCTCTTTCCATCAGACTCTGAGGACATTCCAATCCTACTGAGAAGTCAGGGAAATCTAAGAAGCATGGACATAGAGGCACATATTTTTAACCTTCCTCACAAATTTCCTTTGGCTTAGCTTCTTCAGGTTCCTGAATAATGTTCGTGTTAATCCCTTTTAACTCCCCAATAGTATACCGCCTCTCTTAGGAATTCTGGTTACAAAGTTCTTTATTCATTCACACTTGGATCACCCCTTATGTGGTAAGTGGCTGCCATGAGCAAAGGAATGGGCTTCTATTCAAGAGTATGAACTGGCTTTCCCCAGAGAATTGCTAGAAGCAAACTGGGGTCATGAACAGAACACTGAATTTGAAGATCTGGGGTTTGGATCTAAGCTGACTCCAGAGCCTCCACACCCAACCCCACTGGCACCCCCCACATAAAAAATAAGAATGTACTTTGGGGGGGTGCCTGAGTGGCTCAGTGGGTTAAGTGTCTGCCTTCAGCTCAGGTCATGATCTCAGGGTCCTGGGATCGAGTCCTGCACTCAGCGGGAAGTCTGTTTCTCCCTCTGCCTCTGCCCCTCTCCCCACTCATAGGTGCTCTCTCTCTCAGATAAATAAAATCTTAAAATAAAGAAGAATGTACTTTGCAAAGCATTAAGGTATCCAAAGTTAAGGTGTTCTCCCTTTTGTCAACTTCCACCTATAAGAGCCTCTAAGAGAAGAGATCTACTCTTTTGCTTGCTTCTTTCTGCCGTCCAGCAATCACATCAAATGTCCAAGTGAGAACCTAGAAGAGGAAAACTCAAGCCTCTCTGGTTGGTTTTCACAATAGAGAAGCTCAGGGTAGGCTCCATAACAGGCTCATTTTCAGCCAGATATGAACGTTGGAAGCTTTTCTCCTGAAGAGAAAAAATGAGTGAGATTCTAGTCCCTTAGAAGATCCAGCTAACTCACCTTGTACAGGAGGCACGGACTCCATGAAATACATGGACAATCCCTCTCCTCAGAACTTCTGCCAGACCTGGCCCAGGCTGGTCCTTTGGAAATACATAACCGAATATTCCCCACATCTCACTCCTTCCACCTCACTTTCATGGATCGTTCATTACCCACATTAGAACTGCCAAAAGAGGCAAACTCTTCAGTTCGCCTGTCCCATATTTGCATGAATTATCATGCGCTGAATGTTACGCTCCTTTGAACTTCAAAAGAGCTTCCCAGCCTCTTTGACTACAACTTTAACAACAGAGCATAATGGAGTTACAGAAAGACTCCTCCCCCCCCCCCCCCCCCCAACTATGGACTTCAAACCTTGCTGATTCTGGACAGTAACAGACTTTTCTATAAGCCACACACGGCTCCATCATCCATTGCAATGAGCCATCAGGATTCCCTGGGTTCCAGAACCCGTCTTGTCCCCTGGGAGAGCAATATAACTATGGCTAATTAGCTACTAGCGAGTGGCAGCATCCAGCCCTCCCTTTCCTTGTGAAAACAGCTTTTTGCAAATATGGCCTTTTCTCCAGAACTCTTCCGATTCTACACCAATTGAGTGAGCATCTTTGACCAAATGGCATGCCCCCTCCTTCCACCCTGACACCCAAGACAGGAGAGCAAATAGGCTACAGAGAGTCTGCACTGACATAGGAGCTTATACTGAAACCAACCCATGAAGGGTCAAAACCCTTGGCTTCCTTGTGTAAAATGGCATCAGGCAGCAAGGAGAGATGGGAGGGTTTATTATCTTTACACTTAACACGTTACCCGGAGTTTTCCCAGATTTTTATCCCTGTTTTAAAAGTCATACTTGCCAATTGTGGAAACTCCAGAATAAACAGAGGCACAGAGATGAGCAAAAAGAAGTCATGAGCCTACCACCCACAGATTAAAAAAAAAATTAGCTCCCCACTGCACACCACACACGACTATAAATTTTGGATGGAACAGAGAACTATGGGTAAAACCCGACATGATGGAAGCAGAAGAAAACATAATAGAGCGAGTGGTAAGGACCTCCTTAGGAAGAAGAAGAAATTCAGAAGGCATAAAAGAAATAAATAACAGATCTGATGACACCAACATTTAAAACCTCTCTATGGACAAATCCAACTTAAAGTTTAAAGGAACTGGCAGATGGGGAAAATAATATTTTAAACACAAAAGGTTACTAACAAGGTTCGAAATAACAAAATGTTAATAAGTAAGTTTTTACTGACCACCAAGACAAGCAACCTAACTGCAAAATGGGCCAGTCACTGAAGAAACACAATTGGCTTGAAAACGAATGACAAAGATATGCCAGTAATAGGAAAATATCACAGCAAAACTGAAATATGATTTCCACTATTAAATGGGCCCCAAGATACAAAGATTAATTATATTTTTGGTGAAGGAGTTAGAGAAGGACACTCATACATAGACAGTGGAAGTAGAAATGAACACAACTCATTCTGAAGGATAATTTGACAGTGCTTACCAAGGTGAAAAGTGAACATCCACACTGACCAAACGATTCCTCACAAATACTTGCCTAAGTGTCCGAAGGTGTTCATCAATGCCTTAGTTGTAAGAGCAAAAACTGGAAGCAACCTCAATATATACAACTAGCGACTGGTTAACTAAACCATGGCACGCTTGTATGACCGGGAAACTACACAGGCATGAGAAAGAATACGGTACCGCTATATGGCAAGGCTCTGACATGGAAGGATGTCCCAGACACATATCTGAATAAAAGTTACAGAAAAATACATATTATACCCCATCTTCTTAAAAGAAAAAAACCTTACAAACATGTACCTGTGTTTTTATGACACAGAGGGAAGAGTTTGGAAGAACACATAGCAAACTGTTAGTAATGGCTTCCCCTGGGAAGGGGGTTGGTAGCTGAGGGACACACATTCTTATAAAGCCCAGATACTTTCAGATTGTTTTGTATGATGACTATTATTAATTTTAAAATTTAAGAAGTTTAAAAAGGAGGTAAGCATTTCGCAGGGCTCTCAGATTTGTAATATGCAATGTTTTTAACGGTAGCATGATAGTACATTACACAGATCATTTATGTAACCATTCCCCAGTGGACTGACATTTCCACTGCTTCTGACTTCTCACTTTTAGAGCTACAGTACAAATCTCCGTGCATGCATTGTGTGTGTGTGTGTGTGTGTGTGTGTGTATCAAGGCAATGTACGGAGGGCATATGCTCTGAGATTTCCCCTTTAGTGGAGATAACTTAGCACATGTCCTCGAGACAGTTAGCTTGGGCGTGGCCACACAGGATGATCCTGAGCGGCTCATTCAGGGGATGACCATGCCCTTAGCCTCATCATCTGACTGTAAAGCTGAAACACGAGAAGAGAACTGGGGCCCTAAGCCATCTACTATGTAATCATTTTGACACCAACCGAGTATCAAAAGGGCTTGGGACAAATTCATAGGCAGCAGAACCCATTAGAAAGTGATAGTGTGGGGCCTGTAAATATTTTTGAAGTCCGATTTTTCTTTGGTTTGTCAAGTAAGCTCAAGGTTACATGGACAGTATTCCTCAAGTCTTCGTACATATGGAAGACTTCCCAGAGGAGATGGTCTTCCAAGAGTTGCAAGCTTCCCCTATGACGCCATCAGTAACAGGTCATAAGAGAGCAAGGATCTTAGGCCCAGCTGGGTTGTAAGAGGAGCTGAAGATGAATGGACAACTTTTCTATCACAGCCACTTTAAGGAGAGCTTTCTGACAGGACAGAAACTGATGCAGAGTTTCCTAGCTGATCCCTGGGCCCTGCCAAACTTCCTCTCATGTCCCCATCACACTAGATAACACCACAGGTCACTCACGCTCAGAAGCCTAATCAAAAGCACCCCTTCTCCCGGGAAGAAGACAGGGAAGACTATGAAAAGCGTAGTGGGACAGAAATACACGTCATGGTGGAATGGATTTGGCACCGTTCTCCCTGTCAGCAAGCCTCATGCCGGCTATAGTCAACTTGCACTGATAAAGGAGATAAATGTTTCAGTGATGGGCTTCACATGCTGCTGCAGCCCCTACCAGGAAGATTTTCACAGTTCCTTCTCATGAATAAGTTCAGTGGAGCAGAGAATGCCCCTCTTGGCTCAGCTCCATTTTGTGCTTCTTTTGATGCAGCCAAAGAAGGGAACCAAAGCAGTGGTTTTTCCTTCCAATTTAGAGCAAGCGTCCACCCCAGAGAAGGCTGCAAGTGGCCCCAAGAAGGTGAGGCTCGGACATTCAGCAGAAAGCCCCTAACAAGAGCAGCGATGTCAACGGTTACGCATAAATCTCCCAAACGTGGCAGCCAGGAGGGTTAATTATACCCCCTTCCTGCCACTCGGCTTTCTCCAATGTGTTAGCCCATCACACGGATCGCTGACTTTCTAGAAATATTCCCTGGCTTTGCGGGGACGTTCTTTCAATAAACGGCATCCGATTTGCTCACGGTCCCTGGAATCTCAATTTCCTCAAAGGATTTTTCATCTGAATCCAGTTCATGTGAAGGTTTTTTCTTTCTTCGTTTTGCGGCATAAGGGAATAGGCAGAGCCTGCCTTACTTTTTCTTTTTCGTTTTCTTTTTTTCTTTTCTGTGTTATTCTTTTACATAAACTGAAAACCTTTGCTGAAGAGTCTGAAATTTGGGAAAAAATCCAGCTCATCTGTCAGATATTTCTAGAGTTACGTAAAATGGAATGAGATTTGTACAGCTTAGAACAGGAAAAGGAAAATAGGCTAATGTGTCATGTGTTCTAGGAGATGAAAACATTATATGATAATCAGAAAAACAGCCCCAAATTTAGTTGGCCCGATTCAGAGCACTCATTCTTTTATCAACTCATGCATAAACCAGTAACATTCACTTTCTTCTCTTAGAATAATGGTATGGCCACATTTGGGCTAAATCACAATCCCTACAGATTATAACCACATTTTCAAAGAAATTACAATAAAGTATCTTGTTTGTTAAACTCAAGACACTTACGTTTTACTTGTTCTGTTTTGCTTCCTTCTAGGAAAAGAAAGAACAGCAACAAGGAGAAGATACATTTCATGCCTCCCATTTTCCACTTTTTTCTCATCTTCACCACTGCAAAAGGCCGCTCAAACCTTTCAGGGCCCAGTGTATTCAAGCTGCTGGGAAGAAAGCAGGAAAAAAGACTTAGGTCGTCTGAAACTGATGGGAGATCACCGATGCTTAGGCTTTTAACTTGTGGGGGGGGGGGAATTAACTAGAGGATTTACGTAAGCGTAAGCACTGTTTTCCTGTGTAAGAAAGAGCACTTGCCTCTCCTGTCTTGCAAAGATTAAGGGGGGAAATTCAAGCAGATGAACATGCATTCCTATCCAATGCTAAGGCTAAAATCCTTACAGGCAAGTCATAGGAAAATAAAAATAAATTTTGAAATCATCCTTTCTAACAGAATTAGAGTTGATTTCCCAAGAGATTTTCTTTGGGAGAAAAGGGAAATGGGTTTGCAAAACGGCTCCTCTGGCAACCAAGATAAAAATAATAGGCATGGGACCCAAACAATTTCTGAAATGCAAGTTAACTCATCTTAGCTTCTGCTAAGACTACTGCTATTTATTAATCCTTCAGGGATGAGGTGTAAATTGGTCAATGTTTCTCCTGTGTCTTCTATGAGATCTATGAAGATGTGCAGTTGGGTTACTTATGTTGGAAAAGATGGATATAATTAGCAAATGGATACAAGTAAACACCTTAATGGTTCAGACATATTGCTCTCATGTGAAGTCCACTGCAAAATGGAAACTTCTAGTGGGCCATTTTTAAGGGACATTAGGCCAATTTAAATAGATAATGTGTTCACACTGCACCACCATGCAGAAGACCATCAAAGCAACTATAATTCTTAAAAGTATGAGACTTGCATTTCTAGTCTAAGGGGTAGAAATCTTAAACCTTTTGAGCCTTAAAACACAGAAAGCTTGCTCAGGTCCAGCCACGGATCATTTCCATAGATTTTAGAGTCCATAAAACCCTTCCAATGGATGATTTGAAAGTATGTACATGTCCGAGAAACACCACATTTCAATCCGGGGTTAACCCCAATGGGAATTAAGCGCATTGATCTTTTCTGAGGGGCCAACCTAAATACTGAGTATAAAGAGCTGGCAGAAAAGCAAGATGATCATTTCGGAGAACTGAACTATCTTTGGGCCGCGATGGGGATGCCACAGCTCCTACTTGAAATGCTATGAACTTATCCGGATAAATTGAAAGCCACTGTTTGGTCCCCTCTGTGAGCTTGTGGTCCAGCTTCAATCACTCAGCACGTCTCTGTCCTCTGAGAGCTACCAGGTCCCCCTTGAAGCAAATCATTTCCATGAATGGTTTAACACAGCTGCCCACCCCAGCGAGGTTCTTTCTGAGTCTACTTTAATAAGCTTATCCCCCAAGCCTTCGAATGAGAAAGATTTTCTAACCACTGAAATCCAATTTATCACAATCACAGATGGATCTCAGGGGGTATTTCTGAAACCACAGTTTTCGGGTCTCCCCATGCAAGAACCAACAGGGTTGTTTTTCTTGTACAATGGTTGGGCGATTCGGTGAACAGTAGCATTGCTTCATAACTCAAGCTGGCAAGAAAACGGCTCTCAGAATTTTTTCTGCTTTTCTTGGGTCCCAACTAATGCTATGAGCAAATAGAAAAGTTGGTGACGAGAGAGCAATTAATCTCTTTTGGCGTTCCTGTCATCTGTGTGGCCTCCCAGGCTGTGATGGAGAACATCAGAAAATGAATCGCTTTATAAATATTCACTTTTGATTTACAAGATCTGAAGTCCTGTCTTTGTATTCTGTGCAGAAATATAAACTGAGAAGAATTCCCTCCCCAGGACTCTTCCCGGTTCACTGTCGCCTGATCCCTTTAATTTTTTCTTGTGGGGGAGGGAGGTGGTTTCAAGACATTTGTTGGGACTGCAGCAATAAACCTAAGTGAGCATTGCTCAGCAAACATGCCGACTCTTATACTTGCAAAGAGCCAAACTGTCCTTAATTTTTCAAATTATACTTTGACCCAGTTAACTGGAGTTATTTCTGCATTAACTCTCTGCTTCACTCGGGCTGTTGTGCCATTGAACTTGCACTGACTCTCCTACAGGTTACTAAGAAATGTAGCCACAGACCTGTTTGGGGGGGATCCAGGCTCCCCACCCCCAAGAAAGCAAGTAAGAACACAAAATCCTGCAACTAACCCTGGGGAGGGGGGCGGTTTACAAGAGAACAAGAAGGGTCGCCTGGGTGGCTCAGTCATTAAGCGTCTGCCTTCGGCTCAGGTCATGATCCCAGGGTCCTGGGATCGAGCCCCGCAGGCATCGGGCTCCCTGCTCCGCGGGAAGCCTGTTTCTCCCTCTCCCGCTCCCCCTGCTTGTGTTCCCTCTCTCGCTGTGTCTCTCTCTCTCTCTGTCAAAAAAATAAATAAAATCTTTAAAAAAAAAAAAAAAAAAAAAAGAGAACAAGAAACATGTCAGAACCTACAGAAGTGTATCCATTCAGGTGCCTCCATGAAACAAGCATTCACAGTTCATTTGCATCAAGCAAAGGGACCGAAGGCTCCTTGCCCGGCCGGAACCACAAGGCAATCTGGGCCATCAAGTGTCAGAAGTCCAGACCTTCTCAGAAGAGGTCTCCTGGGTAGAAGAGAACCAGAGAGACTTTCCCAAAGGCAGGCTAAGGGATGAGCACGTCAGCCAGTTCTTCACGGCCCACAGTGTCTCTTTAATCCTCCCGAGAGGCTTGACTGACCTTGTATACTCACATTCACTGTCTTCTGTGGGACAGCACCCCCCCGGGGGGAGGGTAGTGCTTCTCTTTGGGACAAACAACAAGAAGACACTGGAGTCTCAGTGACCGCGTCCATCCGCTGAGATCCTCTCCCCACTCCACCACCCAACAAGAAAAGCTCAGTTCACAGGTGGGAGGCAGTTCTAGCCCAGGGTGTCCCTTGGCCGAGGCAATGCCTTCACTGCTGCTTATGACTGAGAAACAATGCCTTGCGTTTGGCTTGCAAAACACCTTGCTAGCCATCATTTCATTCTATTCCCCACAACAACTCCACCTTCAAAATGGGCCCCCTGCAGCCCGGAGAACTCAACCCAGCCCATTCTCATAGAGTTAGTGGCAGGGCCGGCGGGGAGGGTCTGGAAGGCAGGCTTTCCAGGCCCTAAGCTCTGGCAGTGCTCCGTTGCTTCCTGAGCCTAGCGTCTCAGGCTCTGACCCCAGTGGTCTGGGCCGGAAAATGAGACAGATGTCCAGGGGCTAGAGGAGCCTCTCGCCCCCGTCCACCCTGTTTCATTAACTTTAGCCCATATTAATCTCCCGCTGGTCCAGGGCACTTCAGCAAGCGAGGAAAAAAAGGCTCTCGGGACACAGGCAGTAACGAAGGGGACTGCAGAAGCCGTTAGGTGGCTGGCCAAGTGGCCTTCCCCAGGCGCCAGAGCCTGGAGATAAGCAGGCCAAGCGGGGGGTGGCAAGTGGTGAGTTCGAATCCAAGGTCCCTAACCTGCCCGGGGTCCTGCGCCTGGGAGCCCACCTCCAGCCGGGGCCGCTGGCGGCTGGACCCGAGAGCAAGTTGGGGTGGCAGGTCAGGGGAGTTCGGGGCGCCCCGGGGGACCGTGCAGGGGCGGCTCGGGCCAACAGAAGACACCCCACCTGTGCAAAGGCTGGAAAGGAAGGCAGAGGGAGCGGGCATCGGGCACTGCTCACTGACCTGGCCACTGGCCTGCTCCGTCTTCCACGCGTGCACGCGCTCCGAGCTCCCCGGGGCGCTCCTCCGAGGTCTGGGGCGCGCAGGTTGTGGCGAGAGCTAGAGTGCGCGCGAAGGGGGAGGGGGGACTCCAAAGTGGGTGGGAGGAAAAACATCACCGCCCTCACACCACGAGGGAGCAGCGGCTCGCTCGGCTCCCGGGGGCAGAGCCAAGGCGCGGGCGCGGCGGCCCGGGGCCACCTGCCCGCCCGCCGCCCGCTCCCCACTTGGCCCGAGAGGCCCGCCGCCCGGCGCAGGCGGGAAGTCCGCGGGCGCGCAGCCGCCGCAAGCCCGCAGCCGGGTCTCCGCCCCGGCACAGCGCCCTTACTCCTGCTCCGCGGGCCCGAAAGTTAAGAAATCGGGAGAAAGTGTGAGGCTCAGCCGGCGACTTTCCCATCACGCAGCGCCCCCACTGCACCCCCCCTCCTCTGGCTAAGCCAGCGTTGGGGTCTTAAAGGGACCGCACCTCTCCTCCGGCCCCTCCTCCCTCTCTGCGCTGGAATGCACCTAGGAGCTCCCCACCACTCGCGCGGGCCCTGGAGACCCCGGCTACCCTCCGACCTCGCTGTCTGGAAGCCCGCAACCCCTGTCCTCCGGCACAGGGCCCCTCTGGGTGCACCTGGTCCGGCCCTGCGCCAGTGCGCCGGACGCTGGAGGAACTGGCCTCGCAAATTACGCCCCAGCAAGCTGCTTATCATTTCGGGGCGTTTCCCAATCCACACCGCGGCTGGAAAAGTGGCAAAGTGTCGGTGTCCTTAAAGGCAGGGTGGAGACGGGTGTCTGTGTGGAGGGAGAGGGGACGATGTAGAAATCTGCTTTCTCCCACAAAGAGGGCCCCCGCGCCTCATGCAAAGGGCCTTTACTAACTGTTCGGGGTCTTGAAGAAAATTTGGAGTGGCCCACCACAGCCACCACTGTTCTAGCAGTCCCTGGGATTCTGAGTTGGGCCAAGAACCCAGCCTTGAAATCACAATAGCCCTGCGGATGGCTTGGTGAGCCTGAGACAGACTAGTGCAAAGTTGTGTTTATTTGATGAGCAGTAGTTACAAAGAATTCTCAGAATCCTCTAAGGGCCCCAAAGTGCTGCCTTGACAGACAGTACCCATTTTATATTTTAAGCCCCTAACTTTGGAGGAGAGCTACAGGGCTTTTTTTTCTTTTTTTAACATGGAACTGGATCATATTGTTATTTCTAACATCTATATATCTTCATGGCTTATGGATTACTTTCGTATACATCATCATTACTTTTTTAACCCCTCACCACCAACTATGAACTATCTGTGGCCTCAAGTGTTAAGAGTCAGTCGGTAGGGATCTTCTGGACCATGGAGCTCAACATCTTCATGTCACAGAAGAGGAAATGGATGGGGTGGAGGGAGGTGATGTATCCAAGGTCATGCAGCTAGTAAATGACAGATTTGAGATTATGTGTCAGGTTTCCTGACTTTCAACCCACTACTCTCTGATTGTTACCTCCAGCCTAGAGATGAGGAAATGGATGCTCAGGGAAATTGTAGCTTGCCCCTAAATCACATATCAGGAACACAGAACAAAGGAAAAGTAAAACAAGAATAACTGTCTCTGGAAATTACCTCCTTTTTCTTTCTTCAGAAGTGTTAATATCCAACTAGCCCCTGCATTGCTGGAGATGTTTATTTCACTGTTAAGGAAGGAAAGGGGGCCCTTCTAAAGTGTTGCCTTCAGGGTCCAAAATGTCTAGCTCCATCCCGCTGTTTGGGTAGCCATACATTGCCACATGCATTCAATTTGTGCTGTAGTATATTAGTTTGAACTTGCTGATTTGTTGCCTTATAACTGTTCTCATGCCATTTAATGTGCTGATGTTTTGTCTCACAAGACTGTGAGTTCTTCAAGGCAAGGACTGGTTGTTCAATTTCCTCTGTATCTGCCTTCCCCAGCCCCCATCATCACTGCCAACATGCCTAGAGAGTATGTATTCAGGAAAATGGGTTTCAGGAACAACAGCCTGGGACAAACATGGATCCTAGCATTGAAAATGAGTAGACTCACTGAAATTTACCACTCATGTATTTGGCTACTACCACTCGCTCCCCCTGCCTGATTTAACATTCTGATTACCGCATAATAAACCATCCCAAAACCTAGTGGCTTAAAAGCTTAAAACAATTAAAAAAAAAAAAGCTTAAAACAATTTACTGTGATCAAATGGTTCTTTTGAACTGGGCAGTTTTTGCTCAGGATCTCTTTTACACTTGGCAACTAATAAGGGAGCTGTAGGGATTTTCTGAAAGGTTCTTCATTCATGTAAATGATGGTGGTCCTTGTATTAGTTGGTCTTGATTTCTGAATTGGGATCTCTAATTTGGGTGAGCCCAAACCTCCACTTCCTACCAGGCCTTATTTAAACTAAACTGAGGATTATTTCCATGCCTTATTTTTCCCTATTAAATGGGGATTAGAGCACAGATCATGTCATACTCCCTTCTTAAAACTTTTTTATTTGGAGATAATTGTAGATTTACAATTGTAAGAAATAATTTGGAGGGATTCCCAAATACCCTTCACCCCCCGATGGTAACATGACTCATAGCTGTAGTATAATATCGATACAATCCATCCACCTTCTTCCAATTTTACCAGTTTTACATGCACCCATTTGCCAGCGTGTATAGTTCTATGAAATTTTATCACGTGTTGGTTCATGTGGCCACTGCCACAGTCAAAATACTGAACAATGCCAGCACCACAAAGATTCCCAGTGTTCCTCTTTTATAGTCCCACCTAGCTTCTCTCCCCGTCTTCCTACTCCCTGGCAACCCCTAAGCTGTTCTCCATCTCTGTATTCTTGTCATTTAGGAGTATTACATGGAATCATGCGGTATGTAACCTTCTGAGACTGGCTTCTTTTTAATTCATCATAATTCTCTGGAGACCCATCCAAGTTGTGTCATATGTTAATAATTCATTCCTTTTTTATGGCTAATTAATATTCCGTGGTACGGACATACCATAGCCTGTTCAACCATTCATCGACTGCGAGGCATCTGGGTTCATTCCAGATTGGGGCAGTTACAAATCAAGCTGCTGTGCACATAGGTCTCCAGATTTTGCATGAACATAACTTTTCATTTCCCAGGAATAAAGGCCCAACAGTGCCGTTCTTGGGTTGTATGGTGAGTGCATGTTTAGTTTTGTTAAGGACTGTCAAATGCTTTTCAAAGTGGCCGTACTATTGATATTCCCACCAGCAATGCATGAGAAATCCAGTTTTTCTGCATTCTTGTCAACATTTACTGTTGCCATTATTTTTTGATTTTAGCCATTCGGATAGGTGTATTGAGATAGCTCATTGTGGTTGTATTTTACATTGTCCTAATATCTAATGGTATCTCCCATCTTTTCATGTATTTATTTGACATCTATGTATCCTCTTCCGGGAACTGTCTCTTCATTGGATTTTGCACATTTTTTCTTTGGAATGTTTTCTCACAGTTGAATTTTGAGAGTTCTTTATATATTCTAGATATTAGTCCTTTGTTGCATACGTGATCTGCAAATATTTTCTCCCAGTCTGCAAGTTTCTTTTCTCATCCTCTTCCTATGGGCTTTCGTAGAACAGAGGTTTTAATTTTACTGAGGTTCAATTTATTAATTTTTCTTTCTATGAATAGTGTTTTGATGTTAAATCTAAGAACTCTTTGCCCAGCCCTATATCAGAAACAAAAATACTTTTCTTCTAAAAGTGTTATAGTTTTAAGTTTTACATTAAAAAAAAAGTTTATTCCTTTACTCTCTACACTCAATGTGGGGCTCAAACTCATGACCCCCAGATCCAAGAGGCACATGCTCTTCTGCCTGAGCCAGCCAGGTGCCCCTTAAGTTTTACATTTAAATCTATGAACCATTTTTTGTTCATTTTTACACAGGTGTGAGACTTAGATCAAGGTTCACTTTTTTCGCCTGTGGATACCAATCGCTCCAGCATGATTTGTTGAAAAAATATCTTCCTGCCATTGAATTGCTCTTACACCTTAGTCAAATATCAGATCGGCATATTGGTGTGGCTCTATTTCTAGTTTCTCTCTTCTGCTCCATTGATCTATGTGTCTGTGCTCCACCAACAACACATGTCCTTAATTACTGTAGTCACATAGAGGCTTTAATATCAAGTAGAGTGGTTCCTCCCACTTTTTTCTTCCTTGTGAAGACTGTTTTAGCTCTTCTGGGTCCTGTACCTTCCTGTATAATTTTAGAATAAGCTTATCTATGTCTATAAAAAACATGCTCATATTTGGATCAAAAAAAATTTTTTTAAAGATTTTATTTATTTGACAGAGAGAGATATAGCGAGAGAGGGAACACAAGCAGCGGGAGTGGGAGAGGGAGAAGCAGGTTCCCCGCGGAGCAGGGAGCCCGATGCGGGGCTCGATCCCAGGACCCTGGGACCATGACCTGAGCCGAAGGCAGATGCTTAATGACTGAGCCACCCAGGCGCCCCTGGATCAAAATTGTTTTATATTTATAGATGAATTTGGCGAGAATTGACAATTTTCATGTGTTCCATCTTTCCAATCCATGAACACAGTGTCTCTCCATTTCTTAGGTCTTCTTTAATTTCATACATCATGCTTTGTAGTTTCCAGCATATAGATCCTATATGTGTTTTGTTCGGTTCATACGTACATATCTTATTTTCTTTGGAGTAATTGTAAATGTTATTATGATTTTTTTTAATTTATTGATTGAAATATAGTTGACACACAATGTCACATTCTTTTCAGGTGTACAACATAATGTTATTGTGTTTTTGATTTTGGTTTCCAGTGTTTGTTGCTAGTGTGTGTCACAATACTGTGTATTGAAGAACTCATACTCATTTTATTTTTTTCCAGCTTTATTGAGATATAATTGACATATAACACTGTATAAGTTTAAGGTGGGCAACATGAGAATTTGATATATTTATATACTGTGAAATTATTATCATAATAAGGTTAGTTAACACATCCATCAGCTCACATAATCACAAATTTTGTATGTGGTAAGAACATTTAAGAGCTCTCTTAGCAACTTTCAAGTATATCATACAATATTATTAACTAGAGTCACCATGTTGTACAATATACCCCCAGAACTTGTTCATCTTATAACTTTAAGTTTGTACCCTTTAACCAACATCTCCCCATTTCCCCCACCTCTAGGTCCCTGGCAACCACCATTCTACTCGGTTTCTGAGTTTGGCTTTTTTTTTTAGATTCCACATAGAATTGAGATTATACAGTATTTGTCTTTCTCTCTCTGACTTATTTCACTTAGCATAATGCCCTCAAGGTCCATCCGTGTTGTCACAAATGGCAGAAATGAATATGAACGTAGAGGTATTCAGGGGGCGCCTGGGTGGCTCAGTCGGTTAAGCGACTGCCTTCGGCTCAGGTCATGATCCTGGAGTCCCGGGATCGAGTCCCGCATCGGGCTCCCTGCTCGGCGGGGAGTCTGCTTCTCCCTCTGACCCTCCCCCCTCTCATGTGCTCTCTCTCATTCTCTCTCTCTCAAATAAATAAATAAAATCTTTAAAAAAAAAAAAGAAAGTAGAGGTATCCAGAATGAATAAAACTGAACACTGTTCTGATAATACAAGTTTTAGCCTTTTAAATGCTTCTTGTCCCATTTGAACTTGGAAAACTCAGGTTATTTGATTACCTTTCCAAACAATGGCAAGACCCATAAAGATTGATGAGAAATGTATTATAGTACAGGTTTGTGTCTTTATACAGAAAATCAGACTGACCTAGAGTTTGTATTAATCGGATACTTAATTCAATATTTAAAAGTTGACACATCACTCTACAAACCTTTTAGGGCCCTTAAGCTATATTTTAATATGAGCCTCTTTATTACTTGCCTATATGCTTGTTTGTTACTAAATCTTTGTCTCTTTATTATATTTTCTTCCTGCTAGTCATTTCTAAAAAGTGCTAGAGTACAAAATTGGTTGTCATTGGTGTGGTTCATCTGGTATTTCCAGCTTTCCTCCTTTCAGGTTCATGGTCAAATTTTACCCCTCTTCCCTATTCGGGGTTGAGTGTGGCCATCTGATTTGCTTTGGCCATTGAAATCTGAGCAAAAGTGATGTGTCACTTCTGGGTGGAAACTTTAAGAGCCAATGCATGATGTACCCCATTCCCTTCCCACCACCACAGGAATCCCGAATCCATGTATTCAAATGAAGCCCGGGTTTTTGAATGACTAAGATGAATACAGCCCGCAACGGACTCATTTTGGATATCTGAAGTGAGTAATAAATGGAACTTTATGTTGGACGCCTGGGTGGCTCGGTTGGTTAAGCATCTGCCTTCAGCTCAGGTTGTGATCCCAGGGTCCTGGGATCGAGTCCTGCATCGGGCTCCCTGCTCCACGGGGAGCCCAATTCTCCTTCTGCCTCTGCCACTCATGAATAAATACATAAAAATCTTTAAAAAAATGGAACTTTGTGAATTAAGCTTCTGGGATTTGAAGGTTGCTTATTTTTGCAGCCTAACCTGGCCAATCCTGACTGATACCACCAGTAAAAACAATTCTGTTTCCTAGAATTTTAGAAAACCACAGAAGTGAACAGAGAGAGTAGCTTTATAGAATCTCAGAAACCGAGTTAATAGAAGTAGTTATGGGTTATTTTTTTTTTGTTCAGTGTATTATTGTTAGTTAAGCTGTCATTTTCCATTTATGCTTATATCCCACAAAGAGAACCCAAGGTATTTTTTTATTGGTGCTTTGTATTGTATCTGACAACGTTTTTATAGAAATGATTTTCCTTTTAAGTGATTTTAAGATATTTGTGGAAATATTTTAAATGAAACACTTCCAAGGAACATATTTTCAGGTTTATCATAAAGGCCATCAAGAAGGCAAGATTTGGCTTATAGAAAATTTCATGGAACATATTTATTTTAAAATCCATGGTAAGCTCATCATAGTGTGCAGGATTATAGTAAATATCCAAAAAACGAAAGAGGGTGCATTCCTTCATCCAAAATTGTAGGATGCCCACAATTACCATGAATGAGTTGAAAGGACAGAGCATAACATACACCCACTTCTGATCAGAGGTTTGTTTCATATCGTTTAACTACATTTTTGAGTAGTCTTACAGAGGTGTGTAAAACTCGTTAACCAGGGATGTCATTAAAACACACTGGAGATATAATATGTCCAAGTGTTATATTGTGCATAGAAAAATGCAACATGGTGGGATAGAAGCCGTCTTTCTGGAAGCTCTATTGCTATGGAACCTTTAATTGCTTTAGACTGCCTTGGCTGAGAGAGCTTACTGTAGGACCTCCCGGGTCCCCACAGTTCCCTAGAACCACCAGGAACATCCCAGGTTATCTGTCTTTATTCTAAAGCAAGGTAGCAGAACTATCCACTAGTATTTTTTCAAGAGAACGAACAGAAGTGATTATCTCATTGTCTTGACCACAGCATCTAGCTCTCCTCGGGGAGGTGGCATGATGCACTCAAAAGAACCAAAGCTTTTAGAATCAAGCGTACCTGAATTTGAATCCCACCAAGTCATCTACCTCTTTGGAGTCTGCTTCCTTATATGTAAAAAGGGGAGGACAAGAACGTTGCGATGGAGATTCAGTGCCTGACATGATGCCTGACATACAGTAGGCACTCATTAGTTGTTTCCATCCTCACTCTTCCCTCCCCGCCCCCATCCACTGAGTCCAAATGTGAGAGTTATTCCCCATTCAGTAAAATCCTCTATTAGCTACTCAAGCTTCAGTTTGCCTGTCTTTAGAAGAGAGTGGGGATAAAAACAGGAAGAGAAAACCAATAATTAGCCCAATTTCCCACCCTGTTCTAGGCAGGGAGTGAGTTGGAGAGTAGAGTGCCAGCATGCCTTCCAGTGGAACAGTTAAGAGGCTGATGCCAAAATGGAAGACATGCTCTCCTCACACACAGGTGCACGAGCGCTGGGTATTGTCATAAAACGTGCCAGGAAAACATTGTAAAACGTTAGAAGCACATTTGGGCCTGACATCCTCTTCTGTAGCTTCATGACACATGGGCTAGAAACAGGACAGTAGTCAGAGTAGAATCACAAGAAGCCACCTGGATACTCTCAGATCTGAAATTCCCTTGTTCCTTCAGTTCACGAGGAATGCAAGTTTGCTTTTCATTCGGGTGGGATACCGGCCCCTCAGCATCAGAGATCTAACCCAGGGAATAAGAGCAGGAAACAGAGGGTCCAGAGAGCCAAGATGGCAAACTGCTGACCCCAAGGTCCAGGAGAGCCAGCCCGCAGGTTTTGCCTGGATTGAAGAGGGATTTTTTTTTTTTTTTCCAAATTTTGAATTGGTTCTAAACCATCTTTAATCTTCATCTTTCGGAGATTTCACACAAAAACCTTGATTTCCGGTTCCTCTTGAAAAATTGGAATTGCTGGCAATGTGGGGCTGACCTCTCTGCCCTGTAACATAGGCTGGAAGAAGAGTATTTACTGCTGCTCTTAACACAGTATGTGTGCTCACCAATTGTCACGGTGCCCATCGCTCCCGACTGTGTTCCCGTTGTTACCGGAAGCCCTGTCCTAGTCACTCAGAGGACTTTTCTAGCCCCTCGAGGCACTTGGGTTTGAACCACGCTGTACAGTGATAACTGTGTAATAACTGGCTCCCTGGGAAGAAAAAAAAAAATCCTGATTTGTAGCAATTTCCGGTTTCTGTGATGTAAATATCCCCAACCAACATGGCCGATCTCAAACTACTGATGGGTTGCCCCTGAGTGTGGAGTCAGGGAGAGATGTGTCCGGTTGCCTCTCACAAGCTGGTGAGAGCTGGCGCCAGAACACCACTGGCTTGAATCCACTCAGAAAAGCTTCAGCGAGTAAATGGGATGGTCAGGGGACAGAAGCCAGGAGCTCTTGTTCCCAGGCTAAGAGTCAGAAATCAACCAGAAAGAGTCGGATTCAACACCTGACATGGAACCCATCATTAAGTCAACACTACTTCCTTATTCCCTACCTCTTTTTAAAAATCCCACAGGCCAATTATGCAGCGTTTGGGCATGGGTGATCTGGGAGGGAGGTGTGGGCTGATGAAGGGTTGGCACTAGCCTGATGAGGTCACATGACCAAGTACAGGCCCTCCTGACAGGACTGCTGTCTGAGTCCTTCCTGTCAACTGAATACTGGACTCCTTTTCTCTCGAGGGGAAGAAGCCGAAGGGAGGGGACCAGGGAGAGCAGTGAGCTGCCTGTTTAGAAGCCACATTGGGAGTGAAATGGAAATAGGCTGGGAATTACATCCAGAAAGCTCTTCTCACACTAGAAATGCAGGGCTGCTGACCTCGTGCAGATTCGCAGATGGCAAAGACCGCAAGCAGGGATATCACCCTCTCCCATCCCATACTGGAAAATGACTGAGTATATATACAATAGTACCCTCGAAGACAAAAATTCTAAGGCATCTTAGAGACAACTTAGTCCAAACCCGACTAATTTAGAAAGGGAGAAACTAAGGCCCGGGGCTCGGGGAGGTGGGGGCGGGGCGGGGTATAAGTGGTTCTACTGGGTCTGGAAGCCAGGTTCTCTGACAGCCAGTCTATGGCTTTTTTTCCCACCCCATACTGCCTCTCAAGGAGTTAAAAAGTAAAAGATTCAGTCCACCAACTGATACCGTTTGCCAAACCAGCAACATGAATAATATTTTTTGACTGAATCAACTGTCTGTTTAGGCATCATGTAGACAGAGTCGAACACTCATCTCCAGTTTTCTCTGTGTTTAGATCATTTTAAAACCTAGCAAGGAATCTGCACGTCCAGAGGGTTTCGCCAAGACAATCTGAAAATCTAAACAGCCACTCGCACGTTGGCCCTATAACCAAGTGTCCACGTCTTTTTTTCCCCTCTTCATGTTGGAGACAATATGATGTTCTTGACACAAGAGGAACAGCAGAACCCGGCCTGATCCTTGACCTGAGAACTAGGACTCTTGGCTCTAGTCCTGTCTCTGCCTCAGAGAGGTCGTATCCCAGCCTTCTGCCTCCCGTGGGCCTCAGTTTTCCCATCTGTAAAATGCAAGAGTGGAACTCTCTGATCTCTCGGATTCCTTCAAGTTCAAGCAGTCCTTGTCAGATCCTATCCCAGGTGCCTATTCACTCAGCCTATTGGCCCCTTCCAACCTGTGTTTCTCTGGCTGCAGGGCATTCTAGAAGCCAAGTGTCAGAGACATCGCTGAGCCTCTGGAAGCCAGAAAGATTTGGTAGTTGGGGTTACTTCTCCATAGCAGCTAATTTACACGGGCAGCCCCAAATGTCTGCTCTCATTAGAGACCCCTCCTCTCGCTGCTTTTGAATTTCCCCAGTAACCTCTCAGTCATAAAAGCTGCCTGTAATTGAAAAAAAAAAAAAAAAACTCCAAGAATCATATCTTTAAAAATAAAAAGCTGAAACCCAAATGAACCTTTTACTAGATTATGGGCTCCAGTGCTTATTCCTCAAGGGACTCTTGTGAAATCAGAGACAAAAACTCGAGAACAATCAGACAAAGAGAAATGTCAAACTAAGGTTTGGGTTTATTTAATTTTACTGTTTTCAAATCCACCATGAGTTGGGGGAGGGTACAAAGAACCCAGAGAAACCCACTCTCAGCTACCAAGTCCGTGTGCTCAACCATGTTTTTCTGTCACTTAGAGTTCAGCTTTCCCCAATATTAATGGAACTTAAACCAAACAAGAGTTTCTTTTATGCTTTCGGCCCCCGCTCCCTGCTTGCTAAGTCCTGTGCAAACTTGCAGCAGTTTCCAAGCACACGGCTGTGAAATTAGCAGGGCTGGACTAATGCCAGTACAAACCAATTTATTGGGGTCCTGAAATTAACTAAAACCTAGAAAGCTTGATTAATTGTGGCACAGAACAGCAAGGAGCATTCGGGGCCGAGCGGGGGCGGGGGGGGGGGGCGGGCAATCAGACCAGAGCATACACTCGGGGACTCTGTCCTGCCCCTCGATTTGCGCTACATGTAAAGAGGAGTTCCTTCTGTGGACAGGGCTGTGCCCCCTCTTACTACTTCTTCGTACATAACAAAAATGCCGTTTTTTGAGTCCAGCAGGGAAAATGGTAGTTAGTGGGTCTTAGCTACCTATGTAATCAGCCAATCCCATAATAGTAGTTCTTGGGATTAATTTCATTTAATTTAATTATCATCTTCAGGCAGCCCATTTGACAAGCTCGACTTTTTTTTTTTTTTCTTCAAAACAACATGGGCTAAATATGCCTTTGGAGAGTCACTTCGAGATCCAGTGCTCCCGCAGTTTCTTGGAATGCCTCACCACGTAAGATGAGAAGGAGAGTGACTACACGGCAGATCATCGGGGTTAAAAAAAATATTGGTGTCCGCGGAGCAAGCATCTTTCCCTTCAGTTCCTATTCAAAACAATGCTAGGGCGCCTGGGTGGCTCAGTTGGTTAAGCGACTGCCTTCGGCTCAGGTCATGATCCTGGAGTCCCTGGATCGAGTCCCGCATCGGGCTCCCTGCTCGGCAGGAGTCTGCTTCTCCCTCTCATGCTCTCTGTCTCTCATTCTCTCTGTCTCAAATAAATAAATAAAATCTTTAAAAAAAAAAAACCACAATGCTAGATCCATCCCTTGCCAAAAAAAAAAAAAAAAAAAAAAAGACAGCCCGTCCCAAAAGTAGCGGGCGCGATGTCTAAAGGCTCCTGACTTGTTTGTCAGGTGAAGCCCTTGAAGGCCGAGGTGGGGGCCGCAAGGAGCCTCCTCAGCCTTGGGAATAATGAACGCACTGCTGTCGCCAGCAGATTGGGGTTTCACGCTTCTGCCCAGCTGTCTTGGAAGCCTGGCGTGGGCACAGTTGTCTACCACGTGGGCTTCTAGAGAGCCAGGCCCAGCTCTGGCTGGCACCCCCCACCCCCGTTAACCCCGGGCCTAAAGTCCTACCTGAGTACACCCAGGCTGACATTTTGCACTTGGCTCTGGTACGGTTGTACCGTTGTTCGAGGAGTGAAATACTTCCTCGACGCTGGGGAAACTGCCGCCGTCCAAGGCTTCCCTGAGGGTCCCCTGCAGCCTCTACCACTCCTGCCTCCCCCCACCCGGGACCCCGGGACTCTCCACACAGTCCACAGCCAAAGGGTTCATGGCTGGGACCGCAGAAGGCTTTCAGTGCCCAGCACTCGTGGGCCTTCACGTGGTTATCTGCCCATGCTGGGCCAGGAACTCACTACTTCGGATATCACCCGAAGTGCATCACAAAATGGCATCTCTATTGCTGGCGGTAGTGAGAAGAAACTGAATGGAGAAAAAGCACCCCGTGATCTTCCGGAGAAAAACAACAGGGTGTTTCACTGGTAAGGGCAGCCCTGAAGCCAGGAACACCCGCCACTGCTGCAGGCTGCCTGGGTAGAGAGCGAGGCATCCGGTACAGGGCCTGGCCCGAGGTGTGCACAGGAGAAACCAGTTCTGGCTGCCGAGGAAGCTGCTCTTGCCGCTCTTTTTGGCCCTGAGCTTCCCTCAGGACAGGCGGGCTCCAAGGGCCTGAGATCTGCCCAGGCTTTTGGACTCAGACCCGAATGGGGAAAGGAGGGTGACGGGACACAGAAGAGCGAAGCGAGCCTCATCACAATTCTGGCAAGTTGTGTAGATTAGTGCCGTGGGGTGAAAGATCTCAGAAGCTGACTTTGGGAGACCAGGCCGCGGTCCTGGTGCTGTCATTAGCTAGCTCTGTGTGCCCTCAGACAAGTTCCTTTACCTCTCTGGGTCTCGGCATCTTCATCTATACCATCAAAGGACTGAGGTACATGATCTCAGGGGTCCCTTCTCGTTTGGGCATTCTGTGGACTTGCGATTCATTCTTCATAACCAGGCCACTCTTGGGGCGCCCGGGTGGCTCAGTCAGTTAAGCGTCTGCCTTCGGCTCAGGTCATGATCCTGGAGTCCGGAGATCAAGCCCCGCATTGGGCTCCTTGCTCAGCGGGGAGTCTGCTTCTCCCTCTCCCACTCCCCCTGCTCGTGTTCTCTCTCTCTCACTCACTCTCTCTCTCAAATAAATAAATAAATAAATAAATAAATAAATAAATAAATAAAATCTTTTAAAAAATAATCAGGCCACTATTATTTACTAGGTACTCATTGCATGTTGGGCATAATACTAAGTAAGTATGCTTACACGTCTTCTTTTATTTTGGCCTCCGACCTACCGTATGAGGGAGGCACTGTTATTTTACTATCCTCCCATCTTTTACAAGTCAGGAAGCTTGCACAGCTAGAAACTCAAGACTCAGACCCATGTCTATCTGAATCTGAGGTCTGTGCTCTGAACCCCTCACTATCCTACCCATCCGTGCGTCCGTGTGTTCACGATGGTAGGCCGTTTGTCTACACGTGGCTTGGTATGATCACTGCCTCTCTTCCTTTTCCCCATCCCCCCTGACAGTGAATCCCCTGGCTCCCCTATCCCCAGATTCCTAGCTCACCAGATCAGTGCCCACCATGCCTCATTCTGCCCACCTCCCCATCTTCATGGTGTTTCACAGGCAAATAAATAAAATAGGCAGGGGGCCAAAAATAATACACAGACTCCTAAAATAATAAATAGACCCACCGTCCCTCTTTAGAGGTAGCTGTAGGAGAGGAGGGCTGTCTGATTGTGTTCATGACCCTAGAAACTGTTCTCAAGCAGAGACAGCCAAGCCAATAATATTTAGAAAAATAACAAAAAGGGACTGTATTTAGCTCTGTAGAGGAATCCTGCTGGTTATTCATGGTTAAATATTAACATCTCAGCTGTTTCAGGCCACCTGAGTCACAGGCTATAGATTTGGATAAATGACCCTCTATAAACCCAGTTTGGCTCTAAACGTTTTAGAAGAAAGCAAGAATTATCTTCACATTAATAGTTAGTGAAACCAGAGAATATTAGTTGTGTCTAGTGCATCTGAAGTCCAAAGAAGCCCATAGGAAAGTTCAGTTATAGATGGTTGGAGCTGAAGAGGTAGGGGTAGACTTCATCTATTTCCCTTGTATTATGGATGAGGAACCAGAAACCCAGAGAAGGAAAAAGATGCATCCAAGGTCACGCAGTGAGCTACTGGCAAGGTCAGAGTTTGACCTAGGTTCTAGGCACCAGTCTTATTTTATATAAATGAGACTGAGGTCCAGAGATTTGCCAAAGTTCACACAGCCAGTTACGGCACAAAGACCAGGCTAATCGGCATGCTTTGCTGCCATATCTCATATTCCTGGGTAGCCATTGGGATTGACTGGACAGCAAATCCATGCAGGGGTTGCATATCCTAGGCCACAAGCTCAGTTGTGTAAGAAATCTTCTTAACACAACCTAATGTCTATGTCAAGTCTTCCTTCAAGCCCTTGGTAGACTCTCACGCTTAGGCACTTCTGGTCCTCCCAGTCATTTCGGGTCCCTCCCCTTTCTCCAGAGTTGTATCTAAGTTCTGAGGAGCTTCCAGAGTTTGCCCCAAATGGGGTTGAGGGGATGCGTGTGTGGGGTTGGTGGGGGGGAAATACCAGAATCTGCTGGCATTTGAGGCCTTCTGCCTGGTCCTTGGCTGTGGATTCAAGCAGGTCACTGTTGCATTGTCCCTTCTTCCCTGCCATGGGGCTCCTCCATGTCCAACTCTCTCTTAAAGTCCACGCTCCTTGGACCCATGGGTCACAGCATTGTCCTCTCTGTCCCTTTGCAGCTGCAGGAAATTCAGTGGGGCTACCTCAGGCCCATCTGTAGTCACTTCTTCTGATCCCACATACCTCTGAGCTGTGGGTAATTACTTCTGTGTCCTTCCTAAGCCCACAAGATCAGTCTCCTCTTGGGTTCTCTAAACTAGTTGGGAAGCCCACGGTTCCTCCTGCCCCCAGAACTCCTCTTAGTGAAGTGTCAGACACAGAACCTCCACTCGGGGCTCCTTGCTGACTCCCTGACTCCCCCATTTGGAAGAAATGGATTCATCATAATCCTTGTTTCGAGATACACCCTCATCATCGGTCCACACATGACCCCCTTTGAGTTAGCTAGATATTTATCTTTAATAATTGTGATAGACACTCAGAATGGCCCATTCAAAGCACAGACTAGAAAGCTAGAAGCTTACCCCTTCCTCCCCCTACTCCCCCTACCTGATGTAACCATTATCCTGAGTCCCATGCTTATCACTCTCTTGCTTTCTTTTTATATCATTTTATTGCATCTACATATCTTACAAAAAGTCATATTTAAAGTCATGGTTGTTTTTAATTTTATTAAAGGGGTATCAAGTCTTATGAAAGTCTTTCAGGACTTCATTTTCTTCACCTAGTATCATATTGCTAACTTCATCAACATTGTGTGGGACTCTAGATCATTCATTTTGATGGCTGTACGATATTCTACCCTGGGAAGATATCACAGCTTATTCATCCAGGCTCACACTGATAGGTATTTGAGCTCTAAAAGCCAACAATTGACTCTTTTCTTTCTTTCTCCCATTACTTATCCTGTGATGTCCCTACTCTGAGGCAATGGATGCTGATTCTGAATGAATCAGCCTGAATGGGGGAAGGGTAATGGAATAAAAGGAAATGCCTAGAAGGAAAACACACGTTGGGTAATACATCAAGAATTATGCAGATACAAACTCAAAGGCTTTTTTTAATTTTTAATTTTTAAAGAGAGAGGGCACGTGGGTAAGTGGGGATGGGGTGGGGGAGAGGGGCAGAGGGAGAGGAAGAAACAGAAGAACCCAACGTGGGGCTCAATCTCACAACTCTGAGATCATGACCTGTGTGGAAATCAAGAGTTAGACGCTTAACTGACTGAGCCACCCAGATGCTCCTCGAAGGCTTTTAGCTAATAAAACCCTAAGCATGACACTCAATGGTCAAAAGAAGCTGTCTGAGGAGGAGGGTTGGGTCAGGATGGCTCCCTGCAGCTGAGCCCAGGTACTGAATGCAAACTGGTGCAGCCACTCTGGAAAACAGTATGGAGATTCCTTGAAAAGTTAAAAATAAAACTACCTTATGATCTGGCAATTGCACTACTAGTTATTTACCCAAAGAATGCAAAACCACTACTTCAAAGGGATACGTGCACCCTGATATTTATAGCAGCACTGTCTACAATAGCCAAATTATGGAAACAGGCAAGTGTCCATCGACTGATGAATAGATAAAGAAGAGGGGGTAATATATACAATGGAATATTACTCAGCCATAAAAAAGAATGAAATCTGGCCATTTGCAACAACATGGATGGAGCTAGAGACTATTATGCTAAGCCAAATAAGTCAGTCAGAGAAAGACAAATACCATATAATTTCACTATATGTGGAATTTAAGAAACAAAACAAATGAGCAAAGGGGAAAAAAGAGAGAGAGACAAACCAGGAAACGGACTCTTCACTCTAAAGAATAAACTGAAGGTTACCAGAGGGAACGGGGGTGGGGGAATGGGTTAAATAGGTGATGGGGATTAAGGAGGGCACTTGTGATGAGCACCGGGTGTCACACGGGAGTGTTGAATCACTATATTGTATACCCAAAACTAATATTACACTATCTGTTAACTAACTGGAATTTAAATAAAAACTTAAAAAAAAAGAAAAGATGCAAAAAAGGGTGATAGAAATACATCCAAATATATCTGTAATCACAATAAATATAAATGCCCATAATTTCACTTAAAAAAAAAAAGAAAGAAAGAGGGGCACCTGGGTGGCTCAGTCAGTTGAGCAGCCGGCTCTTGATTTCGGCTCAGTTCATGATCTCAGGGTCCTGGGATCGAGCCCCGTGTCAGGCTCCACGCTCAGCAGGTAGTCCGCTTGAGGATTCTTTCTCTCTCTCCCTCTGCCCCCTCTCGCGTGTTCTCTCTCTCTAAAATAAATAAATAAATAAATCTTTAAAAAAAAAGAGAGAACATCTCAAAGGACTTGTTTTGTAGGAGCATTGTCTCTATGGTAAAAACACGATATATCCCTTAGCCTCTTTTCTCCTCCTCTTTCTCCTGATAGTTTTGCTCAAAAGACAGGAGAGGTGGGGTGGAGAAAGTTTCAGAAAGAATGTGGTTCCTGGCTCAATAGTACCATTAGTAGCCTTAGTGCCAACGCAATTCCAATCTAGATTTCTTAGCATATTTCCCTTTCTCTGTCACAACCCCGTACCTCATGATCCTGACAAGTGCCACTCAGAGGCAGCCTGCTGGAAATGAAGAATTTTACCGGGGCTTCTGGGTGCGAAGGGTGTTCATAAGAAGAAGGAAGGTGGTTTATATGGTTTACAAATTTCTTTAAAGACGGGGTTTGCTTTGAGAATCTTCTCCCCTTTCAAGCCATCAGTGTATGGCTTATGAACTTTGATTTAGGGAAAAGATCAGGCAGCCTGTTGGCAGGTGGGAGGGTATGTGATACTCACTGTTTATCTTCTTGAATCAGTGGGCAGCTTTCTACTCCTTTAACTTCCAATGTCAATACAAAGCTTATTCTTCAGGCTGATGCCATGTGCTTACAGCTCCAAGAAACATTTGCTGGCAGCTGGGTAGGTGTTTCAAAGGAGAAAGCGAGGTTGAAAATTATTTTTGGAGACTATTTTTCTTTTCTTGATTCACCTCCTCCACTGCCTACCAACATGGGAGTTACATAAAGTAGAGAGGAAAGTAAAAATATGGTACTAATAATGATAAACCATATACATATATGGATATATGGTTCCAGGTGAGATATACCACAGGTTTATTTCAGTTACTGTACCTTGCAATTATATTTTAATACGGTTTTCATTTGGGAATAATTTCATATTTACAGACAAGTTGCAAAAACAATACGGAAGGGCTCTCATACACCCTTCACCCAGTTACCCCTCACGTTAGCGTCTCATGTAACTATAACACACTTTTCAAAATGAAAGGATTAACACCTGGTACATGACTACTAACTAAACTCTGGGCTTTATTCAGATTTCACCGGTTTTTCTAACATCCTTCCACCCAGAATATAACACTGTGTTTAGGGAATTACCCTTTAAACAGGGAGAACCAATGAAATTAGAGAGACATTTGAGAAAAGGCCCTTGATGCCTAAAGCAAATTCCTTATTAGATTTTGCAGTTTCATTATGAGTTTTGGAGGGAATGACAAGACAGAAGGGAAGGTGGTGGGAGGCTGGGAAGACGAATATATTTTAATTTAAGGAGGCTTTTAGAAGATTCCAATAATTTTGGATAGTTTTGTCAGAAGAATTTTTCTTTTCATGAGGCTCACCATGATGGACGGGTTCAGGAAAATGTGTAAAGCAGTGAGGGCAGAAGGAAGCACCGTGGCATAGTGAAAGTTTCAGACTCTCAGTGAGAAATTTGGGTTCTAGTCTAAACACGATCATTTGTCATCTATGTGACCTGAAATTCACTAACCAGTTCTCTCCCTCTGTTTTCTTATCTCTAAAATGAAAACACAGTTTTACCTACTTCATTCATCTCAAGGAGTTGTTTGGAGGAGCAAATGAGATAATGTCCTTTGGGGGAAAAGTGGACAAGAAGCGACTCATATGCAAGGTCCACTTGCTAATAAAAATAAAAGAAGTGATTGTGCGAAAATCAGAGGCAGCTGACTTTCCATCAAGACTCATTCTCAAAGCTGAAGCTTGGTGTTCCTGGTTTTGTACAAAATGTCTCTTGCTTTCTGTGTGACAAATTGATCATGACCTTTTCCATTTCTAAAAGCATTATATCAGATTTAAGAAATGAAAAGAAAAAAAAATGCAAATTTGGGTTTTGTCTGCCTGTCACCCAAGAAACCTGGTGAGCAGTGAAAAATTAAACCAACTAGATGTTTCAACTGTGTAACCAAGCAGAGTTCTAAGTGATTTCTTCATTGCATTGTCTAGATACCCTAGTTGCTCAGGGCATCGTGAGGGCAGCTTCAAAAGGAATTTTATATCAATTTTCGCATTTGTGTACCTGTTGGATATTAACACAGTGAGCAGACACTAAGAATTCCAGCTGAAAATGGACTCCACCTACCCTTCTCCTATTCTCAACGTATATTTGATGTCATATAGATTCCAGTTTAATTAAAAATATTCCAGTTATTAAAAAAAATTCTCATTTGATCCTTCTCTGTACTTTCTTGGTCTTATCTCTTTTCCTGAAATGTTAGAGATTTCTTTCATTTTTCAGCTGCTTCAGAAGCATAAATGCAAAAGCTAACTATAAAGGGCGCCTGGGTGGCTCAGTCGGTTAAGCATCTGCCTTCAGCTCAGGTCATGATCCCAAGCTCCATGTCAGGCTCCCTGCTCAGCACACAAATAAATAAATAATATCTTTTTAAAAAAAGCTAACTATATGATCCTCACCACTTGCCTGCCCTCTGATGCTCCTGAGAGGTGCATTTGGTATCTTTGTCGCAGTTCCTAAGTGCAAAAGAAAACAGTCCGCGGATGGGCTATAGGTACGTGTTAATAAGCTGGTGAACCTGGTTCCGATTAGAATTCATTCATATATTAATAAACATTTACGCAGCCTGGGGCGCCTGGGTGGCTCAGTCGTTAAGCGTCTGCCTTCGGCTCAGGTCATGACCCCGGGGTCCTGGGATCGAGCCCCACATCGGGCTCCCTGCTCAGCGGGGGGCCTGCTTCTCCCTCTCCCTCTGCCTGCCTGTCTGCCAACTTGTGATCTCTCTCTCTCTCTCTCTCTGTCAAATAAATAAATAAAATCTTTAAAAAACCCATTTATACAGCTTAATATTTATTAGGCTTTGAATTTCCTTAAAACCCCAAATAAAAATAATAATAATAATTTAGAAAGCCCAAATCAATGAATGACGGTGATTGAAATAATGACAATTTTAATAGTAATATGTGCCACACACTGAACTAAGCCCGATTTATCTCATTTACTCATCACAGCAACTGCAGGAGCAGGGTGTTGTTTTTATCTCCATTTTATGGATGAGGAAATTAAGTCTTAAAGGGGCTAAGTAATCACTGAGTCAAGGTCATATAATGATGAAGCTAAGATTTGAATCCCGATCATGGGTAAAGTTTCTGCATTGTTCACTACTTCACATATAAACTCAAAGCACCTAGCTCCAGTTAAGACAGATGTTCATTCAACCTGGCATCGAACTTAAGACCCAAGGTCCTAATGGTTTTGAACCTCCTGGAGTACTTAGTTTCTTCATGCTCGCAAAGTCTGTGTTTTGTGTGCGTTGGGGGGAGTTTTAATTAAGAAATCAATTTATTTCACAGTTACGAGGCTCTTCAATTTGGGTTTTTTTTAGTTGGGTCTTTTTTTAAATTTAAATTTTTTAACACTATTGGGCAAGAACCCTTAGCAGGAGACCTGCCTTCTTAACAGATTTTTAAGTGTATAGTAGCAATACTATTAACTATAGGCAAGATGTTCTACTGCAGATTTCTAGAACTTTCTCATCTTGTGTTACTGAAGTATTACACCCATTGATTCCTTCTCCTCCGCCCTTGTCAACCGTTCTACTCTCTGCTTCTGTGAGTTTGACTATTTTAGATACCTCATATATGTTTGACCCGTTTTGCAGATAAGCTGATCACTTCAATGTTGTGTCTCACTTGAGGTGCATGTGTCTCAATAGGAAACTGAGGCTCAGGAAAGTTAAGTACTTGCCCAAAGTCATACAGCTTGTAAATGGAGACTGTCACACTCTAGCACCCATGCCTTTAACCACTTTGATAACTGCCTTGATCCAAAATTGCAGTGAGATCCCAGGTTTGAGCTAGTTTATTCCATAATAATCAAATGTTATCACTAAAGAATTTAGCCTCTACTTTCGTTCATTCATCCTTTCCACAAGTATTTATTGGGCACCACCTATGTGCCAAACATTGTCACAGACTCTGGGGAACATCAGCTAACAAAAGAGAAAGGAAGGGTAAAAATCCCCCTTACAGAATACACATTTTAGTAGGGGCTGGGGAGAAAGATACTAGACAAGATCAATAAGCAAAATATAGACTATGTTAGCTTGCAGTATAGACTATGTTAGATGAAGCAGAGGGAGGTAGGGAGTGTATGTGATGAAGGTGGGGGTGGACTTTGCAAGTCTAGAATAGGGTAACTTCACCAAGAAGGTGACACTGGAAGGGACCAAGAAAGTGAGCCACATGGATATCTGGAAGAGAAATGTTCCTAGCAGAAGGAACAGCAAGTTCAAAGGCCCTAAGGTGGGATGGTGCCTGGTGTGGTCAACAAACAGCACAGAGACCAGTGTGGCTGGAGGGGATGGAGTGAGGAGAGTGGTAAAAAGATGGGGTTAGAGAGGGAACAGGGCCAGATCATGTAGAACTTTGAAGGTCACATTCGGGATGTTGATTTTAACTCTGGGGGAGATGGTGAACTGTTGGGGGATTTTGATCAGAGCTGTATCATCTAACTTGCATTTTAATAGGATCACTCTAGTTGCTACGTTGAGAATAGACTCAAGGTGGCCAAAGCAGACGCAAGAACATCAGCTAGAAGCCCTATTGCAATCACCCATGCAAGATATGCTGGTGACTTGGGCCAGGGTGGCAGAGTGCTGAGAGGAGGTCAGATTCTCAGTCAACTTTGAAGGTAGAGTCGACACAATTTTCTGATAGATCAGATGTAAGGTAAAAACTCCAAGGCTTTGGATCGTAGCAAAGGAATTAAGAGTTGCCATTTACTGAGATGGGAAAGATGACAGTAGAAATAGGTTTGGGGGAGGAAGATCAGGAGCTGAGTTTCGGACATGTTAATGTTTAAAATACCTAACAGACGGCAAGGGGCGCCTGGTTGGCTCAGTCCGTTAAGTGTCCGACTCCTGACTTTGGCTCAGGTCATGATTTCTGGATCTAGCCCCATGTGGGGCTCTGCGCTGGGCATGCAGCTTGCTTCAGATTCTCTCTCTTCCTCTGCCCCTCCCTCACCCCGCTCACACGCATGCACGCTCTCTCTCTCTCTCTCAAAAAAAAAAAAAAAACACAACAACACTCAAATGCCTCTTTAAATGTAATATTATAAATATTAAGACCCTGAACGAGATCCTTTAAGGACTGAGTGTGGTAGAGGAAGAGGTACTAGGACTGACCAATATTTAGAAGACAGGAAGATGAGGACAAATCAGCAAAGGAGACTGACAAGAAGTGGCCATAGAGGTAAGAGGCTGAAGAAGTGAGTGTAGCATCCTAGAAGCAGAGTGAAGAAAATATTTCAAGGAGGAGTGAGTGATCAGCTGTGAAAACATATGCTGATAGGTCCAATGGGTTGAGGATTTAGAACTGATCCCTGGATTCCTCGTGCGATGTCACTGGTGACCTTGATAAGAACAGTTTTGGAGAAGTGGGAGGAAGCCAACGCTTGATGAGAGTGGGTTCACGAGACAGTAGGAAGAAGGAAGTGGGGAACTTAGAGTATAGAGAATCCTTTTCAGGAGTGGAGTCGAGAAGAGGTTTCCAGTTTAAAGATGGGAGTAGTAACCTGTTTTTAGGCTATTGGGAAAGATCCAGTAAAGAGAGATTTCTTAGCATCCCCATCCATCGGGTGTTTACTAGTTTGTGACAAACATTTCAAGCCACGGGCAGTGCTTCTCAAGCTTTGTCACATGTTACAATTACTTGGGGGAGCTTTTCTTTTTAAAATCTCAGTGCCTAGACCAATTAAATCAAAATCTCTGTAGTTGGGGCTCAGCAATCTGTGCGCACATGTGTGTGTGTGTGTGTGTGTGTGTGTAAAATTATTATTATTGGCCAGGCCCCCTGCTGGATGATTCAAGGAGCACTAGAGAAGTCATTTGTCCCCATCTAGCTTCTTTCCCACCTTCTAGATCCTTAGGGTTAAAGCCCTGTCCTGTTCATTTGCAAAGAAGGTAAATACTATGCCATCATCGTTCAATACCATCTTAAAGGAAATTTTCCAGACTTTCGTCAGCGCCATACAGGAACCGCAAGCGATGAGAAGGCACAAATCATTTTTGCTTGGGGAGAGAAATCTGCGTTTCTCATTCCTTTGATTCTATGTCACGATCAGAGTTGTTCTTTTTGACTCCTAAGCATCCTTTGCTTTTCACTTGTCATTGCAAGAATACCGCATACGTGGGGGAGGAGCAGGCCGTGCCCCCCTTCCCCCTCCCGAGCTACAGTGCCTTCTCACAGTTCAGAGCCGGAAGCTAAAGCTTGAGGTCTCTGCCCTTTGCCCCTCGCTACTGGGAGTGTGGATGTCCCAGTAGATCCACAGTCCCATAGCGTCTCCTGAAGAAGCCACATTCAAAGCAGACGCACTGAGTATCATCTGAGAGGTCTAAACCAGGTGCTGTGGAAGCAAGGAGGAAGGAGCCATTCATTCCGACAGGGATAATTCACTCACATATTAATTCAAGAAGTGTTTACTGAGCATAATTAGGAGTCAGGCACTGTTCCAGGCACTTGGAATATGTCAATGAACGAAACGTGCCTTTCTAGAACTTGTTCCAGTCGATGGAAGGCAGAAGATAAACAATAAACACAATTGGTGTGTTAAAGTACTTCTCTTCCAATTTGCACCATCCCCCCCATCTGTACTCTCTGCCAAGTGACTCTGCAATTTCCCCTACTAGAGACAGAGTATATTATTAGTTTAGATGAGCCCATTAATGTTGATTCTGAGCACGAGACTTGCATTAGCCTGTGGAATGTGGGCCTCACTTTCTTATGCTTCCACCACAAGCTTGAGAAGGATATGGCCCTGTTCAGCTCCTGATCCAAAGAAGATGAGAGGCGAATGGAAGAGAACCAGACCCGAATTGCAGCTTAGAGCCAACCCGCAGGCCACCCAGAGATAACTGATGGAGAAGAAATAATTGTTGTTTGAAGCCACTGAGGTTTGGGAGAGTTTGTTAACACAGAATTTGACTTATACAGTAAGTTATATACTGTATCAGTATGCACACACTCACACACACACACTATATATATGTATGGAAAAAATACAGTAAAAGCGTAAGGGAAATCAGGAGTGCTCAGGTCAAGGAGTGACATGCCATATTAAATGGAATGATCCGTGTGGCAGGAGCAGAGTGAGGGATGGGGAAAGTACTTTGGGGGCTAAGGACTATGTTGGGGCCAGATCATGCTGGGCCTTGAAGGCCACTGCAAGGTTGTTGATAGCTGTTTCTCCAAGAAACCCTATTTCCCACACAAAAATGTTATCTCACGACCACTCCCTGAGCACTAAAAATGTTTCTTGCTACTGGAGTCATCATTGTGTCTTTGGTTTAAGTAAAATACCCTATCAGCTTCTACCGACCTTTCCAATTCATACTCAGGATGACATGGGATTTTGTTAGCCTCTTTTTACCCTACATATATTTCCCTTTCTCGCACACTGGAAATACTTGTTCTCAAGGATAGCAGTGTTAAGACAATTAGAGTATTTGCCCATCTGCTTTATTCCACATTATGTTCAAAACTGAACTGTACAGATATTTTTGGCCCAGCAATTTCACTTCTAGGTATTTATTCCTAGAGGAATGCTCCTCTATGTGCATAAAGAGGCACATAACAGGATATTCTTTGTGGTGTACTTCGTAGAAGAGGGAGAAGAGTGAGAAAATGTCCATCAGTAGGGTAATGGGCAAAAAAATCTGGATGTAGCCAGAATGTATAATACTATGCAGCAGGATAAAATTATATGAATTTATAGATATATTCAGGACATTAATAAAGGGAGAAAGTGATTTGTAGAATAACAATGATGGCTAGCATTTATTGAGGGCTTAATATGTACTAGACATTGTCCCAAGTTTTTTATACATATTAATTGATTATTACCATCATTTCAATCCTACTTTTGAGGTAGGTAATATCATTATCCCCATTTTACATGTGATAAAACTGAGGCACAGAACGTTTGAGAAAATTCTCTAAGGACACATAGATGGTAAGTGCTAAAGTGGGGATTTGAATTCAGGCAATTTGACTCTAGAACCTATCATTTAATCTCCATATTATACCACCTATCTCATTACATAAGTAAAGCCCCCCAAATTTTGTATTAGTATATATGTATATGTATTTTATTTCATAAAGAATGATCTGGAAGGATGTGTTTCAAACTCATAATGGTGACTTATGCACTAAGTTATATATCGTATACTTACCTTGGGGAAGAGGAGTGAGATGATGTGGCCAAGAGACACCTTGCTCATTTATGTGATTTGAAATTTTAATAAGGGGAATAAAGAGTATAACCATGTGTTATTTCTGTAACTTAAAATATTTTCAAAAGAAGCTACTGGGTTCTACTTCTGATAATGGCTAACGCAACACCTATTGGGCCAGCCCTCCTGAAGATAAAAAACATAAACTCTGGATAAAATTTGAAAAACAACTCCTTCAAGAGACTGGAAAGCAGCAGAAAGCAGGCAGATTCTGGAGGGGAGTCAACACTTGGTCAAAGAGAATGGCAAAGGGTAAGTTTCCTTTTTATCACAGTATCTTGGCCGAGGGCGGGCCCTTGTTCTTGCCGTGTGGAGGCAGCTAATGCTCTGATAGAAAACTGACATTGTTTCTGGATCGAGTAACCACAGGATAGGATTTGGGGCAACCACAGCTGCTAGGAAGTGAAGGAAGACTCTCAGAGAGGAAAGCAGCAAGGAGGAGAAGGTATGAATTCTGTCTATAAATTCTTCCCAAATCTTTGTTGACCTCTGAACTTTAGAGGTGCAGAGTGGACTCCAAGAAGTCCAGCTAAGGATAAAACAATTGATCTGAGATCAAGCTGCCACCCAGGAATCAGATGGCAGTTTGAGTCCAACCAATTTAATTACCTAAAACAAAAATATCAACACCCCCCAAGGAAATATAACATTACCCAGAGTTCCCACAACATAATCTTCATGAAGTCCATGTTACAATCCAAAACTTACATGATAGGTGAAGTATCAGGAAATGATGTCCCATTCTGTAGAGAACAAACATCCAATGAAGAGCAACTCTGAAATAATTCATGTTGGAACTAGCAGGCAAGGGTTTTAAAGCTGCTGTTGTAACTATATTGCTTACTAATGTTGTAAGTAAATGTGCTCAATGAAGGAAAATATGCCTAAAATGAATGTGAATATTGGGAAGCTCTGCAGAGAAATAGGAACTATAAAAATGAAACAGATGAGGGGCACCTGGGTGGCTGAGTCGGTTGAGCGTCTGACTCTTGATTTTCGCTCGGGTCATGATCTCAGGGTCGTGAGATCGAGCCCTGCATCAGGCTCTGTGCTGGGCATGGAGCCTGCTTGGTATTCTCTCTCTCCCCCTCCCTCTGCCCCTCACCCCCATTCACATGAGCACTCTCTCTCTCTCTCTCAAAAAATGAAATAGATGAAAATTATCAAACTGAAAAGTATAGTATCTGAAATAAAGAAAAAATACCAAATGGGCTTAACGGCAAAATGTTGATGACAAAAGCAGCCAGTGAACTTGAAGACAGATCCATAGAAATGATCCAATCTGAAGAAAAAAGAAAAAAATGGGGGAAAAAACCCCAAGACTAATACATAGCCTCAGGGAACAGTGGGGCAATATCAAAAGTCTTAACTCATGTGCAACTGAAGTTCCAGAAGGAAAAGAGAGAGAGAGACTGAAGCAGAAAAAAAAACCTTTCTGAAGAAATAGTGGCTGAAAATATCCCAAATTTGGTGAAAGATACACATTTACAGATTCAGGAATCTCAGTGAATCCCAAGCAGGATAAATACAAAGAAAGCCACGCTAAGGCAAATCACAGTCAAACTGATGAAAACCAAAAAGAAAAAGAAAAGAGAAAATGAGACATTATACAGGGGAACAATGGTTCAAATAATCCAGAAATGATCCAAATGTTAGAATTAGTAGGAAAAAGTGGAGTGCAGAAAACAGTGGAGTAATATCTTTAAAGTGCTAAAAAGTAAACAAACAACAAAACACCTCTTCACCTAGAATTCTATAGCAAGAGAAATCCATCAAGAATGAAAGTGAAATGAAAATGGTTTTACATAGAAAAAGCTAGGAAACTTTGTGTCCAGTAAATCTGTACTACAAAACATGAGAAAGGGAGTTATTCAGGCTGACGGGAAATGATGCCAGATGAAAACTGGAATCTTCAGGAAGGAAGAGTATCTAAAATGGTAAATATCTAGTAAATATATTAAAAAAAAAACTATTTTCCTCTGAATTTCTTTAAAATACATATAACTGTTTAAAGTAAAGATCATAACATTATCAGGTGGGATTTAAAATGTGCATAGATATGGGGCGCCTGAGTGGCTCAGTCGGTTAAGCCTCTGACTTGATTTTGGCTCAGGTCATGATCTCAGGGTTGTGAGATCAGGCCCCACATAGAGCTCTGCCCTGGGTGTGGAGCCTGCTTAGGATTCTCTCTCCCTCTGCCTCTGCCCCGACAGCCCCCCGCCCCCGCCACTCACATGCACGCACACTCTCTCTCTCTTTCTAAAAAAATTTCAAAAATAAAATGTGCATAGATATAATGTCTCTGAGAGTTATAGTACATAGATGGGAAGGGAGGTAAATTGACTTAAACAGCTGAGAGAGTTCCATATTTTATGCGGAAAGGTAAGAGATGAACTCTAAGTGGACAAAGAAAAGTGAAGGATGTATGTTATAATCCCTAGAGCAACCACTAAAAGTGTAACACAAGGAAAATATAACAACTAAAATGCCAATGAATAGATTTTAATTTAGAATGGAATTCCAAAACATATTCAATTCACGTCTGGCATTTGGTAGAAATGTACAAGCTAATTCTAAAATTTATTTCGAAACTCAAAGGATATAGATATCTAAAGCAAACTTGAAAAAAACAAAGTCAGAAAATGTACTCTACTTGACTTCAGTGCTTACAGTAAAACCACTGTAATCTAGACCGTGTAGTATTGACTAAGGGTTGACACACAGAGCAATGGAAGAAAATTATAAAGCCCAGAAATAGACCCACACTTATAAGGTCTCTTGATTTTTTGACAAAAGTGCCAACATAATCCAATAGGGAAAGTAGTCTTTTCATTAAATGGTGCTGTAAAACTGGATTATCTAAATAGGAAAAAGAATGACCTTCATCCCTATCTCAAATCATACACAGAAATTAATTTGAGCAGGATCACAATCCTAATGTAAAAGCTTACGCCGTAAATCTTTTAGAAGAAAACACAAGAGTGTATCTCTATGACCTGGGGGTAGATGAAAGTTTCTTATATAGGACACAGAGAAGAATAGCCATATAATAAAAAAATCGATAAATTAGACCACCAAAATTAAAAACAGCTCTTTATCAAAAGACACCATTAAGAAAATGAGTACATAAACCACACAATAGGAGAAAATATTCACAAAGCACGTATCTAATAAAGGACTGGTATACAGGATATATAAAGACAAATAATCTAATTAAAATGGACAAAACATCTGAGCAGAATTTTCACAAAGTAAGATACGTGAATGGCCGATAAATGCATGAATATGTACTCAACATCATTAGTCATTAGGGAATTGCAAATTAAACTCACAATGAGATACCCCCACACATTCAAAAGAATGGCTAAAATTAAATAGAATGACAACACCAAATGTTAGCAAGCATGTAGAACAACTGGAACTTGCATAGATTTTTGCTGGGAGTGTAAAACGGTATAACCACTTTGGAAAAATATCTTGCAGTTATTTATAAAACGAAATATACAGCAACCCTAACACCTAAAATTTCTATTCCTTGGTATTCCCCAAGAGAAATTAAATCATTTGTCCACATGAAAACTTGCATATGAGGGCTTATAGCATCTTTATTTATAATATCTCTAAATTGAAAACAGTTCATGTGTCCATTAATAATAGGTGAATAGCTAAAAAAAAACAAAACAAAACAAAACTGTGGTATAGTCATACAGTGGAATGTATCTATTCAGCAATAGAAAGGAATGAATTTCTAATACAATGACATAGATGAATCTAAAAAATATTACACTGAATGAAAGTCTTTACACAAACAAGTATGAACTGTATGGTTCCATTTATAGAAAGTTCTAGAACAAGCAAAATTAATCTATGGTAAGAAAAAAAAGCAGTGGTTGCCTGAGGGAGGGCTAAGGGTAGGGATGGACTGGAAAGGGACACAAGGAACTTTCTGAGGTGGTGGTGGTTGTGTGTATCTGGAAAGGGGTTTGGGTTACACAGGTGTGTTAATTTTGCATAACTTCTTGACGTTTCTATCAAGATTTGTGCATCTCATTTTATGTGACTTCGACCTCAAAAGAAAAACGTGCCATAAACAAATTCTGAACTCTAGTTGATGATAGGCATGCTGAAGTATTTGGGGAGAAGTTTATTGTCTGCAATTTACTTCGCCATAGATCAAAATAATAAGATGAAGAACGTGGGTAGAGGGATGGGGATGTGAAGTGCGTGATAATGCCAAATCCAATATAACGTAAACTGTAGAATCTAGGCGTTTGGTTTCTTGGTGTTCACTGTGAAATTCTTTCAACTTTTCTGTATGTTTTAAAGCACTGATAACAAAATGTTGGAGAACAAAAACGATGGGTTTTATGATCATCTAGAAACATCGCTTTTCTCCCCACATCTCTTCCTGGATCTGAATTCCCCATGCTCGCCTGTATTTAGCATTTGATTTGCCCTCTCCAATTTTGTTCGCCGGGTTATAGTTTGTCTCTTCACACTTCTTATCCACCCCTGCCCCCCGGATCCTCTAACTTCCATCTCCACCACAACTCCATTTCAGACTGTCCTCTGATAAGGGATGCGCTCAGTTTGTCCGTTGGACTTCTTCAATGGTCTTGCGCCAACTGATGGAACCTCCCATCCCAGGCCCCACAACACCCTCCTGGCCCTGGCTCCCACTGAAAAGGATTAGCTTTTGGGCTCATCACTTATCACTTGTGATACAAGCTCACAGAACAGGGGGAGTTACAGTAGACACACAAAGGTATCCATCCTGGTTTGTGCAGTTGAACATGGCCTTCTATGGAGTTTTTGTCTTACCGTCCATCCGGACCAAATGTGATGACCTCAGTCTATTGCAAAGACAGTTTGTACAGAAAGTGGGGCTCCAGGCAGTGTCATCAAGACCTTCCCTGACATGATATGTTTGTTTGGAAAACAAGAAGAAGTCCAGAGGTCTCAGAAGAAGTCCAACAAGCTTGATCACCGGTTCTCATTCTAGTTAGGTTCTTGAGTAATGGTTGTGAGCTAAGCTTAAAAGGAAATAGGTCTCCAAAACCTCCAGAACTAGATGCCAGCACATCTTGTCCAATAGTTCTCACCCTTGACTGCACATTTCCCAGGCACTGATATTTTTAAAGGCTCCCCAGATGATTCTAGTGTGCAGGCCCAGCAAGGCAGATAATTAAGACAGGATTCACTGGTATGGCCATACCAGTTGGGAAGATATTGAGGATGCTTTCAGGGACGTTGGTAAATGCCCTGAGACCCAAGTGTCCTGGACACCTCCTCTGTTCCAGCCCAGAATCCCCCAGACTTCCCTACAATCAGTAACTAAATAGTTAATGCCTGGCCCAGCAGGAGTCCTCCAGAACCCTGCTTCAGCAGTTAGCCAGATTCCATTCTCATTAGTCAGTGCCCAGCACTGTACCCATTATTAAATATTTTGAATACCACTTCTGCAGCCAATGTTGAAAGCCACTGATCTAGTCAATTCAGACAAGCATCTGAGTATTTCATCTGTACCCTACCAAATAACTAGTCTGACTACATGTCTACGTTTCTATGCACATAACTAGGCTTGTGACCTTAAGTAAGTCATTTCCTGGCTCCGAATCCTATCTGAAAAATGACACGGCTGAATTAGGTCCTTTTAAAGCATATTTCCAACTCTGAATTGTGTGATACTGTGATTCTATGAATCATGAATTCAGCAAAGCTAAAAAAAAAGGTTCCCAGAGAAGAAAGAGCCAAATGGATCCAACCTCCCGTATGCTGATCCAAACCAGCCAAAGAAAACCCCCAGTGTGTGCTAATTGTCTATGGCTCTTCTTAAGAGCCATGAATCCTTCTTGAAGCTACACTCCCACCCCACCAAGTTATATGGGCTTTGAACTTGAAGCACAAAGATGAGTTCTCCCTGAGGCCAAAGATGCAAATGGTACTAGAGCTGATTATGAAATTAGCCCATCCATTTTTAAAGGATGGCCTCACCATTTCCATTTACAGCTCCTTGCCGTAGTGACTTCCACAAAGGAGTGACATATTGCAGGAAGACATTATCCACTTTACTTGTCCCATGTTTATTTGCCAATGGCTTCATTGAGTAACCCTTGTTTGTGGATTAGAGGGAAGAAAGGAGTCAGTTGGTCTTTATTGGTCTCTCCCGAAATGAAAACAGCTTCAAGAGCTGTCCTCCCCCAGTCTATGCCTCTTTTGGCCAAGTGTTCCTTTGGCTTTACAGTCGCAAAGCAATCCTCAGTTCTATGGCTCTTCAAGCACAGCTCCCTTTATCTGGATCTTTTCACTTTTCACTTGATCTTTCCCAAGGCAAGTTTCCCAAGTGGTAAGTGGAACCATGTTTACCATAGTCCAAAGTGAGAGGGTGCGGTGGCAATTATGTAGTTCATGCAGTCATTGTGGATGGACTGAACTATCCAGATCACTTGTCTATACTGACAAACAAATGGCACACTTGCCAAATCATTTCATTTTGCCTAGTGGAGATATACCTTATCTACACTCATGACTCTGAGATGTACCTTTCTAGTACAGATCTTTTCCCCCGTGTCCTGGGTCAATATCTTTCAAAGGAGCAAGCTCAACTCATGTTGTACTGTGAAACCTCAGTACAAAACCCTGAGCCTTCATCTCTGTGCGCACCCCAATTACCCTACCCCAAAGCACCCAAGGGTCCCCCATACCCCACTACTGAGTAGTCCCCATGTCCCCGGAGCCAGATACCAACAATCGAAGATGACACCATAATATAACACTGCAAGGAGATATATTATCTATTACCCAGTCAGGGCAGAGAGGACTGAATTGGAATGGAAGGAGGGAGCTGGACCCACTTATCAACTAAAGGCTGGTTGGGCTAGGCTGCTCCTTAGCAAACACTTTTGAGGAGCTGGCCAGATTGGCCTTTGACCTCCCTGTCTTTGCATCATTCTGGGACTATACCCTCTTCTCCACATGAAACGTCCTTCCTCACAGCATGCGTCAGAAATTTCCAGGGTGCTCTGTGCAAACACCACCTGTAACAGAGCCAAATGTGATTCCTGAGCCCTATCAAGGCCAAGGGATGCAGCCTAAAATTGAAGAACTACTGCTCTTTATTTTGAGCAAATGACTTCATTTACCTGAACCTTTATTTCTTCAATTAACAAATGGGCAACTGCCTTCCTACTTTACAGGCCTGCTCAGAGAGCATTTCCACATATATATAGTCCATCATTTTTAGTTCAATGTATCTAAACATAGAGTCTTCCTTGTGTCTCTCAATTGCTTCCTTGTGTCAACTTTTCTCTGTACATCAGGGGCACCACCATACTCCCAGGATCTCAGAATCAAACCTCAAAGTCCACAACAATAAATTAGGATGAACCCATTGTTTGTTTCCATTTTTATTGTTCCTTGTGGCTGAACTTTTTTTCCAAGGGAGGGAAAGGGTGGTGGGTTAAAGTTTGCTTTGTTATCATTACATAGACATTATCACACCATCATCTTTTTTTAAAAAAAAGATTTTATTTATTTGAGAGAGAGAGAGAAAGAGAGAGCACCTATAAGTGGGGAGAGGGGCAGAGGGAGAGGGAGAAGCAGACTGCCCACTGAGCAGGGAGCCTCATGCGAGGTTCGATCCCAAGACCCCAAGACTACAACCTGAGCTGAAGGCAGACACTTAACAGACTGAGCCACCCAGGTGCCCCACAGCATCATCTTTTTAAAACACAATCTCCAAGCTCTTATTAGAAAGGCACCCCTGGAAGGAAATTTGGAGCATTCTGCAGAAATTATTTTGCAAGAATTAAACACCTTTGTAAGGCACCAACTGGAGTAAGGCAGGCCCTGAACTACTCTTACTTCTGGTCAATTTCACCCCAACCCATGAAATGTCTCCTCCCATTTGGAGGCTCAGCCACCACTCAATATCTAGCTGAAGCCTCTCTTGGTTGAAGTCAAAGTCAGAAGGCTCCCACCTTCATTACCTAGCAATTGCCCTTCACGATTACTAATTGAAAGCTTGTATTTAGGGGCGCCTGGGTGGCTCAGTCAGGTGGGTGTCCGACTCTTGATTTTGGCTCAGATCATGATCTCAGGGTAATGAGCTCGAGCCCTGAGTTGGGTTCCATGCTGGGCGTGGAGCCTGCTTAAGATTCTCTCTCTCTCTCTCCCTCTCTGCTCCTCCCTCTGCTCTCAAGAATAAATAAATAAATATGTTGAAAGCTTGTATTTATGGAGCACTTACTCTGTGCCAGGTACGGTCGTCAAGACTTCCTAGCCAGGAAACACAGCATTGGGATTCAGCCCCAGTGAGTGTAGTTGCAGTGTCCATGCTCCTAACCACCATATTCTCTGCTAACTGTTGGCAGCCTGCAGCATCTAGCCTGTGCCCAAAGCTGAAAGCTGTCTGCCCCAAAGAATCACCAGAGCCTCCTCTTTTTGTCATCTGTCACTGCTGTCAAAATAGTATTGAACCTGCTACTAGGGAGTTGGCAAAGCCCTTCAAAGGGCGCCTGCTCCTACATACATACATGGTAAAAGAATAAAGAAACCCGTAGAATGATAATCACCCAATTTAGGATGGAGGTGACTTCTGGAGAAAAAAGCAAAGGGTATGGTCAGAAAGAGAAACACATGTGGGCTCCAACTGCACTGGGTGGTAGTTAAACAAGAAGGTACACATACCTTTTGTATGTTTTATATATTTCACAATAAAATTTTATTTATTTAAAGATTTTATTTATTTATTTATTTGAGAGGTAGAAAGAGAGAACACAAGTGGGGGAGGGGGAGGCAGAGAGAGAGGGAGAAGCAGATTCCCCGATGAGCAGGACCACCGATGTGGGGCTCGATGTGGGGTTTGATCCCAGGACCCTGGGATCATGACCTGAGCCAAAGGCAGACACTTAATGAACTGAGCCACCAAGGCACCCCACATTAAAAATTCCTAGGAACTGCACTTAGAAGGGAGAGCTTAGCCTCCAGTATTGAACTTGCTGTACTGGGGCCTGAAGAGTCTAGAAGTAAGGATGCATCATTCTTGTTCTTGCCTCATAAGGGAGGATCTCTAGATTTACAGCTTTTATTTCCTCTTACCCATCCTAAATCCCTTCCAAGGTCGGGCAATGAGAAAATCTTAATATTATGCATACAGTTGGCCCTTGAACAATGTGTGTTTGAACTGTGAGGTCCACTTATGCATGGATTTTGTTCAATAAATACAATAAATATAGTAGAGTACTATAGCTGTATTTTCTCTTCCTTATGATTTGCTTAATAACACTTTCTGTTCTCTAGCTTACTTTTTTTAAAGATTTTCTTTATTTATTTGAGAGCTAGAGTGAGCGAGAGAGAGAGCACAGATGAGCAGGGGCAGAGGGAGAGGGAGAAGCAGGCTCCTTTGCTGAGCAAGGAGCCCGATGCGGGGCTCAATCCCAGGACCCTGGGATCATGACCTGAGCCGAAGGCAGACGCCCAACCAACTGAGCCACTCAGGCACCCCTCTAGCTTACTTTCTCGTAAGAATACAGTATGCAATACATAAAACATACAGATTATGCGTTAATGGACTGTTTATGTTATCAATAAGGCTTCTGGTCAACAGCAGGCTACTAGTAGTTAAGTTTTGAGGGAATCAAAAGCCATACACAGAATTTTTTTAGTGCAAGGGGATGGGTGCCCTGCACCCTTGCGTTGTCCAAGGGTCAACAGCGCACATATTCCATAACCCTGGAACTTGATATTTCTTTTTTTAAAGATTTTTATTTATTTATTTGAGAGAGAGAGGGCACGAGTGGGGGGGCAGTGAGGGGCAGAGGGAAAGGGAGAAGCAGACTCCCCGCTGAGCAGGGAGCCCAACGACGCAGCTCGATCCCATGACCCCGGGATCATGACCTGAGCTGAAGGCAGATGCTTAACCAATGGAGCTACCCAGGTGCCCCTGGAACTTCATAATTTTAAACCTATGAGGAATTGGGGCATGTATATATGGGGAGAGCAAGGTGGGGAGCCAGGAAGAGGGTAAGAAAGAAAGCCTGGAGGGAGAGTCAATACTTAAATAAGCCCAAAGATCAAGAGAAGGGGAAGAAAGAGGAATAAAAGGAAATAAGAGCAAAAACTAAGGAGAATAATAGGGCCTAGACACACACACACACACACACACAAATGAATGTAGAAGCAAGAAAGAGAAAAAGAAGGAATGATATAAGGAAAAAGAAGGAGGCTGAAAGGCAGTGAAAAAGATGTAAATAAGAGCAGAAAGAAAGTAAATATCATTAATTGAGGGCCTACCCTGTGCCGGACACTGTTCTAAGTACTTTATAAACTTTATCTAATTTATTCTCCCCACCAATAAACCCATGAGATAGGCACTGACAGGCCCATATTCTACAGATGAGAAAAATGAGCTTCAGAGAACTTAAGAGACTTACCTGAGTTCACACAGCTCGATAAACTGAAATTCGGCCCCAGATCTGAATGAGCTCAAAGGTTGGGAGCTTAACCAGTAGGTTCACTGCCTCCCATGAAAAGCCATGAGAGGAACAAAGAAAAGAGATGGGGGGAGGGAGCTGAAATCCGCACACCTGTAGAGGCCAAACTGGTAGCATATGTGAGGGAAGGAGGTTTCTGGGCTTTGTCAAAGGCAGCACAACACAGTTCCCGCTGATTATTGTCTTGTAGAAATGGGGATCAGGTTTACCAGATACTGTTTTTCAAGTAAAGCTTGAAATTCAGATTTTTTTTAAAGGAAATCTCATGATTGTTTGATGTTAGCAAAATATATATATATTAGGAAAAAACTACCTTGTAAGCTAAGCAAAACCCAATTATGGGCCGAATTTGGCTCATCCGCCATCAGTTCGCAACCTCTGGTTAAAAGTGGCAGATAGAGTTGAGTTCACAGATCAAAAAGGAAGAAGAGAGAAATAAAGGATCAGAGAACAAGAAAGAGAGGAAAAGAGAAAGCAGGAGAAAAGGAGAAAGATTTAAAAAAGAAGCAAGTAGGGGCGCCTGGTTGACTCAGTCGGTTAAGCCCCAGGCTCTTGGTTTGGGCTCAGGTCATGATCTCAGGGTCGCCGGATCCAGCCCCACCATGGCTCCACACTCAGTGCAGAGTCGGGTTGAGATTCTCTGTCTCTCTCTCTCCCTCTGCCCCTCCCCACCTCAAATAAATAAATAAATAAATAAAATCTTAAAAAAACAAAGAAGCCACTAAAGACTGAAGGATCAAATCAAAGGCAATAAAAGAGGGTAATGAGGAGGACATTATGGGAAGCCCAAGAAGTAGAGGGGAAGCAGAAGGCTGGCAGAGAAAAGAGAAGAACACCGACCAGAAGAAAGAGGGGAGGGGGGGAAAAAGTTGCAGGGAAGACACGAGAGAAGTGAGAGTGAGCACGCAGACGAGAGAGGAAGAAGGGCATATAGAAGAGGTTCGCACCTATCTAGCAATCTTGGGGGACCCTGGGCCAGTTGGTGGCCCAGGGAGTGGTGGGGGCGGTGGGAGAAGGTCAAGCCACCCCATGGGTTGGGAGAGCTCTCTCTGAGAGGTGGAGCTGTTCCCTCCGGAAGCA
>NC_058419.1:37247330-37344729 GCF_002201575.2 Neomonachus schauinslandi | reverse complement strand
GCGCCCTCTGCTGGCCGTCACTGCCTAGTGGCTCAGGGAGTTTGGGAGGAGGCTGGGTTAGAGTTGCAGGGAATGGGTGCGCCACAGTCTGGCACACACCGTTTCCGGGTACCAGAGAGGAGCTCCTGTGATAGCACAGTAGCCATGGTAACCCTGTGTGCAGAGTTTGCCCCCGTCTGGACCCACGGAGGGGAGTTCAGTTTTGCATCAGGACATCACATTCAGAAAAAGCTGATCCGGTCTGTCCCAGCCCCTGGGGCCCCCTCCCTCTGGAAGCCCCAGACAGGAGTCCGAGAGAAGAATATTCCACGGAAGAGATGCCACAGTCTCCAGTCTGGGCCCCACATGTCTCCCCCCGAAGGCTTTATTGGGTCAAACACTCGCCAGACCTCAAAAGGTTAGAAAGGATTTCAAAGATGATTCCTGCATAAAACTCCATCATTAAATTTTATCCCCCACACCTCCCCAAATGATAGTTTTTAGTATCACCCGGGGCTTCACAGAGAGCCAGACTGACAGGAGCCATTTCTGGGGACTACGATTCTCCACACGTATATATGTATTTTAACTACCGAACGGGTTTCTCAGATTGTGCTTTATCTTCAATGTTTACATGGCACAAAATTACACTCTACGACATTTGCATTAATTTGTTTCTATCTGTTCACAAAGAGTTAATGATGAAGGTACTTTTGGACTGATGGAAAATTCCAGAAGCTTTGCCGCTAACTAATGTCACAGGATTTTTGATAGAGACCAGAGATTGCTGTGCCAATTAGAGGTTTGGCTGATGACCATGAGTCACTCATCATCTATAGGTTAATTCTAATTTAAATGTTCCACTGCAAATGGCTATGCTCCACAATATATTTGTACTAGTAAGGAGGTAATTGCCAGGTTTATGTAAAAAAAATTAATTCACGGTACAGTGCAGGTAGTGGGCATGGGGATGAGACAGAACTTCAAGGTTATATGATGAATATCTTCTTTTTGTCACATCACTGTACGTTGTATATCTAGAAGCTCACAAGATTATAACTCTGGAAGTCTAGAATTGAAACCCTTTGTGACTATGATGCCCCAGATCGAATGTCCTCCTTTTCTTGTCCCCCACCTCCATGCCTTTTGGAGGATTATTTACTTTTTAATAGTGGACCCTTGGAGTAAAAGGCTTCAAACAAATCTTGATCCGTGGGATCACAGACACTAGAATAGGGTGGTGGGCTTTGGAGATTTAGTGTCCTGCAAATGACATCATGGCACGGCTACCCACTCTTGAGGCACATCCTAGCTCTTGCCCAAATCTAAATTAGGTGGCATGAGAGCAGGACTAGCTTTTTTAATGATCTTTCTTTAAAATTATGAAATGTTTAAAAAAATTGAGTTTAGATACAGAGAACAGATGAGTGGTTGCAAGGGGCGTAAGGTGGGGGATGGGTGAAACGAGTGAAGGGGGTCCAAAGGTACAAATTTCCAGTTATAAAATACATGATTCATGGGAACGCAATGTACAACATGGTTACTATAGTTAAAATACTGTGTTGCATATTCGAGAGTTGCTGAGAGAATAGATCTTAAAAGTTCTCATTACAAGAAAACCTTTTCTAAGTATATATGGTGACGGACGTTAACTAGACTTATTGTGGTGATCATTTTGCAATATATGCAAATATTGAATCATTATGTTGCATATCTGAAACTAATATAATGCTATATGTCAATTATATCTCAATTAAAAAGATACATATTGAAAAAAAAGATGAAATATTCCGAACATACTGTTGCAAATGACTGCCCCATCTACCAGCTTAAAACAGCCCTGATTTTATGCTCATGGAATCACCAGGTCAGAAATTTTGGAAAGGCACAATGGGGAGAGCTCTCTCTCCTCCACAGTGTTCGGTCACTCCGCTGGGAAAACTTGAAGGATGGGTGTGACTTGATACCCAGGGGTTGGACTCATCAGAAGTCTTGTTCACCCACATGCTGGGTGCCTAGAGGGACTCAAAAGACTAGAAATCCTACATGTGGCCTATCCACACGACTGGTTTCTTCACTGTCCAGTGGCTTCAGGGTGGTCAAAATTCTTACACAGTGGCCCAGGGCTCCAAGAGTGAGTGTCCTAGCAAGCACAGTGAAAATGGAAATCACCTTTCCTCATCTGGCCTCAGAATTCATAGTGTCACTCCTACAACACCCTATGGGGTACAAGTGAGCTTGAAAGATCCAGCAAGAATCCTAAAATTTGTATGGGACTGCCCAAAAGACCTCAAATAGCCAAAGCAATCTGGAGAAAGAACAGAGTTGGAGGCATCACACTTCCTGACTGTAAAGCATATTACAAAGCTACGGTAATCAAAACAGTATGGTATTGGCACTAAAAACAGACACATAGACCAATAGAACAGAATAGAGACTCCAGAAATCAACCCATACATATATGGTTAACTAATCTTTGACAAGGGCACCAAGAATACACAATAGAAAAAGGACAGTCTCTTCACTAAATCATATTGGGGAAGTTGGGCAGTCACATGCAAAAGAATGAAATGGGCCCGTATACCACTCACAAAAATCAACTCAAAATGAGTTAAAGGCTTTAAATGTAAGACTGAAACCACAAAACTCCCAGAAGAAAACCTGGAGGAAGACTCCTTGACATTGGTCTTGGCAATGGGTTTTTTTGGAAATGACACCAAAAGCAGAGTCAACAAAAGTAAAAATAGAGAAATGGACCCAGGTCAAACTGAAAAGCTTCTGCCCAGCAAATGAAACAATCAATAGAACAAAGAGGCAACTTATGGAATGAGAGAAAATATTTGCAAACCGTATATCTGATAAGAGAGAAATATCCAAAATACATAAAGAACTCATGCAACTCAATAGCCAAAATTAATCTGATTCAAAGAGGGGCAATGGACCTGAATAGATCTTTTCCCAAAGAAGACATGCAGATAGCCAACAGGTACATGAAAAGATGCTCAATATCACACATCAGGGAAATGCAAATCAAAACAACAATGAGATATCACCTCATACCTGTCAGAGTGGCTATTAGCAAAAAGACAAGAAATAACAAGAGTTGGTAAGAGTGTGGAGAAAAGGGAACCCTCATGCACTGTTGGTGGGAATATCAACTGGTGCAGCCACTAAAGAAAACAGTATGGAGTTTCCTCAAAAAATTAAAAATAGAACTACCCTGTGAGACAGCACTCCCACTTCCGGGTGTATATCCAAAGGAAGCAAATCGGTTTCTCAAAGAGATATCTGTACGCCTATGTTTATTGCAGAATTATTCACAATAGCCAAGGAATGGAAACAGCCTAAGTGTCTGTTGATAAAGGAATGCATAAAGAAAATCTCTCTCTCCTACCACCCAACAATTGCACTACTGGGTATTTACCCCAAAGATACAAATGTAGTGATCCAAAGGGGCACCTGCATCCCCATATTTATAGCAGCAATGTCCACAATAGCCAAACTATGGAAAGAGCCCAGACGTCCATTGATAGATGAATGGATAAAGAAGATGTGGTATATATATACAATGGAATATTACGCAGCCATCAAAAAATGAAATCTTGACATTTGCAATGACGTGGGGGGAAATAGAGGGTATTATGCCAAGTGAAATAAATCAATCAGAGAAAGACATGTATCATATGATCTCACTGATATGCGGAATTTAAGAAACAAGGCAGAGGATCATAGGGGAAGAGAGGAAAAAATGAAACAAGATGAAACAAGAGAGGGAGACAAACCATAAGAGACTTTTAATCTTAGGAAACAAACTGAGGGTTGCTGGGGGGGCGGTAGGGGGACAGGGTGGCTAGGTGATGGGCTTGGGGAGGGTATGTGTTGTGGTAAGCACTGGGTGGTGTGTAAGACTGATGAATCACAGACCTGTACCCCTGAAACAAATAATAGATTATATGTTAATTTAAAAAACAATAACTAAAAAAATAAGAAAGGATTTATAGCAAATATAAGTAAATGTTCATGGGAACCACATAAAATGCAAACCAAGAAATTGCAAACTTCCAACTATAGACTTTCTCTATGTCAACCAAACACCAATATTCAACAGTGGATAAATGTCTGATTAACAAATTTTCTTGTTAAAAAAGAGTAGAGAGAAGAAGATGTACCTAAGGATTGGATTGAGAGGGCTATAAAAATAAACTTTCTTCTTTTTTATAAAAAATCTCTCTCCATCTCTCGCTCTCTCAAAGGAATATTATTTAGCCATAAAAAGGGAAATCCTGACATCCATGACAACATGGATGCAATTGGAGGACATTATGCTAAGTAAAATAAGCAGACAGAGAAAGACAAATGGATTTGCTGAGAGAGGTGATCTTAAGTGTTATCACAACACACACACAAATGGTAACTATGTGAGGTGATGGATATGTTAATTTGATTGATTGTGGTCATCATGTCACAATGTATTTGTAGATCAAATCATCACCATGTATGCTTGAAATGTATACAATGTTATTGGTCAATTATACTTCAATAAAGCCAGGGGGCGGCGGGGGGGTACCAAATACCAACAACAAAAAATTCAACAACAGGGGACAGAGATCCCACCTATGTATAGGAAAAGTGTCAATGATTGTGGGGTCATGTTTTAAAACCACCACACATATAAAAATATAGGGAGTAATAAAAAACACCCAAGTATCCATGAACCAAATTTATGCATTGATATTCTTGTGAGGTTTATTTCAGATGATTTTTTTAAACCATTGAAGTGTCCCTTTTAAAGAAAGGATACAGCCTATTGAATTGCCTGTTTCAGTATCTGCATGCTGCTTATCCAGAAATTCTCCGGAAGAAGGAGGAAGAGGGAGAGGAGGAAGAGCAGGAGGGGGAGGGGGGGGGGGGGGGGAGGTGGAGAGGGAAGAGGAGGGGGGTAAGGAAGAGAAGGAGAAGGAGGAGGAGAAGGAGGAGGGAGGAGAAGAATAACGACAGGTATCATTTTTTTATCTTTTGCTAGGTGCCAGGCACTGTACTTTTATGTAGATTCCTCTCAACAACCCTCTTAAGTGGATATTATCACTGTCCTCAATTAACAAATAAGGGGGGAAAAAGCCCGAGGCTTAGAGAGGCAAGTTGCCCAAGAACACAAAGTTAAGGGTTCTAGTCAATTCTACAAATATTTATTGAGAACCTCCTGTATGCCAAGCCAGATATGGCTCCTTGCCTTATTTATAAAATTTATAATCTAGAGGGAGTCGGGGCATAACAATAAAGACTGTGGAAAGTACTATGAGAGAAATAAATAGAATAATGTCTTAGGGAAGCCAGGAGCACCAAGAATAGAATCAATAAATCGAACTCCAACAGCCTAACTCTAGAACTTGCATGCTCAACCCTGTACTATACACAGTCACAATCTTTAGTTTGGCTTACTCTTTGAGACCTAATAAAGTTAGGTCTGTGGCATGTAGCATCCTTGCCTCTAACCACTAGATAGATGTGTTTCCTCCCTTTTGCCTTCATATAAATTACTTTTGCCAGCAGTCATTGCTTCATGCATATTTAGTTTGTTTTTTGTCTTAGACTGTTTCCTGGTAAAACCCTCTTGGCAGTAAGCAGTCTTGTCACAGGGAGATTCTCTAAGGCAGACATGTTTAGACTATCTTTAATAAAATAAAGTGGCCTTCCCCCATAATTAACCATGCTGAGCATCTACTTAAACCTTACAATTCCTCAAGCCCTGATTGATCCATTCCATATTACAAAGGTACAAGGCTGCTTTTATCACTCCATAAAATAATCATTGAACGATTTTCTTGGAAACTCTAAAAGCCGGGAGGGAAAATTAAATGGTTTGGGCCATTTGGGGATATAATTAGATCTTCCAGGACTATTTGAATAGGTTATGTTGCCTGAGGACTTAGGAAAAAAAGAAAAGGTTGATGTTTTCACCCAAGCTGAACTCATGCATGTGATACACATATTTGCAAGATTCCCCATTATGTGTTAGTCTGGGTTTGTGCTTTCTCTTGCAATTTAATTTTATACCATTGATCTGGTGGGTCTTAATGAAAATGTAAGACTTCTTTTTTACGTCTTTTGAAATAATGACACAGGAAATGAGTTAGGTGCCCCTATGTGGCAAGCCAATAAATTAGAACAAAATCCAGCCAAAGACTCTTTCTTTGCCTGCACCTGCTCTGTGCCTAGTTTCCGGGGGCTTAATGGGAGAAAAAAAGGCAAAGGTCCCGACTTCTCTTCTCAGATTGACCAATCTGATTGACTCAGATTGGCTTTTTCTTTTTAAGCTTTGAAAATGCGAGATCACATACCATAAAATGTACCCAATTCACTGGTTTTAAGTATATTCGCAGAGCTGTGCAACCATCACCATTATATGATTCCAGAACAATTTCATTATCCTCAAAAGAAATCCTCACACCCACATTCCATTCCCACCCACCTCACCCCCTGGCAACCACTAATCTGCTTTCGCTTTCTATAGATTTGCCTCTTCTGGACATTTCATACAATGGGACCAGGACTATTTTGCCTCTTTTCCCTTTCCCCCTTCTTCCTCTCTGACTCCCTGCAAAGTCAGGCTCCTGGAGTGCTAGAACAGCCCTGTAGGATAATTGTAATTATATTATTATTTTTAAATTATTGTATAATTATTATTTTAATTAATATATAATTATATTTATATAACTTTATATATTATATATAATATATAACAGTTTTATATAAAAACACAGCATGCAGATATTATACAATTTATAAAAGAATATAAAAATACATAAAATAATATATAAAATAATATGCATCAAGAAGAGCTGTGCTCATAGCTTTACTTACGTTAACTATTTTATTTATTTTAGAGACAGAGAGAGTGGCAGAGGGAGATAATCTCAGACAGACTGCACGCTGGGCATGGAGCCTGACCTGGAGCTCGATCTCACCAGCCTGAGATCATAACCTGAGCCGAAACAAGAGTCCATCGCTGAACCCACCGGGCCAGCCAGGCGCCCCTTACATTAATTCTTGATACAGTAATGGAAGGAAGTAGGTATTATTACTATTCTTCCCATTTTACAGACCATCATCCTGAGGCATAGAAAGAATGAGGGGTTTCCACACAGCTAGCCAACGCCAGAGCTGGGATCTGCAGGGTGTTCTGTGTCAAGGGCAAGAGGGAGAGGTGGCAGGCAGAGTGCTAGAAGAGAAGACTTGCTTCCTGGCCTCAGGGAGCTGGAAAAAGAAAGAAATCGCATGCACGCACACACACGCGCGCGCATGCGCAGTTTCCAAGCGGCAGCGTCAGACAGCGGTTTTCAAGCATCAGCGTGCCTCAGAATCACCCAGAGGTTTGGTAAAACACAAATCGCCCTCCAGAATTTCCGGTTCAGTGGGCCTCGGATAGGGCCAGAGAAACGGCCTTTCTAACAAGTTCATGGCGCAGGTGCTGATGCTGCCGACCAGGTACCTCACGGCGAGACTGTGTCTTCGAACACAGCTGTCACAGAGCGCATCCGGAAGCTGTAGCAGCAGGAAGTACAGGGACGCACACTTAGGAAAAGCACGAGCTGTGGGGTGATGTCTGTGTCGCAGGAGGAGCTGGTTACCTGAAGGAGGTGGCGAAAGGGAGCCCATCAAGGTACCAGGAGCATTAGGTGTCTCCCCTGCTTACAACTTTGCAGTGTTTGCCTGCCTCTGGCTCCAGGGCGCCCTTCACCCCGTGGCCCCTGCGGGCCTCTCCAGCCTCACGGTCCTGACCTCTCAGCTCCCCCACTTTACAATCCCACAATGCCCAGCGGCTCTGAGTTCCCAGCCTTCCACCCACTTCATCCCTGTGGCTGTCTCCCCTGCCTGAAAAGTCCCCACTCATGTCTTCCTGGCGCCCGAGCCAGACTACCTGGATTCAAATCCCAGCTCTGCCACTAACCAACCAAGTGACCTTGGGCCAGTTGGGGAACTTCTCTGTGCCTCAGTGTCCTCATCTGTGAAATGGGGATAATAATAGTCCCGCCTTCGCAGGGCTGTTGAAAGGATTAAGTGAGGTGGTTTTTTAAAAAATTATTATTAAGTTTTTATTTTCATTCCAGGGTACTTAACACAGTGCTATATTAGTTTCAGGTGTACAATACGGTGGTTCAGGAGAGAAGGCGGCGCATGAAGAAGTTCCTTGCACAGGGCTCAGTACTTAGCGGAGGCTCCATGTGTGTTTGCGGAGGTCATCTTCACTTACCACTGCAAGACTGTAAGAAACGAAGAGATCGTTCCTTCTCCAGGTAAGATCGCGATGCTTTTATCTCGGGAAGTTGTTGGGAGGACTAGGTGGTTTATATATTGGTTCCTGGTTGTGACAGGATTCTCTAGCTTCCCTTGACTTGACCTCTCCCTACCGCCTGCACCTCCTACCGTGTTCTCTTACTAGGCCCAACATCTCCCACCTAGTTTCCCAACACTCGCCCCACTGTTATAAGCTTTCTGCTCAGTCCATTTCCTCTGCCTGAAGTCCCCTCCCCTCCGTTCTTTCCTGGACCGTGCCTGCCCATTCGTCAAGATTCAGCTTTTGCTGGGGCACCTGGGTGGCTCAGTCGTTAAGCGTCTGTCTTCGGCTCAGGTCATGATCCCGGGGTCCTGGGATCGAGCCCCGCATCGGGCTCCCCGCTCGGCGGAAAGCCTGCTTCTCCCTCTCTCACTCCCCCTGCTTATATTCCCTCTCTAGCTGTCTCTCTCTCTCTCTGTCAAATAAATAAAATAAAATCTTAAAAAAAAAAAAAGATTCAGCTTTTGCTGTCACCAGATCCAGGACTCCCCTTAAGCCACTGGATTGAAGTGGGTGTCCTATCCTGTGCTCACCCCATCACAGTGCTTAGGACATTGTCATATAGGGTTTTGTTTTTTTTTTTTTTTGGTTGTTGTTTAGACATCAGTCTCCCCAACTAGACTGTGCCTATCTTAAGAGCCAAAACTTTTGGCTTCAGCACTGTACCCCGGCACCTAGGGTGGCCCTTATGACAGAGTATGGGCTCAACGAGTATTCGAACCCCACAGAGGAGATCCTGCTGTCTCAGAACAGGCTTAAGATTATTGTTAAAATGTCAACAAGTGGCCAAAGACAAGTTACCTTTCCTGAAATTACAGCGTGGAAAACATCTGGGCATTCTTCCGGCGGCAGGAACAATGGTTAACTTGACCTATGATTCATGAAAAAAAAAAAAAAAAGTCATTAAACAAAACTGGCCTCTCCGGCTACTCAAAACCTTGAGAAGGCTGCCACCTAGTGACCGGAATTCAGAAATGCTGGAGAATGGGACCGGCAGTTCTCCACGGAGGCTGACCGCTACAAACAGAGCCAAAATAAATGGCCAATTTCTCGGAGTAAGGCAGGTGTGTGATGTGCATTTTCACCCGGTAGATCTCGTTAATTGGGAACAATCAAGATCTGGGTATCTCACTTGGTAGTCACACCAAGTCCTATGAATGTGGCTGGTTGCTGAAGAAGAGGGGAGTTTTCCAGGAGAGTCCAGATGGAAACTGTTTGGGTCTCACTGCCACAGTCAGTGTCAGATAACGTACCTTATTTCTTCAAATGGAAAGCACGGTTGCCAAAGAGCTGCTTTCAGGCCTTATGCAATCTGATTGGCTGCACAAAGCAATTAAGGAATAAGACACCATTAAATTTGACTCAAGTCATTTGATTGGCTGTCATGTGTGTTAAAGAAACATACCCAAATGTATACATGAGAGTCTGCAGTCATCCCGGGGCTGTGTATACTTTTTCCACGAACCCTCAAACATCTTAAAAGTATATTGCCCTTGGAATCATCCTGAACCTGTTCTAAGAAACATTGTAGATAATCTACCACATATGTGTAGCCGAATGCGTACTCCATTTGGAGTCAGACAGACTTAGGTTGGTATTGCTGTTCCATCGCTTACTAGCTGTGTGACCTTGGGCAAATTACTTAACCTCTCTATGCCTCAGTGTCTTCATTTGCAAAATACAAGTGAAAATGGTCCCCATCTCATTCAGTTTTTGTGAGGATTAAGGGAAGTATATATAATAATGAACTTGAAACTGCACAATTTGCAGTTTCCAACTGCTTTCATTTCTAACGAATAATTTGCTGTGACTCCCTTACTATCCTGAAATGAAAAAGGAAACTCGTAGACAATATAATGTACCTACTATACACATAATTTTATGTATCTACGTATGCGTGTGTGCACGCGCGCGCGCATGTGTGTGTACGAGACAGAGAGAGGCCTAGCTGTAGTGCAAAGGAGAAATAAAAGTATTTGTGATTCATTGTGAGTCCATCTGCGGAGGGTGAGGCCACACCACGCTAGAAGACCTAAGGGAACAGACAGAAACTTGCACTATGTGTAGAAACCCCGGAAAAGCAAACGCTACAAGTGCCCACCCATACAGATTTAATTTGATTTAATTACTACAAGCAGCGTTACTGTTGGCCATGGGGCCTTCAAAACTGTGAACAACTCTTGGGAGAGTTCTGAGCAAAACAACATACAATTTTCCTTCGGTTTATATGGTGGTTGTAGTCCTAGAAATTTCGTCCTAGAAATTTCAGCATATACTAAAACCAGGCAAACAAACAAACAAAAAAACCTTTGTGTTGATGTGTGAAGCAGAGTGATGTTCTAGGCACAGATCATTACAAACAGATTTTTTTTTTTTTTTTACCTACATGAATAACTGGGTGGGGTGGGGCATTCAAAAGTTGGGCAGAATACAGGGCATTCTTCACCGTGTGGGACAGTTCAGCATATTGGGGAGGTCAAGCCTTCCGCCCACTAAATGCCAGTAGGGTGCCCCCATGTGGAACCGATCCCTGCTTTATACACACTCGCATGCTCTCAAAACCCTGATACAGACACAAAGCTTCCATGGTGAAACTGAGTCAGAGCCCTGATATTCGTTACAGGGCTAGTCTGGAAGAGAAGAATTCGGGATGGAGGCTCAGCTGTGGGTGGGACCCGGAGAAGGGTCTTAAAACCTGCAGATTTGGAGTCATGAGCCTGGATGAGCCCTGTAGGGAAAAGGGTGCAGTGGGGCTCGAGGGAGCTGGGGAGGGGAGAGCGGCGTTGGGGAGGGCAGCTATTTAGACACTGATGATTGGAGAAAGTCTGGGAGTCACTGTCGGGTCGGCAGCCAGGGCCAGGGTCAGGGCCTAAGCCAAAAAGAAATCTGCCTGGAAAGGCAGCAAACAGGAAGCTTGAAGAGGCACAACGACCAGAATTGAAATAGCAGGCAGAACAAGGGAAGAGGGTCTGAAGACAGAAAGATTGTCTTCCGTCCAGCTGATTAAAAGTGCAGACTCAGAGGCAGACAGATCTGGGTCCAAATCCCAGCCCTGCTACTTACTGTGTGACTTGAGGATAATTCCTTCAACTCTCAGAGGCTCACATTCCCTCATCTCTAAAGCAAGCATACTGATCAGTGCCTGCTTTCTCACTCGCCTGGTGCGTGTGTCGTGAACGTCAGCTGTTATTATTACCTTCCCCCGCCAACCTGCTCTCCCTTCTGTGCCTGAACCTCACCGAGTGGCCTCATCATACACCTGCTCAGCCACCCAAGCCAGATGATTATCTTTGAAAAAGCCTGGAAATGGGCTTTGACCTCCTCTTCCTCACGCCTCGCAATCCCGCTGATTTTGCCTTAGAAATTTCTCTGGCATCTGTGGCTCATCCTCCATCCCCACTGCTGGGCTTTCCAGTTCATCCCCTGACCCCTCCCCGCCACCTGTTTTTGGAGCCCATCCGGGGAGCGTGGCTATACCTGGTGGGGGGTGGGGGTGGTGGAGGGACGACTAGTTTTCCTATTGCCACCCAGCCTTCGTGGCTGGGTGGCAATAGGCAGGACATTGATCCTGAATGGGTGGGAGCAAATGAGACACAGCGGAGGGGCGCCTGGGTGGCTCAGTCGGTTACGCATCTGATTCTCGGTTTCGGCACGGGTCAGGATCTCGGGAATGTGGGATCTGCCAGTGTTAGGCTCCGCACTCGGCGTGGAGTCAGCTCGGGATTTTCTCCCTCTCCCTCTGCCCCTCCCTCCACTTGCACTCTCTCTCTCTCAAATAAATAAATTAAAAAAAGAAAAACACAGAGGATACTGTGGACTAAAACTTAAAAGAGAAGCCCAGGGAATTGTCAGAGGCATCGCGTGGCAGAGCGGACTCGAGCACAGTGGCTAAGCCCACGGACTGCGGGGTCAGGCTTCCCGGGTCTGAATTCGGGCCCTGCTGCTTGCCAGCTCTTTGACCTTGGGCAGGAGACTTTCTCTCTCAGTGTCTCAGTTCCCTGTCTCTGAACTGGAAATTAAAATGGTACCTGTCAGAGTTGTTGTAAAGATTACATAATTTATTATATGCAAATAGCTTAGAATGGTGCCTGGTGCGTAGCCATTGTGAAAAGTATTTGTTAAAGGACTTTGAAAATTTTAAGGGGGAAGTTAAGCCCAGGCTATCAACAAAGTGTGGGCCTGGGATGGCCCCACAGGGAGCAGCAGGGCCCAGCTGGCTTTCAGGCGCCAGGCTGGAATGGGCTAGATTGTGCTCTTGCCACTCCTCCCCCACCCAGCCAACCCCAGCCCTCCTAAGGGCAGCCTTTTTCAGGTTTGTGTGACAGAAGGCTACAGCCCCCGGCAGTGTACCTTCCTTTCAACCAAACTGCTTGCTTCCTGGCATTTAGCATCGGGGGACAGCAAGTGCAAAAAACTAAAACTGCCCAGTGGAAAGCAGTAATTGCTGTATATCCCAAAGGGCCCAGGAGGGATCCTTCCCCAGATTAGTGGATTCCTTTCTCTCCTGACTCCATGCCGATGACCCAGACAGGGAGAGAGAGGCCAAGGAACCCTCCGTTTCTAGAATGTTCGTTTAGCAGTGTTAAGTACCTCTGCAGCAGGCCCGGAAATGGCTGAACCACAGACTTGATGGGAGTACAGGAGCCATCACAATGAAGCCCAGAGACAGAGGGTCTCGTGGGATCTGGGGCAGCCGCCGTATGGAAAGCTGAGATGTGGTGCAAACTGCAGGCCATTGTCAGATGCAGGAACTGTCTGGAACAGGTATAAAATGGCGGAGTTGGTTTTGGTCCCACTCCTGAATTTGATCAGGGATGTAGCTGATTTGGAAGTCCAACTTTGCACTGCCCCAAGTTCCCTAGGAGTTCATCCAGGAGGTGGGGAATTACTGGAATTGTGAAGGGTTCCATATGATCACAGAAGTGACGCGTCAGAGTCCTGGCAGACTTAGAGTTCTCAATTTTGCTTTTTACAGAGTACTGGGTCCCTGCTGGTAGGGTTGGGGGGGATGGGTAGCCAGGTCGATGAAGCTCAGCAGGACTTCATGCAGGAATGGTTAGAGAGGCACCTGCTGACAAAATCCTGAGATGTATAGGCTGCGAGAGGCAAGGTGAAGCTGACAGGTAAGGTTTGTGGCTGACATTATATCTGGCCAGAACATTCCCATGATGGACTCTTCTGTGTACCTCAGGGGTTATTCATTTTCTGAATCACATTTTGGGGTCCGCCCATGTCGGGGCTGCCTCTAAGCCATGTGCATTGGCTGGACAGTGTCCCCAGGGTTCTCCAAAACCCCTTAGCCCGCCAGGAGTCTGGAGGTTGCTACCAGACATCCTGGGTTTTGCCAGGGTCCAACACACTGTGACTGGGGGCGGGGTGGGGGAGATTGGGGCTCAGTTAGGGTCCAGGGCAGGATTTTATGTGGTTACCCTTTTACCAGAAGGCAGTGCTGGGCTTCCTGATGGGCAGGCCAACTAAACGCACATCGGAGGCACAGGATATGTTCAACTTCAACGACCTTATCCAGAACTTTGCAATCAGGAAACCTAGAAATAAGTCACTGGAAATTCAGCAAAATCACATACACTTCAGTTTTGCTTTTGACTTTCATATGAGGGGGGCACAGTAGTCTTTTCGGTGCTCTCAGGCCTCGGAGGGTCCTATCCGGGCTTTGCCAACAAGCCCCCCAACTTCAGAATAGTGACTGTTACAGTGATGGGCTCCTATGGCGCGGAGTCCTCTCCTGGCCCCCAGCTCATACAATGGCGCCATCTGGTGGTGTATGCTTGCATTGTGGTGTTTTCAACCTAAGCAGAGGGTGGGCTCCTGCAGCAAAGATAAGGCCTGGCTTCATGGTATGACAGCTTCTACCTAAGTTTCGGTTTTATTCTGCTTGCAGTTTTAGCATTCCAGAAACCCAGCCTTCCCAGCATGGGCCCTAAGTGCAGACCCATCCCTCCAGTTTCCTGGGCCAGAGCTAGATAGAATTCCTAAGAGCTAGGATCCTTGACTTCTGGGTGCATGGGGCCCTTTGGAAGACTCACAAAGCGGACAGAACCCCTTTTTAGAAGTACATTTTTAAATGCATAAAACAAGCTACGTAGGAATAAAAGGGAAACACATTATACTGAAACACAGTTCTCAAAATATTAAAAGTGAATTTGTGTGGGCGCCTGGGTGGCTCAGTCGTTAAGCGTCTGCCTTCGGCTCAGGTCATGATCCCAGGGTCCTGGGATCGAGTCCCACATCGGGCTCCCTGCTCGGCAAGAAGCCTGCTTCTCCCTCTCCCATTCCCCCTGCTTGTGTTCCTGCTCTCGCTATTTCTCTGTCAAATAAATAAATAAAATCTTTAAAAAAAAAAGTGAATTTGTGGTAGAGCAATTTATGCGCTGCTTGATCACACGTAAAATGACAAGATCTAGTGGCAGGTCTCATTACTGCCATCATTCCGAAGCAGCAAAGAGCAGAAACGTTGCTTGGAGATGGGTGCAGCTGTTTCACTGTGATATGCAACCATCTGTGACTTCCATTGATGACAAAGTCACAGGTACTGCTAAGACCAGTGCGGGCTGTTGCTTATACTTATAAGTGGAGGAAACACTACACTGAATGGAAGGAAACTAAAGTTAGAACTTAGTCAAAACAAGGATGTGCTTCTCGGCATCTGAGTTCCCATATCCTCTCTGTGGATGAACCCCATCAGTGGAGGCCGGGCTAAGGAGCCCTGCAGTAGAGCATCTCTGGGCCGGGGGGCTGCAGACGACAGCCCTGGCTAACCCCTCTGAGACAAGCTCTAGGGGAGAGCCGTCAGGACATCCCTAGAAGACCCTGAGAGGGAACCGACTGGCTGCTAGAACAGTGCCCCCTCTCTGCTTCCCGCTCCCCTGTGTTCAGGCTCCTGTACAAAGAGGGATTGCAGGGGCGGGGAGGGGTCAGAGGGGGTCATATACAGCAGTAGTTCTCAGGGTTTGGGGTTTTTTTTATTTTTTTGTTTTTTTTCTGAGGTCACTTCCTCTTTTCTCCAGAGGGTGGCGTAGAGGCAGGGCTGGAGATCCCTTGGCAGCTGCACCCCGAGGCGTCACAGAGGAGCAGCTCTGGCCAATCTGGGGCTGACTTAGCTGCCAGAATGAGCACCTGCCAAAAGCAATCGGCCTTTTCTTGTCCCCAGACAGCAGGTGACAGCTCTGTGGAGCAATCCTGAGTTGGAGGCAACCTGTTTGAGACTCCCCACCACGCGGGGCTCTGGAGGCCGAGGCTGGCCCAGCCAGGAAGAGGGAAAAGCAGCTGCGGTTGAGGTTTGGTCCTACAGGATGAGAGGAAGAGGGGGCATTCCTCCTGAGACGTGCTGGACCACAAAACCTGGAGGGCTGTCCAAGGCAGGTTCCATCAGAGAAAAATAAAGGTGGGATGCTAGAAAGACACAGTCCCAAACCAAAGTTTAAGGTCCAGGGATTGCCCAAGAAGCCAACCAAGGGATCTGAGAAGCCAGAGAGCCACAGCCTGACAGAGCCAGAGCAGAGCAGTCTGCAGGGGGATCCTGACGCCATCCAGGTGATGCCGCTGGCTCCTGCAGATCAGCAGGTGCAGCAGCTGGCCTCAGAGGTTTAGCGCGAGGGAGCCTGGGGGTGCAGGCAAGCATTAAGGGGATGTCAAAGGTGCATGACAGGGGGCATTCTGGCTTGGGGACACCAGGAATAATTCTGTGTGAATTCAGCAGTATGAAACCTGAGGATTTTAGGCTCATTTATGTGCTCCTTCTGTCTAAGGAAACCACACAGCATTGTGTATGAACATGCAGACACTGAAGCCACACTGCCCGGCGTGTGTTCCAGCCCTGCTTCTTACCAGCCGTGTGGTCTGGGGGAAGTTGTTTAACCTCTCTGTACCTTTCCTGCCTTTTCTATAAAATGGGGATGAAAATAATACCCAACTCACTAGGGTATCGTGCAAGTTAAAATTAGGCAAGGCAGGTAATGTGCCTGGGACAGTGCCTGGCAGACAGTATGAATTCAGTACATACCAGCTTTTATTATAATATCCTACCAAAAGGCAGGAGGGTTTGGTAGTTAAACATGTAGGCTCTGGCCTCCGAGAAAGTTAGGTCCTAGCGCTCTGCCGTGCGTTTTCTGTGCAATTTTAAGAAAATTGCTCATTCTCTCTGAGCCTCAGTTTCCTTATCTGTGAAATGGGAATAATACTGCCTAACCTCCCAGGATCGTTGTGAGGGTTGCTTGGGATACTCGGTGTAAAGTGACTGGCACAAACGTAGGACTCGCTCAATGTTAACTTGAAGTATTGACCTGTGGATGGCAAACAGGTAGATTGCAAGAGTGGCCCCCAAAGTCAGTAGTTGATAAAAAAAAAAAAACACATTGGAAGAAAAGACAAGATATTATTGATAGTGGTTTCCTTTAGGAGAAATGACGAGGGATAAGGGGCAGGAAGTGAGAAAGAAGTCCCTACAATGAATTTTGTGCTTTTTTTTTGTTTTTTTTTTTTTTTACCCCGTGTGAATTACAAAATTCAAGAAATACTAAAAGGTAATCCATAATCATGGACCATCTGTGATCACTTTACACCTTTTGTATTAAGGGGGAAAGGCCATGAATTGGGACCTTTGACCAGAGCATTTGTGCTGAGGACTGAGATGCAGCACTCTTCTGATGAACAGTGTGGTAGTGACCAGGCCTGAAGACATCTGGGTGCAGAGTGCAAGGGAAGATGTGGGTCATCTTTGTGTGGATGTGGACGATGACCACTGTTTTTGTGGCCCGGAAATGGCGTTAGTCTATTAGAATGTTCAAAGTAGTAAATTTCAAATGATGGGCTGTGGATCATCTGCAGCAAAATCTCTTAGAGGTCCTGGTTGAACGTCCCCAGGACCCTCAGGATTGGAATTTCTGTGACCTGTATTTATAACTAGCTCTCCAGATCCTTCTGAGGCACACTAAGTTGTGAGATCCACTGATGTAAAAGTTAAGAGTGGAAGCTTTTATTTCAGACTGATGTGAGCTCAACCCCCAGTTCAGCTACTCCCTAGCTGTGTTGAAGCCCCCACCCCTCACAGCTGTCACTGCCAACTTGCTGCTTGGGCCCCAGGATCCCCTGTTACATAACCCCGTCCCAAATGCACATGCTCAGTTGTGTAGCTGCCTCTTACCTGACTCTGGGCAGAAGAAAAGCCTCTTCCGTGTGTATAATTGTTCCCCTTCTCCCCCTTTACTGCACGTGTGCAGTATTCAGGTGGGCAGCCATTTTGCCTCCTTTCCTCCCCTGGCTTCTGTCATGAAAGAGCTGCCAATCCTCCTCCCCAAACGTGGTTGCTAGGTGGTTGGAATTTGCCCCTCTGACCAATCAGGGAGCTGATAATGTTTACTTGGCTATTGCTTTCTCCAGCTCATGCCCTTGTAACAAACTCTACTCAAGTGTACATATACACTCAGGGGCACAAACTTCTCTAGGTCTCAAGGTGTAGGGAATAGTATAAAGAGGGATAATAAGAATGCTCAGTTAATGAGATTGTTGGGATTATTGCATGAGATAATGTATATAAAATGCCTAGCACCATTCCTAGTTACTGTTATTAGATTATGTGCAGAGTCCCTTTTCCTCTCTCCGGGCCTGTCTCCACATCCCTAATGCCATGAAAGAGAAGTTAGGGGCATGATCTCTGAGATTCCTCTCAACCCCGCCATCTTAGAATTTTCCATGAGGAGTTGTCCCAAGGACAACTTTGAGTTGGCCCTAGGGAAGCTGCTGAAGCAGGCTACAGATGCTTCAGAGCAGGGTGTTGAGGGATGAGTATGATTCTGCCTGCATATACTGCTATCAGAACAGCTCTTGCTCAAGTGATCAAAAGTTGGCCCCCATGCAAAACTTGCTTGGACTTTGCAGCTACTTAACTGCATTCTCTTCCCCATGACCCCAACCTACACAATGGCCCTAATTCCGAAAAGCAGTTCTCTCAAACATCCTTTCCATGCAAGCTCTCACAAACGGATGCAGACGTCCCTTTCCCCTTTATATCTCCCAGATGTTCCTTAACAAAGGACAAGTGAGAGCTGTTTCGTCAGTTCAGCTAACTAGACTAACCAATGGCTTCTAAACTGTAATGTGCATCAGAACAACCCAAGAGCTTGCTCAACTCATGGATTCTCAGGCTCCACCCCAGAACTTACTCAACTAGTATCCTCAGGGGTAGGGTCTGGGCACTGATACCAGGTATCACAAAGTGTGGTCAGTCCACAGAACACCTGCAACAGAATTACCTGGAGTGCTTGCTTAAAATGAAGATTCCTAGAACTGGGCCCCAGATTCTTAGGCTTAGGGATGGTTATGTGCTTGGACTAGAGCAGTGATTCTCAAAGTGTTCCCCGCACGTTCCCCACAGTATTGTACCATCTGGGAACTTGTCAGAAATGCACAACCTTGGGCCCTAGCTCAAACCTACTGAATCAGAAACTCTGGGTGTGGAGCTCGATTATTTGGGCTTTTCCAAGCTTGATCATCGGTGCTCCACGTGATTCTGATGCAGGCTCAAGTTTGAGAGTCCCTGTGGTAGGGCATCACCACCCCCTCATTCCATCCATGAAGTACCACATCATAAAGATACTGAGTTCTCACTTGTCACTGCTGGCCATAGAAGTCAGTTACTGCTGCCACCGATGAGATTGCAGCACAGTTAGACCTACAACATTTTCTGGGCTGCTTCTTCTCACGAATCGTCTTGTACCAGGCTAGTCACTATAGCAATGGGTGAATGAATTATGGGTGAGCCAAGTCAGGGTGTGCAAGGATTGTGTAGAGGGGGTCTAGGCTTCAAACATAGCTGGAGATCTGGAGTCAGAGGAAGCCCCATCACTTCTTTTTTTTTTTTTTTTAAGATATATTTATTTTAGGAGAGAGAGAAAGCACGAGCAGGAGGGGGAGAGGGAGAGGGAAAGAATCTCAAGCAGGCTTCGAGCTGAGTACAGAGCCCAACATGGGCTGAATCTCACAACCTTGAGATCATGACCTGAGCCGAAACCAAGAGTCAGACGTTTAACTGAGCCACCAGGCACCCCTCTCATCTCTTCTTAGAGAGGTCATCCATTTAAACTGGGAAAATGGACAAGATCCCCGGTGATACCTTATCACCCCACTAAGAATCTGTTATGCCTTTGCTGGTTCAGGAATCTTGCCATGTTACATCTGAGGATGCCATGTCCACCCTCAAGCACACATGGCTTAGTTCATCCTCTGGGTTTTCAAATTGCATCTTAGAAGATATTTCATAATTATTGGTTTTATATGTCACTTATACTTTCTATATGCCAAGAACTACACTGAGGGCTTTACATAGATTATGTCATTAAAATTCTTACATCAGCCCTGTGAGTCATGCAAGAAATTGAGGCTCAGGGAAACTTGCCCAAGGTCACACTGCTAACAAGTGGCAGTGCTGAGATTTAAAACTAGGCTCGTCTGACTCCAGAGCTCACGCTCTGAACCATTCATTCATTCACTCCATCATTTGTTAATTTATTAATTCCCATATTTGTTGTATCCCTTCATGCTCTGGTACAGACACGGTCTGGTTATTGGGTAGGCAGAAGTGAGCATGATCAAAACAGATAAAATCCCTGCTGTTATGGAATTTTCACTCGAATACAGGAGACAGACAATTAGCTAGATAAAGAAGTGTATAGGTTGTGAGATCATTGTAAGTGCCAAAGGGGAAAAAATAATAAGCAGAGCCCCAGTGATCTGATGTGTTTGGAGGTAAAAAGCAGGTGGCCGGGAAAGGTCTCATTGAGAAAGTGACATTTCAGCAACGGCCAGTAGGAAGTGGTAGAGCAGCCTGGAAGCTTTCTGGGAGAAGAGCATTTAAGGCTGGGGGGACAGCGAGTGCAAGAAAGCTGAGGTGCGGGGGAGAGCTGGTATATTACAGGAATAAGGACGTAGCCATTGTGACTGCAGCAAAGTGGATGCAGGGTAGAGTGACAGCCGATGAAGTCAAGGGAGTTAATCGAGGGCCCAGACCGTATAGAGATTTTAGGACTTTGTCTCTTTCTCTACATGAGACTAAGAAGTGCCATCTGAATGCCATTATTTAAACTGCCCTGGCTACTGTGCAAGGATAAACTGAGGGGGAATATAGGCAGAAGGAGAGAGAGAACAATTAGGAAGCTATTGAAATAATTCAGGCAAAAGAGGATGGAGTTGGAAAGCAGCCTGGCACTTCCTCCAAAGGCTAACCTCAGACTTACCACATGACCCAGCAATTCTACTCCTAGGTGTACACCCGAGAGAAATGAAAGCATATGTCCGCACAAAAACTTGTACCTGAATGTTTGTAGCAGCGTTATTCACAACAGTCAAAAAGTAGAAACAACCCTGATGTCATCAACTGTCGAACGGATACAACTTTTCTTTTTAAGACAGAGAGTGCATGAGTGGGAGGGATAGAAGGAGAGAGAGAGAGAGAATCTTAAGCAGACTCCACACCCAGCACAGAGCCCGATGTGGGGCTTGATCTCATGACCCTGAGATCATGACCTGAGCCGAAATCAAGAGTTGGACGTTTAATCGACTGAGCCACCCAGGTGCCCCCGACTGTTGAATGGATAAACAAAATGTGGTCTAGCTATACTAGAATATGGTGAAATATTACTCAGGCATGAAAAGAATTTAAGTACTAATACATGGTGTATATGGCTGAATCTTGAAAACATTTTGCTAAATAAGAGAAGCCAATCACAAAAGACCACATAGTGTATGACTCTATATAGAAAAGTTCAGAACAAGCAAATCCAGAAACATGAAAAGTAGATGAGTGGTTGTTTAAGGCCATGAGAGGTGGGGGGATAGGCAAATAGGTGGGGGATAGCCAAGGGATACAGGATTTCTTTTGGGGTTAATGAAAATGTTCTACAATTGATGTTGGTTATGGTTAATGAAACACTGGATACATTAAAAAACTCAACTCTAGGGGCGCCTGGGTGGCTCAGTCATTAAGCGTCTGCCTTTGGCTCAGGTCATGATCCCAGGGTCCTGGGATCGAGCCCCGCATCGGGCTCCCTGCGCTGCAGGGAGCCTGCTTCCCCCTCTCCCCCTCCCCCTGTTTGTGTTCCCTCTCTCGCTGGTCTCTCTCTGTCAGATAAATAAATAAAATCTTTAAAAAAAAAACCTCAACTCTATACTTTCAATGGGTAAATTGTGTAGTCTATGGATTGTATCTCAATAAAGCTGTTTTAAAAATGAAAGATAACGGAGGTTTGGACCATGGTGAAAATAATAGAGGCGGTGAGAAGTACTTTGACTGTGGATATACTTTGAGGGCAAAGTAGGCAGGGTTGGCTGACATGCTGGATATGGGGTGAAAAAGAGCAGAATTAAAGATGAGCCTAAGGTTTTTTTGCCAGAGCAACTTGAAAGTTGCCATTAATCAATATTGGGAAGCATATGGGAGGATCAGTTTTTTTGGGGAGAGAGATTGAGTTCTATTTTGGACATGTTAAGTTTGAAATGCTCTTTAGACTTTCAAGTAAATAGTCAAGGAGGCGGTTGGAAATGTGAGTCCGGTGTTGACAAGAAAGTTCCAGGCTGCAGATATGAATTTGAGAGTCAATAGTACAGAGACAGAATTAGAAGCTACTATAGAGGTGCCTGGGTGGCTCAGTTGGTTAGGCATCTGCCTTCTGCTCGAGTCATGGTCCCAAGGTCCTGGGATAGAGCTCCATGTCACGCTCCCTGCTCAGCGGGGAGCCTGCTTCTCCCTCTGCCACTCCCCCTGCTTTTGTGCTCTCTCTCTCTGTCAAATATATAAATAAAATCTTTTTTTAAAAAAAGAAGCTACTACAATGGATGATCTCACCAAAGGTATGAGTGTAATGATGTCATCTTGTCTCCCAAATAGGGGGCCTTCTATAGTCACCCCGGAACTGCCTATACCAGCGTCTCATGGGAGACCAGATCTTGAGAGTATATCAGTTTGTTCTAGAAGAAACCAATCGGTTATAGTTTCATGGATGAGTCTTTAGGCCATAAGGTGTGGATATATCTTTGGGGCATTGCATATTTCAAAGAAATCATCAAAGAATGTAATTACCTCTAAGAAAGTCCAAAAATTCTGCCTTTCATTCATTTTCTTCCTGACTGAGATGGGATCATGTGCTCCCCACTAGGTTCAGAACTATAAATACACAACCCTCTAAGTTGATTGGAAACCCTGGAGCTGAGCAAAAAAAGTTGTGATCCTGCCATCACTGCTTTGATTTTCTAAGCATTCTAGCACATCCTCGGTTTTATTCTCTTCTTTTTCAGAAAAAGTACTAGGATTTGGGCGGGGGGTAGGTAGAGAGTCTCATTCATAGGTTTACTTTAATTATTCCAAAACCACAGGTCTGTGGTTGCCCGGATGCTGTACTACCTTCAAAAGAATGGGTATAATACCTTATCTCCAGACAGAGGGAAGGGCTGTGGGAGCTTACCACTGCTGTTCCAAGGAGATCTCTGGGGAACTGCATTTCCACCTGGCTAGGCAGACTCTGACCACGGTGGGGGACTTGTATGCACAGCCCACAGCAAAAAGCTGAAGGTCCACAAGCCTAGGATCCATTAGTGACAATGACTTCCAGTTAGGCAAAGCCAGGTAACAAAAGCAGAGTTGTTGGACTAAGGATAGTTCTAGAAGCTCAACATGTTCTCTAAACCATATGCTTCTTGAGGACAGGAACTGAGTCTTAGTCGTTTTCATATCTGTGAGTTTCCACTCTCAGGGTGCTGGGGTGAGCCCAGCCTAGGGAGTGTTAGCCAAGTGAGCCAGTGCTAGGGCATCATGAAGAGCAGAAGACACTACTTCCCTTACCCCGAGACAGCCAGGAACATAAAGGGCCAAAGCAGAGAATAAAAACCTATGGAATACAGAAGGTAAAACCAAGAAAATCATGTACAGACTTCAATCACAAAGGGTAAGAATGGAACCAAAACCAAGAAATAGCGTCCAAAGTCAAAATAGTACTGACCTGGCATACTTGAGCCAACCATACTGTCCAACCCAAGCCCCCAGGACACCACCATCTGGGTCTGTCACATCTTCTCTCCAGCCCTTAACCATCTGGAGAAGAATACCAGACTCAATGATAAATGTATAATATGGAAGAAAAAACATAGGAACTCACCTGCCATTCCAACGATGCATGGAAACTCCATAAGTCCTTCCACTGGAACCAAAACAAAGTCTGTCTCTTTCATGAGTGGTTCGTGAACAAGGTAGTAAGGATTGAAAAATGGGAATCAGGATGAGGGTACCTAATGGTTCCCAAGGATCACTGAATGTCTTTGCTACATAAGAAAGGACCAAGAACCTTCCATTATTCAATGTATTTATAACTGCACCTTGGTAACCTGCTGCTGAAGAGGAACCAGATAAGTAAAGGCAAGTAGCACATTCTGATAAGGATTCTGATAAAGGATGCTGATACAGGGTGCTAAAGCGTGGGATGGGCCAGATCCAGAGGAAGGGGTGATCACTTCTCCTTGGGGGTGCCCAGATGCTTCACTGAGTCTTGAACTGAGTTTTGAAAAACAAGTAAGTGTCCTACAGGTAGTGCAAGCAATATGAATGAAGGTGCGATGGTATGGCACACGAGGGGAGCTGTAAGGAGCTCAGCATGGTCTGAGAGGCTGGAGACCGAGGTCAAATCACACAGCAGTGTTTTAATCCACAGCTTGTAACCTTCCTTCCATTGCTATGCTGTGAAATCGATTTGGTGCGTCATGACCAACATTTTATTAAATGATATGGACTATAAGAGAATAGAAAACACAAAACATTGCCCATAGTAAAGGTTACAGTTTTTTTGTGAAAAAAGTTTCGGTTATTTATATCCACACTTATACAGGTGGATACTGGATTGCAATGTAAAATGTATTCTGTACTGTGGGTCACAGTCAAAAATGTGGGAAAGCCACTGTCACTGTGGAGCTTGTCAACCTTGCTAACATGTTTGGACATTTTCTGATAGGCCATGGCAAGCTGCTGAAGGATTTTAAGCAAGGTAATGACATGATCCAATTTGTGTTTCATCAAAGGTTTAACCACCTTAGATCAAATTAACCATGGAAAAGGTGTTGGAACCAAATTAAGTAAAGATTGACAGCTGATCTTTTCAAAATTAAATGTTCAAGCTAATTTAATCTATGGGTCATAAGGAAGACACTTCAAATTGTACACATTCATTTATTGGAAAAATCATTTTGGAGAGCTTATCATGTGTCAGGCACTGGGGTAGGCCCCGAGGATACAATACAATGGTGAACAAAAATCATCCCCTCCTTCCTGGAGCTCAATCTAGTGAAAGAAATAGTAAACCAACAAAACAAACCCTAATGAATGGGATTAAGTGCCACTTAATTAAGTGCCCCATTAAGGGAAGGGTACAGGGTGCTATGAGAGAGAAGAATGGAGAGGGGGTACCGGGGAGAATAGTGATTTAAGCTGTGGGGTCAGGGATAGGCTCTGAGAAGGTAATCTTTAAACTGAGTCATTGGGGCGCCTGGGTGGCTCAGTCGTTAAGCGTCTGCCTTTGGCTCAGGTTGTGATCCTAGGGTCCTGGGATCAAGCCCCGTGTCAGGCTCCCTGCTCATCGGGGAGCCTGCTTCTCCCCCTCCTCCCGGCTCATGCTCTCTCTTGCTATCTCTGTCTCTCTCTCTCAAACAAATAAGTAAAATCTTAAAAAAAAAATAAACTGAGGCATTAAGGATGAATAGGACTTAGACGTGAAGTGTTTGGGGAAATGGCTTCTTGGGAAAAAAACAGCAAATACAAAGAACTGGAGGCAAAAAAAAGAAAGAGTGTGGCCTGTCCAAGAACAGAAAGGAGACCACTGGGGTCAGAGTATGATGATCAAAGGTAGGACCAGGGAAGGATAGCGTGTGAGATTTGAAGCAGGTGAAAGGCAGGATAAAAGCTGGAAGAATTGTCTTGTGTTTCAAAACTTGCCAAGGCCTTTGGCACGGGTATACTGGGAGCAGTTAAAGTGGCTGATATGTAAAGAACACCACTCAGTCTTTACAGATTTCTGCTCCAGGTGGAATGAGACATCCCTCCCTTGGAATTTGCCTGGTAGAAGGTTCTAAAGTGTCTGGGAGGATCCAGAACTTTGAATGTTCCCCCTGCAAACTGTTAAGGCATGCTGTGCCCAACTCCAAGGGCACCAATCAGGTTCTTTGATTATTTCTGGGTGTCAATTTCTAGAGCTTTCCTTGAACCCAAAGCCACTTGCATAGTAAACTCACACTTCTCAACTCAGGTTGTTGACCCCCTGCTGGCACACCAGCAATGATGCAAGACTGGTTATGTGTGCATAGAGGACATCTGCTGGAACTGGAAGACCTTGGGACTGACAACCTCTGTCACCCCAGTTCTGAATAGTAACCCTCCAGATTCTAGAATAAAACAGGGAGAGAGTAGTGGCTAGAAGAGGACCATACGGTAGGATCCATTCAGATGTCATTCCTTGTGGTTTGGTTCTAGCTGGCCTACTCCTTCTACCAGTGTTTTACAGGGAAGGTTTTTTGGAGCAGCCCCTAGTTCCTACAAGGATCATCTGGCTCCAAATGGATAGTGAGTGCGGGAGAGTAGGGGATAGTCACAGTGGGAACTGGTTGCTAAGGAAGAGGGTGTTTTGAGAGATGGACTGCAGTGATTTAAGTGCATCTCCATTGTGCTGAGGAAGTCATGTTTTGGTAGGAGATACGGCAGAAGAGCTATCCCTTTAATACATTTATCCCTCTAATACAGTGGTTCTCAATCAGGAGTAATCTTGCCCCCCTGGGGTATATTTAGGAATGTCTGGAAATATTTTTGGTTGTCATAAATGGGGTGGAGCGAGGGGCGCCTGGGTGGCTCAGTCAGTTAAGTGTCTGCCTTTGGCTCAGGTCATGATCCCAGGGTCCTGGGATCGAGCCCCATGTTGGGTTCCCTGCTCAGCGGGGAGCCTGCTTCTCCCTCTCCCTCTGCCTGCCGTTCCCCCTGCTTGTGCTCTCTCTCTGTCTAATAAATAAATAAAATCTTTTAAAAAAATGGGGTGGGGCGAGAGGCTATGGGCATGTAGTGGTAGAGGCTAGGGATGCTGGGATACATTCTGCAATGCACAGGACATCCTCCCACAACAAAGATTTTTCTGGCCCAAATATCAATAGTGTCTTAGTTGAGAAATCCTGCTCTAAAATCTCACGGATATGCCACATGTCGGTCTGCTGGAATTAGGCCATACTTGTCAAAATGGAGAACCCCCCTAAATCAGGAACAACTGATTGGAGGTACATGGTAGTTACATGAATGGGCTACAAAAACCCAGAAGGGTGATTTTATGCTCCATCTCTTAATCCTTTTTTTTTTTTTTAAATTGAGGTGTGGAGGGGCGCCTGGGTGGCTCAGTCAGTTAAGCGTCTGCCTTCAGCTCAGGTCATGATCCCAGGGTCCTGGGATCAAGCCCCGTGTCAGACTCCCTGCTCAGTGGGGAGCCTGCTTCTCCCTCTCCTCCCTGCTAGTGCTCTCTCTCGCTGTCTCTGCCTCTCTCAAATAAATAAATAAAATCAGTTTAATAAATTAATTAAGTAAGGTGAAATTGACATACAATGTCATATTAGTTTCAGGTGTACAGCAGAATGATTCAATATTTGCCTATATTGCAAAATGATCATCACAGTAAGTCTAGTTAACACCCGTTACCATACATAGTTGCAGAATTTTTTTTCTTGTGATGAGAACTTTGAAGACCTACTCTTAGCAATTTTCAAATATGCGATACACTATTATTAACATAGTTACCATGCTGTATATTGCATCCCTGTGACTTATTTCATCACTGGAAGTTTGTATCTTTTGACTCCCTTCACCCATTTCACGCCCCCCACCCTCCCTCTTCTGGCAACCAGCAATCCATTTTCTATATATATGAGCTTGGTTGTTTTTTGTTTTTAAGATTCCACATGTATGTGAGATCATGTGGTATTTGTCTTTCTTTGTCTGACCTATTTCACTTAGCATAATGCCCTCAGAGTCTATCCATGCTGCCACAAATAGCAAGAGTCTATTCTTTTTTATGGCTGAATAATATTCCATTATCTATATACCAAACTTTTTTTTTATTCATTCATCCATCCATGGACATGTAGGTTGCTTCCATATCTTGCCTAGTGTAAAGAATGCTGCAATGAACATAGGAGTGCATATATCTTTTTGAGTTAGTGTTTTCATTTCCTTCAGATAAATACCAAGAAATGGAATTGCTGGATCATATAGTAGTTCTATTCTTAATGTTTTGAGGACCTTCCATACTGTTTTCCTTAGCGGTTGCACCAATTTACATTCCCACCAACAGTGCATGAGGCTTCCCTTTTCTCCACATCCTCACAAACACATGTATTTCTTGTTATGACTCGATCTCTTATGCTCCAGGCTGCAGTGGTCTGAAAACACATCAACATCAGGTGGCCTTGGTGGTCAAACAGCTTTGACTCCACAAGAAGCTTCCCGGAGAAATAAGCATAGGGGTGGAGGTCACTAAGTCCTTTTGAAACAGGATGGCTCTCCCTGCAATGTGAAATGCTTTTAACTGCCTAGAGTTAGGTGATAACAAAAGTGGACAGGATAATGGGGGTAGATACAAAAGGTCAGGGTACAGATGCACTCCTCTTCTGTTTGATGAGTCTGGTAACCTAGGCAGCCATGATGAACAAATAAATATTGAACCTTTGCTACTACCCAAGAAATCCTGTGGAATGAGTGGATTGTCTTAGGTGAGTGGTAAGTCCAGCAAGGCTGACACATGTTACTTTACCCCTGACAATGTGGCCAAATAAATCTCGGCTGAGGAATTAGACTTCAGAGCTTCTAAATAAGTACCTGTCATGATTGGTCCAAAAGGAGAGAGAGTTGAGAATGTCATCTAACTAGACAATAACATTCTGCCCAGGTAGTGGTGTAGAATACTGGTTATTTGTTGATGGAGAATGGCTGGGTATTACAAAGATCAAAAGCATGGTTGTGTCCTCAGACCAGCTGGGAGATTCTTACAGGCTGTCTTACATTGTCAACTTTCCTAACACGGGTGAGATTATAGGCAGCGCAATCCCTGTAGCTGAATTTTTTCAGGCTCCGTGTAGCCATCTCTGAGTGTGCCTGGTACAGAGTAGGCATGTTAGTATCCAGTGAATGCATACACAGCAAGGCGTACGTGCTGCTTTTTTCATTGAGGTACAAGTCCGTCTATGCAGCACAAGAGTCGACTATCACACATGCATAGACAGAAAATAATTGGGGTTACCACATACGCAGGTTTAACCCAGGCAACAGAGGTTTAAACTTGCAGTCCTAATGTCCCCGTCTGGGTTGTTAGCCTATTTGATTCTCAAAAGTATCACTGTTGAGACTCTACCAAATCCCTACTCTTGATCAACAATCCCGAGCTGTATTTGTTTGGATTGCTACATTTTGGAATATCAATGTATTAAGATGATGATGATGATGATGATGATGATGATGATGATGATGATGATGATGATTAAATTCTCCTTCTTGGTCTGATCATTGCAAATGTATGTTACAGGTATTTGATTAACTACAGTATGTTCTTATCAAGTAAAAAATAATATTGAAATATAAAAAAAGATTATAGGCAACAATATTAGAATCAAGGTAGTCCTGGAAGAGGCAGAGTTTTGAAGTATTTTTCTTTTTTTTTCAAAGTTTTATTTAAATTCTAATTAGTTAACATATAGTGTAATGTTGGTTTCAGGATTAGAATTCAGTGATTCGTCACTTACATATAACACCCAGTGCTCATCATAACAAGTGCCTTTCTTAATACCCATCACGCATTTAGTTCATCCCCAACCCACCTCCCTCCATCAACTGTTAGTTTGTTCTCTATTGTTAAGAATCTCTTATGGTTTGTTTCCCTCTTTCTTTTTCTTCAAGAGACCATTGGATTTCTATACACTAACAATGGAGCATCTGAAAAGGAAATTAAGAAAACAATTATACTTACAATAGCACCAGAAAGGATAAAAATGCTTAGAAATAAGTTTAACCATGTAAGAGCAAGACTTGTACAATGAAAAGTATAAGACATTGCTGAAAGAAATTAAAGAAGATCTAAATAAATGGAAAGACATCGTGTGTTCATGTATTGGAAGACAATATCATTAAGATGTCAATACTCTCCAGAAGTGATATACAGATTCAGTACCATCCCTATCAAAATCGCAATAGTTTTTTTTTTTGTTTTTCAGAAGTGGAAAAGCTGATCTTCCAACTCATATGAACTTCTAAGGGACCCCAAATAGCCAAACAATCTTAAAAAAAAAAGAACAAAGTAGGAGAGCACACCCTTCCTGATTTCCAACTTATTACAAAGTTACAGTAATCAAACCAGTGTGGTACTGGCATAAGGAAGACATATAGATCAATGGGATAGACCTGAGAATCCAGAGACAAACTCATACATCTATGATCAATTGATTTTTCTGTATTGGTGCCACGTCATACAATGGGGAAAGCATAATCTTCAATAGATGATGCTGGGACAACCAAAGACAAAAGAATGTCATGTACAAAAGCATGAGGTGGGTCTTTGTCTTATACCATATACGAACATTAATTCAAAGTGGATCAAAGACCTAAATATAAGAGCTAAAACTATAAAACTCTTAGAAGAAAGCACAGGGATAAACACTCATGTCCTTGGATTTGGCAATGGTTTCTGAGATGGGACACCAAAATCACAAGCCGTGAAAGAAAAAATAGGATTTCATCAAAATTAACACTTTTGTGCACAAAAGATGCTACTGACAGAGTGAAAGAACAGCTACAGAATGGGAGAGTATTTGTAAATTATATCTGACTAGAGTCTTTTATCCAGAATATAGAAAGAACTCTTACAACTCAAAAAAAAAAATAAAAAAGCAAGCAACTCATTTAAAATAAAAATAGGTGATGGGGATTAAGGAGGGCACTTGTGGTGATGAGCACTGGGTGATGTAGGAAAGTGTTGAATCACTCTATTATACACCTGAAACTAATATTACACTGTGTGTTAACCAAATAGTATTTAAATAAATTTTTTTTTAAAAATGAAGAGACTCTTAACTCTAGGAAACAAACTGAGGATTGTTGGAAGTAAGTAAGTGGGGGGATGGGGTAACTGGGTGATTGGGCATTAAGGAGGGCACTTGAAGTAATGAGCACTGGGTGTCGTATGCAACTGATCAATCACTAAATTCTACCTCTGAAACTAGTAATATATGATATGTTAATTAAAAAATGAAGTTCTTACAGGGGCGCCTGGGTGGCTCAGTTGGTTAAGCGACTGCCTTCGGCTCAGGTCATGATCCTGGAGTCCTGGGATCAAGTCCCGCATCGGGCTCCCTGCTCAGCAGGGAGTCTGCTTCTCCCTCTGACCCTCCCCCCTCTCATGTGCTCTCTCTCTCCTCTCATCCTCTCTCTCAAATAAATAAATAAAATCTTTAAAAAAAAAAAATGAAGTTCTTACAACTAGAAAACAAATAAAATAAAATAGAAGATGGGCCAAGGATTTGGATCAACATTTCTCCAAAGATGTTAAACAAATGGCCAACAAACATAGGAAAGGATGTTCAACAGCATTAGTTATCAGAGAAATGCAAATCACAACCATGATAAGATACTACTTCACACCCACTAAGTGGTTATAATAATAATAAAAAAAGAAGTGTTGGTGAGGGTGTTGAAAAATTGGAATCCTCATTCATTGCTGGTGGAAATGTAAAATGGCGCAGCTGCTGTGGAAAACAGTTGGATGGCTCCTCAATAAATTAAACATGGAAGGATCATATGACCCAAAGGAATTGAACACAGGTACCCCACAAATACTTGTCCGCAAACGGTCATAGCAACATTATTCACAATGGCCAAAGGGTGGAAATAGCCCCAATGGCCAGCAACAAATGGATAGATCAACAAATTATGGTCTTTCCATACAATGCAATATTATTCAGCTTTAAAAAGGAATGAAATACTAATCCGTGCTACCTGGCTGAACCTTTAAAACAGTATAAGTGAAAGAAGCCACTCACAAAAGGCCACATATTGTGTAATTCCATTTCTATGAAATATCTATAATAGGCAAATTCATATAAATGGAAAACAGCTTAGTGTTAGCCAAGAGCTAAGGGAGGAGGGAATGGGGAGTGATTGCTGAATGGGTATGGAGGTTCTGTTTGGGGTGATGAAAATGTTCTGGAATTAGGTAGTGATGATAGTTGCACAACATTACGAGTATACTTAAGGCCATTTTCAAATGGTTAGTGTGGTAAATTTTTGTGCACATTTTACCATAATAAAAATAAAAATAAAAAGGAGAGAGCACTGAGCCTTCATTTGTGGAGATGAAGTGCTTTATGACTTTTCCAGTACGTCACCATACTACTACTAACAACGGCAATAATAATGGTAGTAATAATACTAGCGATTATTAACAATTAGACTAATAGCTAGTGCTTATGGAGGGTGTATTATGTGCCAGAAACTATGCTAAGCACTTTCCTGTGAATCATTTAATCCTCCCACCAACTCTGTTCCTACGTTCACTTCACAGATAAAGAGAAGGTGTCAGAGGTTAAGTAGTTTGCTGAAAGTCACACAGATGACAAATGGAAGACTTCGAATCTGAATCCAGATTTATCTGATTTCAGAGCCTTCACTCTCACTTCTAAATAGCAGGGCATCAAGCCAAATGACTGGTAGGACCCTGAGCGATGTATATGAATTAGTTCATACAATTCTTGGAACAGCATTATGAGAGCAGGCTCAATTATTATCATCCCCATTTTATAGAAGGAAATCGAGGCAGATTGTGTCACATAGCTAGTAAGAGGCAGAGCCAAGATTCAAACTCTGGTCTAATTGACCTCCAAACTTCTGTGCTGAACCATCAAGCAATGTAGTACCTGTTGCCCACATTACAGAAGGCCTAGGTCTTTGACTTAGAGAGGGATATGGGTACTTGATTGGCACCTGGGCTCCAGAGACAGGTCAGCTTTCATAGTAAACATGCTTCCTGGGTTCTGCACCTAGGATGGACATATGGGATAGAGCCAAGGAGAAGGGCAAGCAATATCAAGGGAAGAACATGGTGTTTGCAGAAAGTGGCTAAAAGTTGTGGGCTTCCAGCACTAAAAACCCGAAGGACCAAGGGGAAATGTAGACACTGGATAAAATATCATTTTCACTGTTGATCCTGAAAAACATTTGAAAGCTACTATCATCGAAGGCTTTGGAAGCTGTATTAACTCATTTTGACATTCCCAAGTAAGCAAGGGTGAGCTATTAATAGATTTAAGCGGAATGGTGGGTAATCCGATTTGTGTTTCATCAAAAGTTTGACCATATTTGATAAAAATTAGACATGAAAAATGTCTTTTGATGTGCTCCCCTGCATTCGCCTTGATATGGCCATCTTGTGGTTCACAGGCGTGGCCATCAAGAGTTATTTGTCATTGCTATTCCCTTATAAGATGGCTGGAGGAACAGGTCATTAATTTACATCTAGTAGAAATGGCAGCCATGCTCTAGGTACATGCAGAAGACATGGACAGACAAGCACAGACTCTCAGCCTCAGTGAGTGCCGGCAGAAGCCACACAAGATCCCTGGTTCCAGTGGTTTTTGCAGGGCAAATTTTGGTACCCTTGAGCATGTGTGTGAACACTGTCTTCTATGCCTAGGCTAGGTGCTGGGGCAATAATGCATGTCACCTATGTTTTTAAGAGCTTTAGTCTACAACCAGTAACTGGAAGTGGTAATATCTAGTGCTACAAGGTAACTAAGCACAAATTGGTCTGGATGAAAGTTGGAACCCAAGACACATGGGTAGCCAGAAGAGGGGCAGAGATAAGAGGTTTGCAGAAGTGGGAAGAAGGCAAGGCTGGAAGAATTTTCCTTCACTCATGCAATAGCAGCCTTACATGCAGTGCCTATGGCCTTGGGTATAATCATGCTGGCCACATTTAGAGGAGAAGTGGTACTAAGGGTAGCTGGGGTGTGTCTGACTCCCCTCCTCTGCTGCAGACCTCACTTGGCATGTGGCAGGGACAGAAGAGTTAAGAGTAGGGCTTCTGGAATCAAATGAATTTGGGTTGGAATCCTAGCTCTGTGTATCTCTATCAGTATGATCTTGACAAGCCACTAAACTTTAGTGAGCCTTATATGTCTCATCTATAAAATGAGAATAATGATAGTAAGTACTTCAGAGAGTTTTTCAAGCATTAAGTAGATAATGAACATATGTTTAGCACAATGCCTGATATATAGTAATAACTCAATAAGTTTAGCTCTTCCTGTCCTACTTTTGTTCTTCCCCATTGTGATTATTGCATTGAATGGAGTCTAGGGGAAGTTACTTGAAACATTGTCCTAAGGAAATTCCAGGTTAAAGCTATGAAAACAGTCCAAAATCAAATTTCTAATCTACATGGGTCTAAACTAAGCTGGAGAGTCAGGGGATGAATTTGAGGGAGATTGAAACTGAAGGAAATGAGCAAGAGATTTTGTGGAGCTGGGGGGAGGGGGTGGTGTGTGGGGAGGAGGGAGAGACCTGGAGTAATGACTGTGTCAGAACACAGGTGACTTCAGTGGATTTTCATCCAGGTCCCATGGCCACCATAATGGTTCTTCTGGAAGCATTAAAACAGGTGACAACAGAGCAGATGCTATTCCCTTCCAAATTCGTTATGACAAGTGGTGTATTCTGGGATTTTCCTACCTTTGCCTTATGAATTCTGACCTGTTGCTGACCAAAGGTGAGATCAGGGCAGGCATAGATCTAGCCTTACTGTCAACATGAGCCATCTACTTGTTCTATGACATATTCGTCTTTTTCAGCCTAGGTCATCTGGGAGGGCCACTGAAGTGCTGAATGGAAGATGAGATCTTAGTGGGTCCAGTGTAGCAGGGAACATGAGGGTTGATGCTCACCAAAGGGCATGGAGTCACAGAGATGCTGGTGTCAGAGAGCTCCAGGGTTGATGACAGAGATCTTAAAAGTTCCCAGGCACTGATCCCTGAGCTTCTGTGGTGCATAGGTGCCTAGAGGCAACTCAGACATTGTCTTCCTTATCGAGCTCCCCATTAACTTTCCTCCACCCTGTGCCCAGTACCAGTCAGTCTATCTTTTGGATTGGTCTTTGGCTCACCAGAAGATGTCCTAGGGGGTTTTCTGGGCATCCTGTAGCTCCCCTGGGGTGCAAACTGGCAACAAGGATGTCCCTGATACTAGAAGTGGGAAAAAATAGTGAGGCAGAGACTACAGTTGCTATGAAAGGAGGTGTTTGCAAAGCAGGAATACAGTGAGATGTTACAGGCAATTTCTGCTATGGTGGAGTAGGTGGATCAGTCATGTGGCTGGTAGGCGGTATAGCAGCAGGGAAATTCTTCTAGCATTGGACTGATTAAACTCTTTGACTCAGTCTGTAGGTGGATGATACACAGATGGATGAAGCTGGGCCAGATGGCTGGGAAGTCCACAGAGGCAGGGGATCTTGTAAGATAAATAAGGTGGTGGTGGACCCTCCCTACCTTTACATCTTCATTTTGAACCAGTCTCCCACCAACTCACCATACTTCAGCTTTTTCTTTCTGTTCCTGAAACCGAGGCCCTTTCCCGCCATTGGGCCTTTGCTTTTGCTCTCACTTCTCCCTTCCTGTTCCTTGAATGGCTTGTTCCTTTTCATCCTTCCAGTCTTACCTCCTCGAAGAAGTCTTTTCTGATCACATTGTCTAGAGTTGACTCCTACCAATGACTTTGTTTCACATTATTCCATTAATTTTCTTGGTGGAATTTATCAACATCTGCAGATTGGATTGATTGGTTTAGCTATCTGTTTACTTATTTATTGTCTCCTCTTTCCCAGACTATTACATCTATGTGGTCAAGGACCTCGTTGCTCCTTTTCAATACTGTTTCTACAATACTCAGAACACTAGGCAGTTAATATGTATTTATTGAGCAAATAAATGAGTGAATTCTATGGATGGAGTCAGGATACGAACATGAAATTTTTTTTAGTACACCCACTGCCATCACAAGGATGGCTTTGTAGCTATGGAAAAAAAGCCAGAACGGGAATAAATTTGAATGTAATCGTGTGCCAGGAGCATATTGGTGTCAGGAGTGGAAGAAACTGGTCTTAGGGTTGCCTGGACTTATCTTTGACCTGGACACAGGTGTCAAGAGTTCACAGTGTTCTGGAGAGGGTCATATTAGTTGCCAGGATTCCCATAGGTCCCATACTTAAGGATTGGGATGAGCCACAAAGAGCTGGACAGCTGGAATAATGTCAGGAAGTGGGCACCACCAAAGGCCAACTATGAGTGACCTTGAAACTCAATAAGGTGCCACTCTACATAGTCAACTTTTTGTGGCCTCTGCTGACCCACTTCTGCTAGTTGTGGCCAGGTCTTGACAACAACAAAATTTCCCCTTACCTAAGTTTCCTTGGATGAAGTTGCCTTCCCATCTCATAGTACTCCAGATTCTAGGATCCCCTTAGAAATTCTGGCTGCTTAGGATATAGCAGATGGCAGGCTCTAACCACTTGAGTAATATGACACATGGCAGCTAGATTGTAAACCTTTAGAAGCCCTAAGCACAGAAATGTATATACTTTGCATCTATAATTGAAAATATAAACAATACTAAACTGTAAATAGGCATTAGAGAAGTGCAAAGTTATTTTTCTTGAGATGCTACTTTGGTGCTTTTTTATATCAAAATTTTTCCAAATATATTCCTTAGTTTATTGGAACCTCTGCCTTGCTGGTATCCTAAGTTCATATCTAATGTGCCCAGAGGGTAAACCAGCAGTAAGAAGCCACTGTGTATAAGTTGTTCGAGACTTCCATGATCTGAGTATTCTGTCACCAAACACTGAGACCCTTGAGAAAGTGACAACATACTACTTAAAGAGTTTTGATGGTTAGTAGCTTTCTTTTGCAAGGACATTGACAATGTCCACAAGGAGCCTCCTGGAGAATCAGACAAGGAAAATGGGCACTGGTACTGGGATTCTTCTGTGATGGAATGACAGAAGACATATTCATATGACAGAATCAGCTTCACTAGGGTATGTATGGTCTAGTTGGATAGATCAGAACCTGAGCAGAGGTGAACAGAGCCTTTATGCCCATGCTATGATCAAAGATTAGAGGAACCCATTTCCCCTTAGATAAAGGTCCACAATTAGCAACGTAAGGGCAGAGAAATGGTAGATAAATGCTCAGAAGAATTGGGTAAACTATAGGCATTTATAAACATCCTTGATTGACCTAAAGGATTGCTATACCTGGATGACATCTAGGCCAGACAGGGGTTGGTTCAAGAATTTCACCTCTGGGGTTTATAAAAGTAGAACTCATAGAACCAGAGTATAGAATGGTGGTTAATGGAGGTTGGGGGTGGGGAATGGGAGATGTTAGTCAAAGGATTCAAACTTCCAGTTATAAGATGAATAGGTTCTGGGGATGTAATGTGCTACATGGTGACTATAGTTAATAATACTGTACTGTATCCTTGAAATTTACTAAGAGAGTAGATCTTAAGCATTCTGCTATACCAAAAAGTAAATAAAAAGATAACTATGTGAGGTAATGAATGTGTGAATTTAACTTGATTATGGTAATCATTTCATAATGTATACATATATCAATCCATCACATTGTACATCTTAAATATATGCAATTTTAATTTGTGAATTATACCTCAGTAAAGCTGGGAAAAAAGAATTCCACCTCTGGCCTTTGGAATCTGCACTTTGCAGTGTGGGTTCAAGGGTGATGTCACTATAGGCAGTTATGGACAGGCCAGACCATGTTTTTCTTTGTTTTGTTTTGCTCTGTTTTTGAAAGCCAGTCAGAAAATAAAATAGGATGCCATCCAGACAGAGAACAGACTGTCTGTGCAGGAGGTCGTATAAGATGTTGATCACTAAAATAATGGTCGACATTTACTGAGAACTTATTATGTCCCTGATCCTGTTCTTACCCTTATTTTATAGATTTTAAAACTAAGACACATACAGCTTAAGTAACTTACCCAAGGTCATATAGTAATTGGAAGAGCTGGGATTTGAATCAAGGTAGCCTGACCATAGAGCCCACACTCTGAGCATCTGTGCTAAACCACTGTCAAATGCTGTGCTCTCTTCCATCCCACTAAGTGCTAAAGATATTTAGGACATTGCTTAGGCCCAATCGTATTACAGTAAGATTGCCTTGGCTGAGGTGCTACTTCTACTCATCACCTTCCAGGAAATGAACACAATTATAGGCCCCCAAAGGGCCAATTTCATAGTGATGCCTCACAGAACTTGTCCCAGAGATTGGAAGTCAGCATGTGCATGTGGTGATTGTTGCCATTCAGGTAGGGGTAGAACTCTCCAGTTTTCAAAGTTATAAAAGAACGTAGGGTCTTGTCAAGGGAAACAAATGAAACCCTACAGCAAGTTGGTGTCTAATCCTTGGACTCTTAAGGCAGAATATACGAGCTGAGCAGTAACCTGAGCCCCAGAGTCCAGGCTGAAAGGAACAACTGTGTTCCTACACAGTATGCGGACAGTTTCTCTACCTGCTGCCCCTAAACCCCCAGGGTAGGCAGTGTTCTGTGTGGTCCAGGGCTGAGGGCATGCATGAAGCACTGGGTAACTGTATTGTTCTGTTATAAATTGGAAAGCCTGAGTTTTGAAGCAGATAAGTACTTTGAGGACTTGTAGCCAAGAAAAAGCTGAGGCCCCAGGGGAAGGGTGGACACTGTGTAATAGACTGCACCAAACTCTGGGAACTCTCTCCCATTCACTATTTCATGGAATGTCTCCAGAATTACTGATCCCCTCCACAGACAGTGCCCACCAGCGGTATTAATACTAATAGTAATAAGGTGGGAACGCAAACTGGTGCAGCCACTATGAAAAACAGTATGGAGGTTGCTCAAAATATTAAAGATAGAATAACCATATGATCCAGCAGTTCCACGTTGGGATATATATCCAAAGGACTTGAAGTTAGGATCTTGAAGGGATACCCACACTCCTGTGTTCATTGAAGGATTATTCACAACAGCCAAGATATGGAAACAACCTAAATGTCAACAAATGAATGGATAAAGAAAATGGGGTACATACATACAGTGGAATAGTATTTAACCTGAAAAAGGACATCCCGCCATTTGTGACAGCATGGATGGAGCTGGAGGACATTATGTGAAGTGAAATAAACCAGACACAGAAAGACAAATGCTGCATGATCCCACTTTTATGAGGAATCTACAATAGTAAAACTCAAAGAACCAAAGAGTAGAATAGTTGTACCAGGGGCTGGGGGAAGGAGAAATGGAAAGGTGTAGGTCAAAGGTACACTGTTTCAATTATGCAAGGTGAATAAGTTCTGGAGATCTACTGTACAACATAGGATCTAGAGTTAAGAACACTATTGTATACTTTAAAAATTGCTGAGAGGGTGGGTTATATGTTGAGTTCCCTTGTTACAAAAGAAAAAATATTTTTTAAAAAATTTTTAAATAAAAAAATAAAAGGGGCAGAAGGAAACTTTTGAAGGTGATGGATAACTTTATGGCCTTGATTGTTGTGATGGTTTTGGGGGAATATACACATCCCCAAACTCATCAAGTTATATACATTAAATATGTACGGCCTTTTTATGTTGCTCATACCTCAATAGAGTGGCTTGAAAAATCAAATATTAATAAATATAAAAAGTTTGAAAAAATAGTAGGAATAGGTGGCATTTATTGATTGCTTACTATATGCCAGGCAGTGTACTAAGCAGTTTACATGCATTATTTCATTTAAGCCTCGCAGCTATTTATGATGCCTGTTCTATTATTATACCTATTTTAAAGATAAGAAAACTTAAGTACAAGAGAAATTAAATGATTTGCCAAGGGTCATAGAGCAGATGGCTGGGGCAGTAACAATCCCAAGTGGACCGAGTCCAGAACCTGTGCTGTTAAGCACTAGGATGCAAACATAGTTTTTTCCTGTCTCGGGGCCTTTGCACTTGCTGTTCATTCTGTTTGAAACACCTTCCCCTGGATTGTCATATGGATGTCTCCTTCTCATCATTCAGATCTCAGCTTAAATGTCACTACACTAGAGAGGCCTTTCTTGACTACCCTCTCTACAGTAACTGCCCCCCAGCCCCTCAACCCTATGTCCATCACATGACTGTATGAAATCATGTGATTTATATGTTTTCTTCTATGCTTATTTTCTTTTTCCATCCCAACCCAGAATGCAACCATAATAAGGTGAAGAATTTAGTCTCTTTTGTTCAGTTATATCACCAGCACCTAAAACAGAGACTGGCCCATGGAAGGAAGCAGGTAGATATTCACGAACTGACTGACATTGCTACGTCATCTCAGATCAGTGAGGCTTTGTGTTGGGGAGGTTGGGGCTTCAAGGCCTTGATGTGGAGGTATGAGCCCACGTGCTACTGGGAGTTCACACTTTATAGTAGGTGGGCCTTACATAGTCTGTTCTGTTGGACTGAACACGTCTCTGGTGGGAGAGGGCAATGCCACTGTAGATCAGAAAACAGGGACTAGTGGTATCCTAGTAGATGTCTAATAACTAGCTCTTCTGAAGGAAAAGCCCCAATATTTTATGTTTGCTGATTTTCATGTTGTAAGTATTCCCACTGTGGCCAGTTTTGAGCCATCATGCTTCAAGCTACCAACATGACATCAGTACACGTGGAGTTGGGAAGAGATATACCATAGCACACTATCATATACTATTCCCACCGTACAGATACACTAGGCATAAACAACCTCCAGAGCACAGATGGTGAAAATGTCATGAACTAATTAGGAAGTGGTAAGTTTTGAGTATTTATTGCCTTTGTGTTTATATATTTTAGTTGAAAGTTTGTATGATTTAATTTTTAATGCTATGTTCACAACCAGCTTCTGACATTCCTAAAAATCCAATAGTGGTTCTCATAAGCAAGTACAAGTCAGTTCTAGTACACGACTGGACCAGACCCTCTGGAAAACAGGCACACCTGCTTTCCCAGCCTTTGGACACACACTCCTCACAGTTGCGAATGAGTGATATGTGCAGGCAGCTGATTTTAGTGTGTGTTGGATGGATAATGTTGACAGCTGTATTGGAAAATGCAGGTCAACTCTTAATGGGGGTCTATCCTTGGGTATGCCAGCTTTGAAATTCAGGGGGTGGGGTTTGGGATCTGTACCCTTGAGATCATCTCAGAACTGTGCTCATGAGGAAAAATCATTTCATTCCAGCCCTAAGCCAGGAACTGAAATTCATTACCAAAACAGAAATCCATTACTCAGAAAAGACCCTCCTGAATGCAAGTGCCAAGCACATGTTGGCTCTGTTGAGGGGTCAACTGTCATGCTATAGCAGGAGACTTGCTAACATTATTGTGTTAGTAGGTGACTATGTAGTTATATAGTGCTTAATGTAGTAGTTAAGAACATAACATTTAGAGATTGATGGCCAGGGTCTACCTCTTGATTCTACTAATTGCAGGCTATGTGACCTTAAGCAAGTTACTTAATCTTTTTATGTCTCAGTGTCTTCTTCATCTGTAAAATGGTGATATAGTAGTACCCATTTTAGGGTTGATGTGAGAATTAAATTAGTTAATGTATGTAAAACACCTAGAAGAGTGATTAGTACATAGTAAGTACTATGTGAGCATGTGTAATCATTTTTTGTTATCTGCCAATCAAGAGACCAATTATGTAATATGTCCCACATTCCCTGCAAACCTAGAACAGAATGTCTTCCATGCAAAATAGGACTACCACTAGCAATCACCAGTGATTTTGTACAGGAGTGGGAGTTTTGGCAGCAAAGGCTCAGGGTTGGATACTGAAACTCCATAGTTCTTATGCTGGTTTGTCACTTGGCAGGGTGTCTACGTACACCACTGCCACAGCCCTCCTCTGGCAAATGCAAATAAAAACCCCAAGAAACCAGATGGACTCTCTAAAACTTGTCTGATACACTGCTTCTGGCAAGTTGAGCCAGAGGGATTACTGTAGTTCTCATCAGAGGGATGTTCCTTATACTTAGATAGGCCAAAGAGATGGGATGCCTCTTGTCCCTCAGTATGATCATTTCAAATCAAAAAGCAGTTCCCTGAAGCAACTACCTCAAAAATTGTAGGTTCAGAGAAAAGAAAAGTATCTTTCCCAGGCCATAAAACCAAATAGGATTTGTCAAAGATGGGGAGGTAAAGTACAAGCAATGGTTTGCTGGTAAATGTATAACTGGCTCTTTGGGGGAGGTGAGGCTCTGATTTGTAGTGTTTGTCGGTTTTCATGGTATAAATACTCCTATTGTGGATAATATAAAGACACCAATGTGACATCACTAAATGCAGAGTTGGAGAGATATGTGCACTCTTAGCTCTCAAGAGCCAAGATTAACTGGCTCCACTCAGTAATAATGGAGTCTGAAAACAGCCAAGGAGAAGAGAGACTAACAGCTGGTGGTAAAGCCTAGACTTGTTCCCAAGCCCTAAGACAGGGAACTGCAGTAGTATGGGCATGCAAGAAGCTTTTAAAGGACATGGCCACAGAGTGGGCAATTACCTCTTCCACAACACATTCTGTTTCCTGCCTTGGGTCATTGGGCCAGTTGAGCAGTAACCTAGAAGAAACTGAGAATGGTAAAATATGCAGGGGAGCAGACAGAGTTGAAATGCTATCAAGCTGACCACCTCTTTAAAGGGCTTCAGGTAGCCATCCTTCAGTTGGGGACACAGACAATAGGAAAGCTCCTTCTGGACTCAGAAACTGGCCAATATCCCTCTTGTTTTCATCGTAGGCCCACCAGAGGTGGAGCCTAGAAGTTCTGTTGGTTGGTCTGTATACCCTTTAGGTTCTGGCCAGCAATTGGAGTTATAGAAGTGCTAAAGACAAAAACCTAATTGCTCTGAAAGGGGATGTGCCTCTGGAAGGTGTGCAGTGGCTTTCTCTATGTGAATCTCATGCCCACTACGTTGGGGAACAAATGTACTTGCTGTGTGTAGGAGATGTAGCACAGAGGGATAGCTTCAAGAGCTCATTTAAAGGATGCACCTGGCCACTCATCTGCAGATGATGACAGGTAGATGCAAATGTGGAGAGCTTTGAATAGCACCCTCCAAAAGCAGGAATCCAAATTTGGCTTTCTAATGAGAGATCAGGTGGATGTCAAGTCCTTGGGGACAGAAAGTTTCCTTCATAATTTTGGTAGCAGTGCTTTGTACAGCTGGGGTACTATTGTGAAGGCCGTAAGTAATATACCACTTAAATAATAGCATTCTTATCATTCAAATTATTCCCCAACCCCCGTTCAATAGTGAGGTCTCATAAGAAACCCGGCTCCTACAGCAAAAGGGTATTAATGGCAACTCAAGATTGACTTGGACTGTGTGGTTAGCTGGATCAAGTATTCATTCATAAATTTGCCCAGACACGAAGGGAGGTGCCATTGCTCACAACTCTACAAAAACAAAGCAGGGTGCAGGAATGGTAAAGGATTAAGCCCAACCAATCCCATAGGCTAATACTGCCCCTCCAACTATTTTACATAGTAGCCCATCTCCTGCCCACTCTTTTAGTAGGTATTATGACTGTGGTGAAAAGTTATTGGTGGGCAACAAAATGCCACCATGTAAAAGTCTCTGAATTCCCAAGAGGCTGAGAGACTTGGAGCACATTGTCTATCCATTGGGCAGCCCACTGAGACCTTCCTAGAATTAGGCCTTCTTTTCAAGCTATTTTAGTTACTTAGAATAAAAATTCACTTGTGTATGGGACTATTGAATGTACCCTCCCTTTCATTCTAGACAGAATTAGTAGATTATGATGCTGCAACTTAACAGATGAAGAGTATCTATATGTTTCTGGAGACACAGGAAGATGGTTATAGAGTAAGAGGACCCTAGGCTCACCTTGTCCCATGAATACAACTAGATAACTGTCAAATCATCCTAAATACCCCAGTAAAGGACCTGAAGACTGGCAGAACAAACTCCCTAACTAAAGGTAGAGAAGAGGCCACATTGAAGAAGGTAGGAAGTAAAGAAATGCAGTTTGGGAGAGAAACAGACCATGGCCACTGCAGTGGGGAGGGAGCCATGGTCTCAGAGAAAGGTGAGAGACAGACTAGCACACAGGGGAGCACGTGGGGAAAATGAATCCCCATAGCAATTGGCTTGGAAAGTGAGAAGGGCCACATTTCATGAGTTCTTGCAACCAGCGGTGTTTAAAGCCTGGAGTTCTAAAGGTCAGTAGGCTTGGCTTGGGGAGAGGCCAGAGGCATTGGGGCTGCTCTTGGAAAGAAGGCAAGCAAACAACCTGCAGACATACAGTGTGGAAACAGCACCTGGGGCACACAGTAAGGAGGTTAGTTGCTTCTTTTGGAGCATGTCCCAAAGAGGTAGCATTCACAGAGAGACCCCTCTGGGAACAAAGGAAATGGCAGGCACCATTTCCCTCCCCTGCCCCTCAGCATAAGCACAGGGCCACCTGCAGGAACCAGTGCAGCACAAACACACTACCTAACCTGCTTACACCAAGCCCTGTCCCCCCCATGCTCCAGTGGAACTGCCCCTCCCAGTCATGCTTGCCTCTGTCCCAGCGTAGCAAGACCCCTCCCCCAGAAGCCTGGCCCAAATCCCTGCCAACACCACATCTCCTGACCCAGGAGCTTTGCAAGGCCTTGGTTCAGGTGGCAGTGGCAACAGGTCTCATTTCACAAGCAGACCAGAGCACACCTAGTTAAAATGTGCCACATTCAGGCCAGGGACCAAATACTGCCCACAACAGGCAAAGAGAGCCTCTGCAGACAACTGGCCTGAAGGATAAAGCAGCCAGGACATAACAGCAGAGCACATGCAGCACACATTGGAGATATTTCCTGAAGCACCAGGCCCTGGGGAACAGGGGACACTACACTGCAGGGCACTACAGGACTTCTTCATAAGACCATTACCCTTAAGACGAGGAGACATAGCTGACTTTTCTAACACAGAAAAACAGGCACAGAGCCTTAGACAAAATGAGAAGACAGAGAAATTTATCCCAAATGAAAAAACAGGACAAGACCATGGCCAGAGAACTAAGCAAAACAGATATAAGTAATATGCCTGATAGAGAATTTAAAGTAATAATCATAAGGATACTCACTGAACTTGAGAAAAGAGTGGAAGACATGAGTGAGATCCCTAGCACAGAGATAAGGAATAACATAGCAGAGATAAAGTGCTCAAAAAAGAAAATGACATACATGCTTGATGGAATGAACAACAGGATGGAAGAAGCAGAGGAACAAATTAGTGACCTAGAAGACCCAGTAATGAAAAGTAATCAAGCTGAACAAAAGAGAGAAAAAAGAATTATGCAAAACAAGAATAGACTCAGGAAACTCAGTGACTCCATCAAACATAATAACATTCATATTCTAGGAGTCCCAGAAGAAGAAGAGAGGGAAAGGGGGTAGAAAATTTATTTGAAGAAATAATAGCTAAAAACTTTCCTAATCTGGGGAAGGAAAGAGATATCCAGATCCAGGAGGCACAAACATGGGAGCAGCCAAATACACAAGACAGTAATAACAAACATGAAGGAATTAATGAATAATACTACAATAATAGTGGGGGACTTTACCACCCCACTTATGTCAATGGATAGATCATCTAAACAGAAATCAACAAGGAAACAATGGCTTTGAATGATACACTGGAATAGATGGATTTAATAGATATATTCAGAACATTGCATCCTAGAAGGCAGAGTACACATTCTTTTCAAGTGCACATGGAACATTCTCCAGAACAGGCAATCACATATTAGCCCACAAAACTAGCCTGAACAAATTCAAGAAGATTAAAGTCATACCATGCATCTTTTCTGACCAAAAGACTATGAAACTAGAAGTCAACCACAAGAAAAAAATCTGGAAAGACCACAAACACGTGGAGGTTAAATAACATGCTACCAAACAATGAATGGGTCAACCAGGAACAAAAAAGAAAAAATAAAAAAGTACATGGACACAAATGAAAACAAAAACACAATGATCCAAAACCTTTGGGATGCAGCAAAAGCAGTTTTAAGAGGTAAGTATATAGCAATACAGGCCTACCTCAAGAAACAAGAAAGCTCTCAAATAAACAACCTAACCTTACACCTAAAGGAGCTAGAAAAAGAACAACAAAAAAACCCTACAACCAGCAGAAGGAAAGAAATAGTAAAGATTAGAGCAGAAATAAATGATGTAGAAACTAAAACAACAATAGAACAGATCAATGAAACCAGGAGCTGTTTCTTTGAAAAAAAAAAAAAAACCACAAAATTGATAAACCTCTAGCAAGACTTATCAAGAAAAAAAGAGAAAGGGCTCAAATAAATAAAATCACAAATAAGAGAGGGGAAATAACAACCAACACCACAGAAACACAAATGATTATAAGAGAATATTATGAAAAACTATATGCCAACAAATTGGACAACCTAGAAGAAATAGATAAATTCCTATAAACATATAAACTACCAAAACTGTAACAGAAAGAAATAAAAATTTTGAACAGATTAGTAACCAGCAAAAAATTGAATGGGTAATCAAAAAACTCCCAACAAACAAAAGTCCAGGAGCAGACAGCTTCACAGACAAATTCTATCAAACATTTAAAGAACTAATACCTGTTCCTTTTTTTTTTTTAGTAAATACTGATTCTTCTCAAACTATTCCAAAAAATAGAAAAGGAAGGAAAACTTCCAAATTCATTCTATGAGGCTGCCATACCCTGATACCAAAACCGGATAAGGACACCACTAATAAAGATAACTACAGGCCAGTATCCCTGATGAACATAGATGCAAGAACTCCTCAACAAAATACTAGCAAACTGAATTCAACAATACATTAAAAAAAATAATTCACCACAATCAAGTGGGATTTATTCCTGGGTTACAAGTGTGGTTCAATATTCACAAATCAATCAACATGATGCATCACATCAATAAGAGAAAGGTTAAGAACCATATGATCATTTCAATAGACACAGAAAAAGCATTTGACGAAGTACAACATCCATTCATGATAAAAAATCCTCATCAAAGTAGGTTTAGAGGCAACATACCTCAACATGTTCTATGCCTTCTAAGAAAAACCCACAGCAAACATCATACTAAACTCTTTCAGGCAGAAGAAAAATGACAGCAGATGGAAATACAAATCCACACAAAAGACTGAAGAGCACCAAGAGTGGTTGCCATATGTGTAAATATATAAATTGTTGAAAACTCCTTAAATTGTTTTAAAAGATAATTGACTATTTACACAATAATAGCAACATATTATGAAAAAAACATGCTATGGGTTTATAACATATGTATAAGAAAAGTTAATGACAATAATAGCCTAAAGACAGAGATGGGAGAACTGGTAGTTTACTATTAGAAAGTTCTTATACTATATGTAAAGTGTATAATAACTTTTTTTTACATTTTTTTATTTTATTATGTTAATCACATACATTACATCATTAGTTTTTGATGTAGTGTTCCATGATTCATTGTTTGTGTGTAACACCCAGTGCTCCATTCAGTACGTGCCCTCTTTAATACCCATCGCCAGGCTAACCCATCCCCCCACCCCCCTCCCCTCTATATGATCTCACTGATATGAGGAATTCTTAATCTCAGGAAACAAACTTAGGATTGTTGGAGTGGTGGGGGGTGGGAGGGATGGGGGGCTGGGTGATAGACATTGGGGAGGGTATGTGCTATGGTGAGCTCTGTGAATTGTGTAAAACTGTTGAATCACAGACCTGTATCTCTGAAACAAATAATACATTATATGGGGGCGCCTGGGTGGCTCAGTTGGTTAAGCAACTGCCTTCGGCTCAGGTCATGATCCCGGAGTCCCGGGATCGAGTCCCGCATCAGGCTCCCTGCTCAGCGGGGAGTCTGCTTCTCCCTCTGACCCTCCTCCCTCTCATGCTCTCTGTCTCTCATTCTCTCTCTCACAAATAAATAAAATCTTAAAAAAAATTAAAAAAAAATAATAATACATTATATGTATAATAACTTCTAAACTCAAATAAGAAGACAACTTAATTTAAAAAGTAAGCAAAAGAGTGGAAAAGACACTCACAAAAAAAAAAAAGAATGGCCCTTAAGCATATGAAACAATGCTCAATGTCATTTGTCATGAGACAAAAATTAAATCCACACTGAGATAATACTTCACACCCAAAGAATGGTTAAAAGTAAAAAGACTGATAATACTGTGTTGGTGAGAATATGGAGCAACTGGAACTCATTGCTGGTAGAAACGTAAATAGTACAACCATTTTATAAAGCAATCTGGCAGTTCCTTACAAAGTTAAACATACACTTACCATTTGGTCCAGTAATTCTATTTCTAAGTATTTATCCAAAAGAAGTAAAAAATATGTCCACACAAAGACTTGTACATGAATTTCTATAGCAGCTTTATTTATAATAGCCAAAAACTGGAAATAGCTTTAATGTCCAACAACAGGTAAATGGAAAAACAAACTGGTGCATCCATACAATAGAATTCTGCTCAGCAATAAAATAGAATATAATACTGATACATGCTACATGGATGAACTTCCAAAGTATTATGCTGATTTAAAAAACAGACAAAAAGCCACATATGTATGATACTATTTATATGAAACTCTAGAAAAGACACATATCATCTATAGTCTAGATAGCAAATTACTGGTTGCCTGGGGCCAACTGAGAATTGGCATGAGGGAACCTTTTTGGATGATGGAAATGTTCTATGTTTTGATTTTGGAGGTGGTTACACAGGTGTGTACATTGGTCAGAATATCAAACTGTATGCCTAAAACAGGTACATTTCATTATATTACTTATGTAACATATGCAATATATATGGTTATATTTCCTATATGAAAGTTATACCTCAATAAAGTTGGCTTTGAAAAAAAGAACAAGCTGTTCCACACGAACCATAGTTTCTACATCTACTACCTCTGAATACCTGGGCAGAACCACAGGACAACCTCTAACATTCCAAGGAATGGTTCAAATCCTAAGCCATTGTGGGCACCTGAAGATATAATCAAGCTTGAGACACTGTTTGCTTCTCCTCCTGCTATAGCTGTACAACCACCCAAATTAATTTCTTTTTCTAGGCTTTCTTTTTTTAAAAAAAGATTTTATGTATTTATTTGAGAGGGAGAGAGTGAGCGAGAGCACAAGAGCAGGGGGAGGGAGAAGCAGACACCCTGCTAAGCAGGGAGCCAGAGGTGGGGCTCGATCCCAGGACCCTGGGATCATGACCTGAGCTGGGGGCAGATGCTTAACCGACTGGACCACCCAGGCGCCCCTTTTTCTAGGCTCTCTAATATCATTAAGTTATTCAACACTGTGCCATTCAGTCTTGATCACGGTTTGTGCACATTCATCCTGTCTTCTTTTTTCATATATTCCTTGCTTATCAAGAATGATCTTTCCACTCTTCACTCTTGTACCTTTCCCCCACCAACACACACACTCACACACACACACACTCATGCACACATACATATTCTCCTAGCTAATTCTGAGATCTGAGGATCATAGACTCTTGTTGACCCTATGAGCTCTAACACTGGGTCTATAAGGAAGGGTTTTTACTCAAATCCTCCTTTATTGGGGAGTTGAATGGAGAGATAATATGTACCTGGTCCAGTTTATAAACTAGTTGTGATCAGGATTGGGTTGGGTTCTACAGGGCCAAAGTATAAATGGAGTCTTTTTTTAAAGATTTATTTATTTTTATTTTGAGAGAGAGATAGCGAAAGAGAGAGAGAGCACAAGCGGGGGTGGGGGCAGGAGGAGAGGGAGAGGCAGACTCCCCACTGAGCAGGGAGCCGGATGACATGGGACCCGGTCCCAGGACCCTAGGATCATGACCTCAGGCGAAGGCAGACGCTTATCCAACTGAGCCACCCAGGCACCCTAAATGGAGTCTTTTATAGCTAACCCAGGGTCTCAAGAGCTAGAGGGGCAAGTAAGCCACCATTCATCAGGAAGAGTTGAAGGTTTAATGCCATAGAGACCAAGACTGATGCTTAGTAGAAATCAGGACAGTGGTTCCAGCAAAAGTTGAGAACTGGTAGAAGTAGAATTAAATCAAGGACAAGGTTTGAAGTGAGTAATCAGGATTAAAGTGTGATTTCTATGTAAACTAGGAGGGTTTTGTGGCTTGCTTTTAACTGAGCAAGTGGGAAAGCAGTGTATGGATGGGTTAGGTTGGCTTAAAGGGCTGTGGGGAGAGAAGACAAGAGACAAAGAGGGACCCTAAGAGCTAATGTAGTACCCTGCCTTCCACCAGATATACCCAAGGAAGCCCTAGTCCTTATAAGCAAAGGGGTTTGGTTGTGGGGGAGGGTTGAAAGAGTTTGTGCTGCTTTCTGCCTTTTAAATTCACCCATCCTGCTCACATTCCAATCACCAACCAGACTCTAAAATCAAGGCCCAACACCAAAAAAGTTTGTAGCATTCAGTCATTACTGTTTCCCAAAAATCCACCCAATTATGTTTCAACTTACTCTTGCTTTGCTCTCATTTCAGCCTATTTTTTTTTCTTTTTAAAGATTTTATTTATTTGACAGAAAGAGACACAGTGAGAAAGGGAACACAAGCAGGGGGAGTGGGAGAGGGGGAAGCAGGCTTCTCACTGAGCAGGGAGCCCAACACGGGACTCGATCCCAGGACCCTAGGATCATGACCCAAGCCGAAGGCAGACGCTTAACAACTGAGCTACCCAGGTGCCCCTCAGCCTAATTTTGAAACCCTTTCTTTGTATACCTCCTTCCATCCTAACTCTGCCCCTTGGGACTTGGTGTTTATATATGTCAACCACTTGGTGGGCACCCCAGTCAGGCTAGCCCCGGACTTCCCTGTGCTTGAGTCTATGTTGGGGTTGGGGTTAATTTCAAAAAGTGGGAATGCTAGTCCTTTTAAAGAAGTCAAGTCCAGTACCTGAGGGAGATTATCAAGCATCAGGTTTAAGGATACAGTGGAAGGTTCTAAATAGGAGACAAGACAAGGAGGTAGGAGCCAAGGAGATGAGGCACAGGTTCAGAAGTGAAGCATAGCACAGGTCATAGAGAAGTCCTTCAGGATGTGGGAGTGAAAATATCAGGGATGCATGATGTCATTATTTATTGAGTGTTAGTTTCACGATGTTCCCCCTCCAACTCACGCCCCACACTGCCTCCAGAAATCTGTAATTACAATTCTGAGTGTGCTTTGTAAAACATTTTACTATTGCTCCATTGCAAAATGTGCCTCCATTGCACCGTGTGCAAAGCCCTCCATGAACCCCTATGCTAGCATTTCTCTTCGTGTTCCCCAGCTTTCTCTCTGTGCTCCAGGGGCACTGAACTAACTCTTCAATGTTCCCCCAAGGGCTGTTTCTTCTCTACATACTTTCACAGGCGCTACTTTGCCTGGAATGATCCAGCTCCCTGTTTTCCTGAGATATTCTTACTCGTTCTTCAGTACTTGGCTGAAGTATCTGTGAGATTTTCTCTGCCTATTTCCCATGCAGAGTGAATTATATTATCCCTGGTGTCATCATTCTTAGATGCTGCAGATAAGCAAGACTTTGAGAAGACAGAATCCATAGGTCTTGATGGTTGAGTGGATGCTCAGGGAGGTAGAGCAGTGGGAGACAAGGATGGTCCTAAGTTTCTTGCTTGGGCAGTCAAGCGGATGGTAGTACCATTCACTTACCTAGGGAACAGAGAGGGAGGAGCCAATTGGGATGGGGAATGAGTTCAGTTTTGGACCTGCTGAGTCTGAGGTGCCAAGGAGACATCCAAGTGTAGATGCCAAGTAAGCCGTTGAATATCCTGGTGTAGAGCACGGGAGGAGAGAGACCTGGGATAGAGAATATGAATTTGGAAGGCTTTAGCACATGGATACATGGGAGTAAATGAAATTGCTCAGAAAGACTGTGTAGAGTGAGAACAGAGGGCCCAAGACAGAGGCCCAAGAATCAGTAACACCTAAGGGACAGAAGAAGAAAGTCTTCTTAGAGGCAGAATCTATTAGGGGCTAGGGATAGGCCAAATGGAGTCTTTTTATGACTCAGATTTGGGCATTGCAACCAGCAGTGTTTGTAAGAAATGTTCTCTGTCATGTGTATAAAGTCCTTAGGAAGTGTATGCTCCACTTATATGAAGTACCTACAGCAGTCAAATTCATAGAGACAGAAAGTAGATGGTGGTTGCCGGTGGCTGGGGGGAGGGAGGAGTGGGGAGTGAGTGTTTAATGGGCACAGGGTTTCAGTTTGGGAAGAGGAAGAGAGTCCTAGAGATTGTCTGTACAGCAATGTGACTTACTTAACACTACTGAACTATACACTTAAAAATGGTGAAGATGGGATATTTATATTATATGCCTTTTGTCTCAATTTTTAAAAAAATCCCAAGGAAGGGATTCAACATAGATTGGAGGTGGAGGGCCTTAGGGCTTTCTTCTCTTTTCCTCAGTCGTTCTTTAAACACCTAGGAACATTCTATGGCTCTTTCTCACCTGGCAGGACTATGTACCCCCACCATCCTCCAGCACCTGGGTACCTAATTCAGTGTTTAATAGAATGCATTGTTTGACAGTCCTTCCAGCTATTGACTACAGTCTACCTCTGAAATAAAATGGCCTTCCATTTCAGCTGATTAATATAGATTTCCTCAGTGCCTGCAAATGTAGTTCAAGATACGAGCCTTGCCATTCTCAGGAGGATTCATTTCCCTGAGGTATTCTCCTGTTTTATAGACAGCAGCCTGTGTTTCCTGCTACAGTGAGCACGAGCAGAAGTGGTTGCATTACATGGGCCCCGGCAGGCGGAGGCGCCTTTGGATATTAACAAAATGCCAATCACTCATCCGTGGGCTCCAAAGAGAGCAACAAAAGACACTCAAATCCACTTTGTAAAAGTGGGGCCAGACCCTAGCCTCTGTGGTTCCCAGGGAGAATGTGCCTTTAAATGAGGGGTTTGGGGCTCCCCGTGAAGTGGGGAGACTTAGATTATATAAGAAGGCTGGGCAGCAGGGTGTTGCATAATGGGCGGGGTGAGGTGGGGTAGCAGTGTCTATGCAGGATACTCCTGAATGTGCATGCAGCATCATTTCTGGGCAGAAACAATTCCGGGTTTTGTGTGATCACGCCCTTTCCCCCCACCCCCGCCACACACAAACACCCCCCAATTCTGTTTCTCTATGTATTTGTTGACGGGTTCCTAGACACCCAGACCAGTGCTAGGGGCTGTGAGGAATATAGAAATAGATCCCTGGTCAATCTTGCTCTCAATAGCCGTAATATCTAGCTGGGGAATAGTCCAGGCCCTATTTCAAAGTAATTCTATTTCCTAGGTCTCAAATACAGGAAGTGTACTTGGAAGTCAAAAGGGGAAGAGACCGTGTGGGTTGGTGCAGATGGAGTAGGGCCACTGCGGAAGATTAAGTAGATCTCTCGCCCACAAGGACACCTGGCTGGGGAGAGGGGAGGCGAGTGGGGAGCTGAACACCATTCTGCACCCCCATTTCCCATGCTGTGTGCTCTGGTTTGGGGCTGCATCAGCCCTAGGGAAGGGGCATCTTTCCCCTAGTTTGTCCTCCTGATGAGGCTGCCTTTTTGTCATTCACTCAGTGATGCTATATGTGCTTGTGGAGACCCTGGCCCGGAGAGAGATGTTGAATTGCTCAGAGCAAAAAAAGCGGAGGGACACAGCTGGGACGATCAGAAGGCTGCAGCCTGAAGAGGGATGGAGTGCAGACTTACGGATTCACAAAGACAGCCTCTCCACCACCGGGACTTCATTCTGACAGAGCAAATATCAGCACACCACTGAGCTGTTTTTGTTTCCACGCTAACCCATAGCGTGCCTTGGTGCAAATGACAGAGACGCTTCCCCTGGGTGGGCAAATTACCGAAGAGCCCCTTTCCACTAGCCTGACAAGCAGAGGACGGGCTTTCGGTTCCAACTCACCCCCTGTTCCCACTTGGCTGGGGGCATTTGCGGAATGCGAGAAATGTGCATCTATTTGTGGTGGCCCTGGCTAGCCTGTAGCCCAAAGTGTGGATGCTGGGACTTTCCCAGCCTTATTTTTAGCCATGGAAGCTAATCCAGAAAGAAGCTGAAGAATGTTAATTCTTTCCTCTGTGCCCAGGAGAGTACACTGTTAGCACCATATATGAAGGGTAGGACCAGGCTCCCAGAAAGCGTGGGGAAAAGAGCTCCCTGGGTTGACATGGTGGAGAAGGAGAGCATTATAGCGAAGTAGCTAGACTTTAGGGTCAGACTAGCCAGCCTTCAAATCCCACATCCACTGCTTGCCAGTGGTGCAACCTTAAGCAGCTTTACCGCTCTCCCTCCACTGAGCCTCATTTTCTTCTTCTGTAAAATGGGAACAGTATTTCCTAGGGTTGTTGTGGGGATTGAATCAGACCTGCTCTAAGGTGCCCAGCATATAGCGAGCCCTCGATAAATGGGAGCAATGCTAGCTGTTGTTCCTGCTCTGCAATTTCTTCCGACATTACACAATAAGGCATTGCTTTTACAGTGAATGTTGTATTTTCATCCCAGGGGACCCTGGGAACTGACAGGCAGAGGCTAGAGAGAAGGCTCCGTGTCACATCCTCAAACAGGACGTGCTCTCATTCCAGTTAGCACATGCCATATGGCAGGCGGTGGGGTGAGGAGGATTTGATTCGAGAAACATCTTTCTTCTCCTTCTGGGCTGGGGTCTCCTCACTTGGTAGGCATTTACTCTAGCAAAGAAAGGGTGGCAAGCAGATTTTCAGATGTTCCCCTAGCTTGGGTATGAGTCACATGTCAGATCTCATTTCAGCGGCGCAGTCTGCTAACTCTGGAGAGTTGAGATTTTTTCTTTTTCTTTGCTCTTCAGAAAAGTATTTCTTGCTAAAAAATGAAAGCTCTGTATTTGTGTCAACAGGGCCAGCTTTCAGCAAAGCTGAGAATTAGTTGAGAAGTGTGTCTTTGGCTGCTTTTCATTTTCTCTTTCCATTTTTCTCATCTCTCCTGAATTCTGGGATCTCATGGTTTATTCCCACAAGTCCTTAATCTTTGTTCACTTTTTTTAAAACCTAAGATGCAGGCTTATAAATTTTTTTTAAGATTCTATTTATTTATTTGAGGGGAGAGGGGCAGAGGCAGAGAATCTCAAGCAGACTCTGCACGGAACACAGAGCTGGATGCGGAGCTGCATCACATGACCCCAGAGATCCTGACTTGAGCCAAAACCAAGAGTCGGTCGCTTAACAGACTGGGCCACCCAGGCACCCCCAGGCTTACAAATTTTAAGGTGTAACCCCTTTAAGACCTGTTTTCTCAAACAACTTGGCAGTGGATGGGAAAGATCTGTGATAAGGGTTCTGCGTGCCCACGGGTGCCCCGGGGGTCTGGGAGGGAGGCCCTGCAGATTACCCCGGATATTGCCCACTCTGCCAAAGCCATGTAGGGCTTGACTCCCAGAGCAAATCCCACTCTGGGCCTTCTAGCTTGTTGTCGCTCTCCAATACTTGGCTATACCTCATTTTTTTTTTTCTTTTAAATCCAAGTGCAATGAGGCCAAAGAAACTAGAAGAGTGAAAGAAATCACCAATTGTAAGGCCTGAAGGAAGTACATAGAAGAGGACAATTGGGAGCTGTTTGTTAATTAGCATTTACTGAGCAATTACTATGAATCAGAAAGTGCCCTTGGCACTTTCTCACTCCTCACCTTATTTAACATTCCCAGCACCCCTAGGAGGTGAGTCCTTTTGCCCTGATTTCGCAGATGGGGAGATGGAGGGTAGGAGCATCTATTCAGTGGCAAAGCCAGTGTCGGAAGCCCAAATCCATGGGCTGGGCCACCAGACATGAGCGAGAGCAGGGAGTACCTGCTGCTCTGTATCTTACAAAATGCCCAGCCGTCATGCAATTCATCCATATTTCTTGAACAGCTACTCTATGCCCAGCACTGTGCTGGGAACTGGGTCTACTACTTAAATAACTAGAGTCAGCCTAGGGTGACCTACCATCCCAGTTTACTTCAGATGTGGGACCCTGGGTGCTAAAACTCTCAGTGCTAAACACAGGGCTCTCCCTTCAAGTCACTTATGATAACATTCCTCCCCAGCTCTGGTTCAGTGACATCATGTTAATAACCTGACATTGTCCATGCTCAAAGTATTTATTTCACATACATCATTAAACTCTAAATCAGGGCTTCCCCCCGCCCCCCGCCTTTTCTTTCCCAGGAGAGCTAATTGTTAAGCATCTATCAGCACACTATTGCTTACAGTCTGGTAGGAAATACTTCCAAGGACATATGCTAGTATCTATGCCTGACATAGTATCTTATGCACCGTAATAACAAGAGCTAGTATGTGTTGAGAGCTTACAATGTACCAGGCACAGTTCTGGGTGCTTTATTTTATTTTTTAAGCTTTTAAAAAATATTTTATTTATTTATTTGACAGAGCACATGAGCATAAGCGGGGGGGCATCAGGCAGAGGGAGAAGCAGGCTCCCCACTGAGCAAGGAGCCCAATGTGGGACTTGATCCCAGGGTCCCGGGATCATGACCTGAGCCAAAGGCAGACACTTAACCGACTGAGTCACCCAGCCGTCCCCTGAGTGCTTTAGATATATTAATGTCTTTAATCCAATCCTTATAACAACCCTATGAAGTAGGAGGTACTGTTATCCCCTGTTTGCTAGATGAGGAAACAGGTTCAGAGTGCTTATGTAAGTTGCCCAAAGTCCTATAGCCAATAAAGTAACAAAGCTGGGACTCAGATACAAATGTGCCTGGTTCCAAATCTGTATTCAAGGTAGCCTGTAAAGACAGAAGATCCCAGGGTGGACAGAGTAGTGGTGGCTATGCCGGGTGGGCCCCTGAGACAGAGAAGCAATGAGCCAGTTTTGTGGAACACACACGCACATACACATGTTACTTAAAACAGTGCATGGGACATACTAAGTGCTCTACCAAGCCTTTGTTGTTATTATTGTTGTTGTGTTGGGGTCCTATGAGGAAAGTGGGTCAGAGTTGAAGTCCATGGTAACAGTGACATAAAGCATATAGATTTCTCCCTCCTGGGCATATTGTTGCTGTAAGGGAATACTGAAGGCTGCTGGGCATAGTTGTTGCTGTAAGGGAATACTGAAGGCTGCTGGTTTGGTGGTGAGGCCAGAAGAAGGCCATGTGTATGGGGCATTGAATGAGCTACTGAAATCTTCTGGAGTAGTCTTGAGGGCCTGAAGTTGTGTCTCTCTGACTCAAAAATATTAAAACCCATTATTGAGAAGACTTGCAGACAAGTCTTCCTTCACCTTAAGAGCTCTAGGGGCATTCTTCAAAACTCTGACCTGCTGTCTCTGCCAAGTTATCTCCAGTAACTAGAGTGGGCCTAGAAAGCCTCAAATTTGTTAGGCCAGAGGTGTTGAGTCTCTGCTAATTCAGCTTCTCAGAGAGAATTACTCTTGGTCCTTGGTTTCTGCTGCCTGGAAAACCATATCTTACTTTCCCCACCACCATCCCATTCCTGTCACTTGGAAAATCCATATCCTCTGCTTGACTCTGTGTTATGCTGTTTGTACTCTCTGGGGCCTAACTCATCTGTCACCTGAACACATGGGCCAGGAAGCATTTGGGAGCATGAAGGAAGAATAATTGCTGTCTTCTTATGAATGCAACTGGGAGATCATCCCAGTATCCAGGGTTCATTCTCTGCCAAACACATACCCCTTAGATTCCAACACCCAGGCCTTCTGAATGTCTACAGAAGCTGATTTGTGGGAGAGATGCACCAAGCCTCCTAACCCCCACAAAAGCTTTGGTGCTCCTTGTGAGGAAGAAAAACAGGCTGCTACATTTCTGCCAGGATTCCTACGGCTATAAGATGCTTACTCCTCTGATCACTGACCTCTCAGAACACAGGGCTGCCTTCTGGGAGGCCTACATCTTTGACAGAGAGAATGAGAAATGGAGGCTGCCCTTTCTCTATGTGCCTTGGCCAGTCTGAATGTGTTACTCCGCTTTTGGACCTGAGTGATGCCTGATCCATTATGTAAATAGCGCAGTGTTGGACAGCGTGGATTCCAGAGGTAGACTGTGAATTCAGATCCTGGCCCCACCACTTCTGCATTCTTGGTCAGATCACATAAATTTTTTCCTCTTTCATATTAATGACTATAAAATGAACATAATTATAATGATGGCAATAGGGTTACTCTGAGGAATAAATGTGATAATCTGTGTAAACTCTGAATGTTGCCTGAGCATATAAAATACAATAAATATTAGCTAGCATTATTTATTATTATTTTTATTCTCTTACACAGGGGTCAGCAAACTTTTTCTTCTGTGAAGGGTCAGATAGTTTGTTTTTGTTTTTGTTTTTTTATATTTGTAAACATTTAAGGGGTCAGATAGTTAATACTTTAAGCTTTATATGGGCTAAGAGCAAATTCAAGATATGTAGATGCTTTTATAATAAGAAAGAAAAAGAATTTCTACAAAATTTTACTGACAAAATTCCAAATATAATAATGATCGTGTATAATTTTTGATAATACAGACCTACCAACGAGAAATTGGAAATCTTTTTTGGGATAACATTTTACTCAATTGGGTTTCAAAGTTAGCATTTCCTACCATTAAATCAATTGCAAATATTTGTCTATAATAACTATTCTTAGCTTGTGGGCCAAACAAAAACAAGGAGTGGCTTGATCTTGACCCATGAAGCAGTTTGCTGACCCCTGATTTTGTACCACCTCAACAGGAGGTTTGTTATCTACCTGGAGGATATCCTAATTTATTCCTATGATCTGACCTCAAAGAACGTCAGGTCTGGGCAGTTCTGAGCCATCTGAAACAGCACCACCTCTGAGAAGACCTCGAAAAGTCCAGAGGTGACTTTCTTAAATAAAGGCCTGGCCACCCAAGTTGTCTACATGGTGCCTAACAAAGTGCCAACCATACCAGATTGGGACCCCTCTGGTCAATCAAAGTGGTCTGTTGATATCTGAAGTTTGTGGAGTATCACTGCTGCCTTCTACCCCTTTTTACCACACTTACTCCAGATCAACCTTCTCAAGAAAGAAAAGGGTTTATCTGGTTCTTATTAAGGTCATAGTCTAGCAACTGGAGCCACTTCTCATTTCTGACCTCACCCTGGCGTCCTAAGCCTAGATGGCTGTACACCATTGAAACCAAAGCCATCAAAAACAACTATGGATACCTATCTAACTTGAGAGGACCCTGGCTACACCACTGTCCTTTTCTATACCTGCTTCTCCAGGAAGGAAACATCCGTGCCTGTGTTCCACCAACTTTGTGAAGGTGTAAGGACCATTAGCCATCAAGGTGAACCTAAAAATACAGAAGCTTTACTTCAAGGGTCTCCAACACCCATGACTGATACTCATTTACTACAATAGGCTAAGGCAACTGAGACAGACCCAGCAGCTCAGCCTTCCAAGATGTAGAGGGTTATTTTTTTTTGAGTAGTTCAGCATCTCCATGGTGGATATAGTGGGCCCCATTTTGAACTGTTCCTATCTGTAGTTTTTATATATCAGGCAGCCAGGACACCTGGGAGGATACTGTCTATATGAGCTAAGTCAGTGCCCATTCTAGCTCCTTCTCCTTATGCTGTGGTCAAAGGCACCCTATAAAACTTGTTTGTGTGAATGCTCCACAGCTCAGGGAATTCTCCCGGGCTTCTCCTCCACACTCTGTTTAACAACAATGACTAACATTCATTGAGAACTTGTTGTGCACCCGGCGCTATATATACTAAACACTTTATAGAGATGACCATATTTCACTCTTGCAAGCACTCTAAGACTCGACATGTTCTTTTTATCTCTATTGTCACATATGAGGAAACAGTAGAACAGAAATATAAGTAATTCATTCAAGGCCACCAGCTAAAAAATGGCTGAAACAAAATATAAACCACATTTAATCAAGATGATCAAGGCCATTCACCTTGAATATGGTGGAGTCAAATTGTAACCAAGCCCTCTCTAGCTCTTAACTAATTTTCCCACTTTCCACTCAGTAGCCTCGATCACAGATTCCTTTGCTCTACCCTGCTTATTTGGACCGACATCTAGATTTGAGTCTTCTTGTGGCTTTGGTTTCAATTTCTCCCCAGAGATCTGCATTTTGAATTGCCCAACTGTGTTCCATTCTCCCCAGGCTGCAGTCCAGCTCAGTCTTATCCCTGTGGACAATGCAGGTTCCAGTGGCAATACATTCTAGTTTAAATCCAGTGCTCTAGAGCTCCGTTTGTTTGGAAGGAGGGATCCAACATTACCTCAGAAAAAACTGGAGTAAGGCAGAAAGATGGAGGCAGCCTCACTCTGGTAGATTCTTCAACAGACCTTCTGGTTTATCCAGCCCCAAGCAAAATAGTAACTAATGTTAAACCTGTGCTCCAAACACTGGGATAAATGCTTTACACAAACTGTTTCGTTTAAATACTCAGAAAAATTCTTTGAGGTCAGTACTATTATCACCACCATTTTAGAGATAAGGAAACTAATGTTTGAAGAGATTAAGTAGCTTGTCTAAGTTTGAAGAGTTAGGTGTTGGATTCCGATCTCTTAGACATCAAGCCCTACACCACTACACTCTACAACTAACTGGCATGATCCAGACTAGGCTGCAGTTGGATGCCTACTTATGACTACACCTGGATGAGATTCAGGCCCATGCAGTGACAGCCTCAAGAGGCAGAGAATGTTGGAATTGCTCACTCTATTAGAGTGGGTGATCGTATTTCCCAGATGCAGAGGCTCACACACAAGTACTTCTCTTGTACCATGACCCCACCCTGCTGGCTACTGTGGTCCACTGAAGTCAAGACCTTGAACATGGTTTTTAGTAGTGGCTCCCTCTCTAATGCAACATCTTCAATGAGTCGTCACTTATGATTGCTGCTTCCAACTCAAAGAGTAGACTAGTAGATCCAAGAGAATTCATTATTCACTTCAGATCTCCAAACACCTCCCAGATACCATTTTATCGTAAACTATTTCTAGCATATTCCCTTTTCATAACTCCACAAAGTCCTCGTAGTGGCAGATGCCCTGAAAAAAATATCATTCATTGCATACTCAGCACCAGCTCTATATCTACTCCAATTATGATTATTTTATCAAAAGAATCTCCTGGTTCCAAATTATTCAGCTATTTGGTTTCTGATTATTGCCTTCAATTGTCATCCCAATTTTGGAGGGCCCTGCTCAGGGCCCTTCACATTAGTATCAATTTGTCAACTGCCTATTGCTGATAGATATAGAGGTCAGATTGAGAATACCAACCAAAAACTAACTAGAGGAGTACCTCCGCTGTTTCACCTTTTTTAGCTAACTTAATTTGCTAACACTGGTTTCCCCGCCTTACTATGCCTGAGTTTTCCCACAACTCATCACATTTATCCCGCTAGAAATACATGTTTTTACAGTAGTTATGACTTCTAGCCCACTGCTTTCTATACTCCCCCATGCCATGTTGGACATAAGGACTTGTAAGCTACCAGAATGCTAAAGGTCAGGACATGATGTATGCTGAAAAATTCTGGGTCCTTGAGGAGAGCATCAACATGGGAGACAAACACAAACATGCACCATATAGGACACTTTAAAGTAATGAACATTATCAATATCATAAGTTTTTGACTCCAGCTACCTGCTTTGTGTGAATCCACCCCACATGCCACTATTCTTTGCTATAGCTAGCCCATTGAGATTTTTCCCTGTATCAGTGGCTAGGTCTTCAGGTTCCAGGAAAGCAAAGTCAAGAACCAAGTGGGGTTGCACAGTGGGTGATGAGCAGCAGTGTCCAGTTACACCTTCCTATATACTTACATATGAGGTGATCTTAAGGGTCAAGGGTATCCTAATCAGAAAAACTCATTGGTGGTGGTTCAATTCACACTGATGTGTATCCATACTGATGAGTATGGATTGAGTGGGTATCTGGGTTCATTTGATTAGGATTTGGTCTACCACACAGTTTAAGGGCCCTGAGTTTATTCTATCCTCAGTGTAGTGACAGAGTGCATTGGCTCCCCTTTGCAAGGTGGGCCACCAAATATATTTCTCAGATTAGTTAAGAGACCCAGATAATTTCTGAACTTACAAGAGGCATTAACTTCACTCACCCATGTCTGTAGGCATGCAGGAGAGAAGAAAGACATGGAAAGCAGCATTCTGTGATTCCACTGTGCTAGATCAGTGAGTGTCTTCATATATAGCAGGATTTGGAACCCAAAGTTGGTAGCATGGATCTCTATCAAGCTAGGGCATGTGCCAACACAGTGACCAAAACTTCCTCCTGGTAGCTGATAAATAAGCATGCAGCCCTGAATCCATGACCAAGAAGAAAGTTGCCCTCTAAATGCTGTTTGATGCTCTTCCCATAATATGGAGGCTGGAAAGGAGAGTAGCACAGTGAGTTAGTCTTGCAAGACAGGCATCAGAAACCAGAGATACTTCTTCCCAATGTCCCTGGTCATGGACCTTGAGAGAAGAAATAGCAAAATTATGTCCGAAGGAAAACTCTATCTAAAATGAGTGGTCGTGCAAGGGAGTCTTAGGAAAGCAGTAGATGTTAAGGGGCAGTGCCAAACGGGGAGGACTAGGAAAGGCAAGAGGAATATCAACAAGCAGGTCAGAGTGGGCAAACCAAATGAATGATGTCTGACTGGATACCAAAGGTACCCAGTGACAGATGCTGAGATTACACCTGCTCCAGATATTACTTGCATGAATGGAACCAAATCCTCTGAAGAAGGAAGAATGACTATCAAATTAAAAATTCCAATAAATGAAATAAATAATTTTTAAAAGTGCACATACTCTAACTCAGCAATGTGACTTCAGAAATTTATCCTATTGATATGCTTGCACAACAGCATAAATATGAGGATGTCCATTACAGCATTAATTGTATTAGTAAAAGACTGGAAAGAACAGAATGTCTATCAATGCTGAATTGGCTAAATAAATTATGGTACCTTCATACAGTGTAATATTATTCAACAACTAATGATAATAATAAATCAATTGAAAACCAATCCAGAGGGCGCCTGGGTGGCTCAGATGGTTAAGCATCTGCCTTCGGCTCAGATCATGATCCCAGGGTCCTGGGATCAAGTCCCGCATTGGGCTCCCTGCTCGGAAGGGGGCCTGCTTCTTCCTCTCCCTCTGCTGCTCCCCCTGCTTGTGCTCTTTCACTCTCTCTGTCAAATAAATAAATAAAATCTTAAAAAAAAAAAAAAAAGAAAACCAACCCAGAACTGACACAGATATTAGAATTACCAAGGACATTAAAAACAGTTACTTTAACTGTAGTCCATATGTTCAAAGTGTTAATTGGAGACATGGAAGTTTTTTTAAATTACTCAAACAGAACTTTAGATATGAAAAGTATAATATGTGAGATTGAAAATGTACCAGATAGGATTTATAGCAGATTAGACATTACAGGAGAAAAGATTAGTAAACTAAAAAATACAGCAATGAAAACTATCTACAATGAAAAACAAAAAACAGAGGGAAAAAGAATCAGTATAATGCAAGACACATCAGTGAGCTGTGAGACAACTTCAGGCAGTCAAATACATGAGTAACTAGAGTCCCCCAAAGGAGAGCATAGAGACAAGAGAAAAATCATTTGAGGAAACTATGGTTGAAAAATTTCCAAATTTGATGAACTATATAAACACTGGATTCAAGTAGCTCAGAAAATCCCCCCCCCCAACAGAACATGAAGAAAACTATACCAAGCCACATCCTAATTAGATTTATCAAAACCAGTGATAAAGAGAAAATCTTAAAAGTAGCCAGAGAAAAAAGACAAGTAATGTACTAAGGAATAAAAACAAGAACGACAGTAGATTTATCACTGGAAATGGTACAGGTGAGGGACACCTGGGTAGCTCAGTTGGTTAAGCATCCAACTCTTGATCTCATCTCAGGTCTTAATCTCATGGTCGGGAGTTCAAGCCCCTACTTTTTTTTTTTAATTTTATTTTACTATGTTATGTTAGTCACCATACAATACATCATTAGTTTTTGATGTAGTGATCCACAATTCATTGTGGATGAACCATATAACACCCTATGTTCCATGCAGTACGTGCCCTCCTTAATACCCATCACCGGGCTAACCCATCCCCCCACCCCCTCCCCTCTAAAACTCTCAGTCTGTTTCTCAGAGTCCATAGTCTCTCATGGTTCATCTCTCCCTCCGATTTCCCCCCCTTCATTTTTCCCTTCCTTCTAATGTCCTCCATGCTATTCCTTAAGTTCCACAAATAAGTGAAACCATATGATAGTTGACTTTCTCTGCTTGACTTATTTCACTTAGCATAGTCTCCTCCAGTCCCATCCATGTTGATGTAAAAGTTGGGTATTCATCCTTTCTGATGGCTGAGTAATATTCCATTGTATATATGGACCACATCTTTTTTATCCATTCATCTATTGAAGGGCATCTTGGCTCTTTCCACAGTTTAGCTATTGCAGACATTGCTACTATGAACATTGGGGTGCATATGGCCCTTCTTTTCACTACATCTGTGTCTTTGGGGTAAATACCCAGTAGTACAATTGCTGGGTCATAGGGTAGCTCTATTTTAATTTTTTGAGGCACCTCCACGCTGTTTTCCAACGTGTCAAGCCCCTACTTTAAAAAAAAGGAAATGTGAGAAGAGAATGGAGCAGTATCTTTATTCTTAAATTTTTTTTTAAAGATTTATTTACTTATTTGAGAGAGAGAGCAAGCATGAACGGAGGCAGGGTGGGGCAGAGGGAGAGAGAGAGAGAGAATCTCAAGCAGACACTGTGCTGAGTGCAGAGCCCAACCTGGGGCTCGATCCCATGACCCTGAGATCAGGACCTGAGCCAAAACCAAGAGTCAGATGCTTAACCAATTGCACAGCCCAAGCACCCCTGGAACAGTACCTTTAAAGTACTGAAAGAAAAGAACTGTCAACCTAATGTTCTATATCCAAAGTATCTTTTAAAAAGGATGTTGATATAGAGACATTTCAGACATACAGTAGTTTGAAAGATTTTATCACCAGCAATCCCACACTATAACAAATGTTAAAAGATGTCTTTCAAGCAGAAGAAAAATGACACCAGATGCAAATATGGATCTACACAAAGGCATGAGAGTACTGAAAATGAGTACCTGGGTAAATATATACGTTTTTTATATTATTTAAATCTCTTTAAAAGATAACTGATTCTTTAAACAAATATAGTAAAAACGAATTGTCAGGTTTATAAGTAAGCAAAAGTCAAATGTATGACAATAATATCATAAAGGCTGGGAGGGAAGAAATAAAATGTTAGTGGTATAAATTCATTTAAGGGTAGACTGTATAACTTAAAAAATATTTTCTATAAACCCTGAATCGATTTCTAAAATAACAAAACAAAAGCTATAACTAAAAAGCCAACAAAGGAGATAAAATATGATCATTAAAAATGTATAATGAATTCAAAAGAAGGTGGAAAAAGAGGAAAAGGGGAACAAAGAACAGATGAGACAATTAGAAAACAAATAGTAAGATGATACACTTAAAACTAACCTGGTCAATAATCATATTAGAAGTAAATGGTTTAATCTTACAAACTAAAAGGCAGAGATTGTCAGACTGGACTTAAAAAAGCAAGGTGAACTATATGCTGCATTCAACATACACACTTTAAATATAAAGACACAAATAGGTTAAAAGTAAAAGATGAAATAAGGCATACTATGCTAACACTAGACAAAAGCAAGCTGACAGCTGTGATAACATCAGACAAAATGAATTTCAAAGTGAAGAATACTATTATCAGTGATAGAGAAGGTCATTTCATAATGATAAAGGGGTCAATTCTTCAAAAGGACATGACAACCGTCAATGTTTATGCCTCTAAAAAATACATGAAACAAAAAGTGATAGAACTACAAGGAGAAATAGGAAAATCCACAAATACTGTTGGAGAGTTCAATATTCTCTCAATAATTAATAGAAAAAGGAGACTGAAAATCAGCAAAGACATAATGGACTTGAGCAAAACTATCAATGAACTTGACTTGGTTGACATATATAGAACAGTCTACTCAACGACAGCAGATGACACATTCTTCTCAAGTGCAGATGGAACATTTATTAAGATAGATAAAACAAGTCTCAATAAATTTTAAAGGAATCAAGTGACACAATATACTTTGAGCACAACGGAATTAAATTAGAGATTAATAACAAAACCATTTAAGAAAATTTCACATGTATTTAAAAACTGAACAAACACTTCTAAATAACCCATGAGTCAAAGAGATCAAAAGGGAAATTTGAAAATATTTTGAATTGAGTGAAAATAAAAACACAACATATCAGAATTTGTGATTTGTAGCTAGAAGTAGGTTAGAAAGATCTCAAATCAATGATCTCGATTTCCACCTTAAAAAAACTGGAAAAATAAAAGCAAAATAATTATGAACAAAGTAATCATGAAGACTAAACTGTAAATCAAAGAGAAAAACAATAGCAAAAAACAATGAAACAAAAAGCTGGTTTTCTGAGAAAATCAAAGAAATTAATAAACCTCTAGCCAGACTTTTCAGAAAAAAAGGACACAGATTGCTAATATCAAAAATGAGAAAGGGGACAGAAATACAGATTCTGCCAATGTTGAAAAGGTGATAAGGGAATGTTATGAATAACTTTGTGCCAATAAACTTGACAACTTAGATGAAGTGGATAAGCTTCTTAAAAGACACAAACTAGGGCTGCCTGCCTCGCTCAGTCTGTGAAGAGTGTGACTCTTGATTTCGGGGTTGTGAGTTCAAGCCCCATATTGGGTGTAGAGATTACTTTAAAAAATCTTTTAAAAAAGATACAAACTATCAAAGCTCCCTCAAGAAGACATAATCTGAATAGTCATAAATCTATTAAAGAAATCAAATTTGTAGTTAAGAGCCTTCTCATCAATATATTTCCAGGCCCAGGTGCCTTCACTTCTACTATATATTTAAGGAAGAAATAACACCAAATCCACTACAAATTTTCTTCAAGAAAATTGAAGAAGTACTATTTCTCAAATCATCATTCTATAAGCATTACCCTGATACCGAAACCAGAAAAAGATGTTAAAAAAAACTACCAATCACTATTCTTCATTAATATAGACAGAAAAAATGTCTTTAAAAAATTTGCAAATCAAATCCAACATTCTATTAGAAGTATAAACATCATTGCCAAGTGGGACTTACTCCAGGAATGCAGGGTTGGTTTAACACATAACATAATAAAATAATATTTTTAAAAAATCAGTGGAATTCACCATATTACTAAACGAAGGGAGAAAACCATATAATCATCTCAATACATGAAGAAAAAGCACTTGACAAAACCCAACAACCTTTCCTGATTTTTTTTTTTAAAACTTCCAATAAAACCAGGAATAGAAGTGAACTTCCTTAACCTGGAAAAATGCATCTAAAAAGCCTACATACGACATCACATCTAATGAAGAAAGGCAATGCTTTTTCCATGAGATCAGGAATGAGGCAAGGATGTCTGTTTTCACCACTTCTATTCAACATTGTACTGGTCCTCTGGATAGTGCAGATAGGGGAAAAAAAAGATATAAAAGATATCTAGATTGGAAAAGAAGAAAAATAAAACTGTCTTTATTTGCAGATGATGTGTTTATCTGTTTAGAAAATGTGATAAAATCTACAAAAATCTATTAAAACTAATCACATTTCGCAGTGTTGCCAGATAGAGAATCAACATACAGAAATCAAGTAAATCAATCAGTAATTAAAAATTCAAAGATATATATCTGTAATAGCATAAAAATATGAAATGCTTAGAGATAAATCTGATAAAAATATGAAAGACCTGTACACCACAAACCAGAAATCACTGTGGAGAGAAAATAAAGATGATTAACTAAATGAAGAAGTATACCTTCTTCATTGATTTTGAAGTCTCAATATTGTTAAGATGTCAAGTCTTCCCAAATGGATTTATAGATTAAATGCAATTCCAATCAAAATTCCAGCAGGGTTTTCTTTTGGTAGAAATTGACAGGCTGATTCTAAAGTTGATACAGAAGTCTAAAGGACTGAATATAGGCGAAATAACTTTGAAAAATGAAAAAGTTGAGGGGCTAACCCTAAATGATTCCAAGATGTATTATTAAACCGTATTAATCAAAACAATGTGGTATTGGAATAAAGAAAATAGAGCAATGTAACAGAATAGAGTCCAGATATAAAGCCCACATTTTTATGGGTAACTAATTTTTTTTACAAAGGTGCAAAGGTCGTGAAGGGCACGAAGGATAGTCTTTTCAACAGAGGGTACTGAAATAATTGGATATTACTTGCAAGACATGAACTTCAAACCATATACAAAAATTAAAAGTGGATCACAAACCTAAATATAAAATCTATATAAGCTTTGTAAAAGAAGACATAGGAGAAAACTTTTGTGACCTTGGGTTAGGTGAAGAGTTTTTGGTTACAGCACCAAAGACATGATCCCTAATAGAACAAATTGATAAATTAATCTTCATCAAAATATAAAACTTCTGCTTTTCAAAAAACAGTCCTTTTTAAAAAGATTTTATTTTAAGTAATCTCTACACCCAACATGGGGTTTGAACCTACAACCCCGAGATGAAGTCACACGCTCCACCTACTGAGCCAGCCAGGCACCCCTCAAAGAAACATTCTTAAGAGAATGACTGGAACAAAGACTTAGCAAATCCTATATCTAAGAAATGACTTGTGTCCAGACTATATAAAGAACTCTCTCATGTCAATGATAAGAAACCATCAACTCATTTCCTAAATGGACAACGGGTGAGGAGAAATTGATACTCGTAGTAGCTGCTTGTTCATATGTAATTTGATATAACCCATTTGGAGGACAATTTGACAGAATTGAAAAAAATTTAATGTACTTCACCTCTTCAATACAGCAAGTCTTTTAGAAGTACTATATTTTTGGGCACCTGGGTGGCTCAGTTGGTTAAGCGACTGCCTTCGGCTCAGGTCATGATCCTGGAGTCCCGGGATCGAGTCCCACATCGGACTCCCTGCTCAGCAGGGGGTCTGCTTCTCCCTCTGACCCTCTTCCCTCTTGTGCTCTCTGTCTCTCATTCTCTCTCTCAAATAAATAAATAAAATCTTTTAAAAAGAAGAAGTACTGTATTTTTGCTAGAAAAATTACTTTCTGTGTGCACAAATAGGCATGTGCACAGATGTTACTGAAACCTTATTTAAAATAGCAAAAATTGGACACAATCTAAGCGTCCAGCAAAGAAGACTAGTGAATAAACTATGATTCATCCATCATCCTCATTATGCTGAGCCATAATTCAGCAATTAGGTGAATGAGGTAGAAATATGTGTCCTGACATGAAAAGAATTCGAGTGCCATTGGTAGATAAAGAAAGCAAGTTGCAGAACAAATGCACAATGTTATCCTAAAATAAAGTAAGAACCATATATTTGTATATGTACCCATATGTACGAAATCTCATTTAAAGGATCTAAAGTGATATGTACTAGAGTTCCTACAAAAAGGAGGGAAAGGTGGGCACAGATGATTATAAAAGTGACATTTACTTTATATGCTATATACTTTTTTTAACAGCTTTATTGAGATAGAGTTCACATAAAACACAGTTCACACATGTAAATGTGCAGTTCAATGGTTTTTAGTATATTCAGAGTTGTGTAACCATCACCACCAATTTTAGAACATTATCATCACCTCAAGAAGAAACTCTTTGTCCATTAGCAGTCACTCCCTATTTCCTCTCAATCCCACTCCATGCCCAGCTCTAGATAACCATAAATTTACTTTCTGTCTCTATGGGCTTGGCTATTTGGAACATTTCATATAAATGGAATCATATAATATGTGGTCCTTCATTACCAGCTTCTTTCACTTAGCCTAATGTCTTCACGTCTTATCCATGTATCAGTGTGTAATTTATTTTTATTGCTGAATAATATTCCATTGTATGGATATACCACTTTTTATTCATTCATCACTTGATGGGCATTTGGGTTATTTTCACTCTTTAGCTGTCATGAATAATGTTGCTATAAATATTTAGATACAAATTTTTGTGCATGTGCTATGTATTTTTTAACTTTCCTAATTTTTTTACAATGCAAATGTATTCATGTATTACTTGCATAAAAATTAAATATGCAATAAAGAATGCTTTACACATACTATTGTGTGCAACTCTATGAGGTTGGGACTATTATTGTCTGCATTTTACATATGAGGAAACTAGGCTTAGGAAAGTTAAGTGGCTCATCCAAGACCACAGCTAACAAAAGAGAGAATTAGATTCAAACACCTGCTGTCAAGCTCCAAAGCCCAGTCTCTTAATCATCACCTGGACTGCCAATTGTGATGGCCTTCTGGTAAGGTTATCCACTGCAACCAAGATAATATTAGGATTACAAAACAAGGAGTAGGTTTATGATCAATCAAGTAATGGTGTCAGGAGCATGTTTGAGGGTTGGTAGTGGGTAAATTAGTCTGTTGGACCTTCCAGATCAATCTTTGATCAGGGTGCAAGGGCTCCAAGTGCTGGATCACTGGCTGGCATTGTGGCAGATATGGGACTACCATAAGTCCCCACACTCAAGGTTTTGAATAGGCCACTGTGGCAATCAGTAGTTCTACCAGGATATATTGCCAGCATATAGTTATACTCTATTTCTCTTGCATTAGAATATTCCAGCCCCTTGCCAGAGCTCCTGAGTAGGGGCATCTGCCTATGTCTGTTTCACTTGCCACAGTCACATGCAAATGATTGTAATGACAGTAAAGCTCTCAGGTCAGAGGATCTCTTAGGGTGGGGCCTTGGCGGCTCCCATATGTATGTGCTTGGGCATCTACTCAATGGGAAACCATGGATGTGAAAATTCTACCTTTTCTAGAACAATGACATTTCACCTGGCAAAACTGAGCTTTTAGCTTTGCTTCAACAGCATCCTGATGCAGTGTGTGCTATACCATTATAGGTGCAGAGATCCCCCGGCCTTAAAAGGTACTCCTGATTACCAGCAGTTCCTATCCGTACACCAAGTAGTTAACCTCAACCTGGGCCATTTTCCCAGAGAGGGAGACATATGGGTGAAAATACCTGGGCTGTGGTCTTCCTGTCATAGGATCACTTCTACCTCAATATTGGAGGTGTCAGTTTAAATTACATAAGACCAGGTTGGCTCAGGTTAGGCCAGGATCAAGACATAAAGGTTTTTTAAAACTGCTTTATTGGGGTATGATTGCCATAAAATATACTGCACAAACTTCAAATAATCACCATTTATTTCTATTTTTTCTAATCTTTCTTTTTTTCTTATTTCATTGCATGGGCTGGAACCTTTAGTATAATGATGAACAGAAGTTGTTCTAGGGGGCATCTTTCTCTTGTTTCTGATCTTAAAGGGAATACTTTAAGAAAATACTTTAAGGATATGATGTCTGCTGTAGTTATTGGTACAGATGCCCTTTGTCAAGTATAGGAAGATCCCTTCTATTCCCAGTTAGTGAAGGGACTGCTTTTTAAAATCATGAGTGGATCTTAAATATTATTGAATGTGTTTTATATATTAGTAAGGTTATCATAAGGGTTTTTTCCTCTGTAATCTGTTAATATAATGAGTTATGCTAATTAATTCTCCAAACCAACCTTGCATTCCTGGGATAAATCCGAGTTGATAAATATTCATTATCTTTTCATATATCACTGAATTTAGTTTGCTAGTATTTTTTAAAAATAATTTTTACATCTATAACCATGAGCAAGACTGACTTGTAATGTTCTTTTCTTATATATAGTCCTAGTCAGGTTTTGTTACCAAAATAACTTGGGGAGTGTTACTTATTTCCTTTTCTGATCAGATAAAATAGAGTTTAGATAATATTGGCATGATATTTTCCTTGAATGGTTGGTAGAACTAGCCTGTCAAGTGCTGTGGGCTTGGTGGCTTTTTCTGTGGGAACAATTTTATGTATGGATTCATCCTCTTTAATGGTTAGAGGACTTTTTCAATTCTCGATTTCTTAAGTGACTTTTAATAAATTATATTTTCCTAAGAATGTGTCAATTTTTAAATCCAAGTATTCAAATGTACTGACCTGAAGTTCTTGATATTATCTTACTATTATCTGTTTATTTTCTGCCGCATCTGTAATTCTTACCTGCTTATTTTATTCCACAATGTGTATTTGCACCACCTGTGCTTTTTCTCCTTTGATTAATCTTGCCAGAGATTTGTCTATTTTATTAGTCTTTTCAATGAAATAACTCTTGGTTTTGTTGATAGTAGTATGTGTTGGTTTTATATTTCATTTCATCTTACTCATATCTATTATTTCCTTCTGCTTTCTTGAAGATTATTATGATATTTTTCCTCTAATTTCTTTTTTTAAGATTGTATTTATTTATTTGACAGAGAGAGAGTGAGACAGAGCACAAGCAGGGGGAGTGGCAGGCAGAGGGAGAGGGAGAAGCAGGCTCCCCACCAAGCAGGGAGCCCAATGTGGGGATTGATCCCAGGACACCAGGATCATGACCTGAGCTGAAGGCAGTCAATCAACTGAGCCACCCAGGTGCCCCTTTTCTCTAATTTCTTAAATTAAATGTTTAACTGATTAATTCTGAGTCTGCCTTCTTTTCTAGTGAAAGCTTTTAAGTCTATTTATTTCCTAAATATCACTTTAGCACATCCCCCAAGTTTTGATATGCAGCATTTTCATTATCTTTCACTTCTATTTTTTTTAAAGATTTTATTTATTTATTTGACACAGAGAGAGACCCACAGCGAGAGAGGAAACACAAGCAGGGGGAGCGGGAGAGGGAGAAGCAGGCTTCCCGTGGAGCAGAGAGCCTGACGTGGGGCTCGATCCTAGGACCCTGAGACCATGACCTGAGCCGAAGGCAGATGCTTAAAAACTGAGCCACCCAGGGGCCCCTATCTTTCACTTCTAAACATTCAGTTCCAAACCTGATTTTCAATATGATCTTTCTTTTACCTATAAGTTATCTAATAAGTTGTTTTAAGTTTCTAAACATACAGATTTTTTTCTAGTCATATTTTTAGATTGATTATAACTTAATTGTATGTATTTAGAGTAGGTGGCTGATAGGATATCAAATCTTTGAAATTTATTAAAGCTAGCATATGGTCAAATTTTGTATTATGCTCCAAATGTACTTGAAAGTAATGTGTATTCTCTGTTAAAAATTTTCAATATGTGTCTATTAAATCCAGCTTGTTAATTACGCTGTTCAGATCTTTTTTTATTTCTACTGATTTTTTCCTGCATGATCTATCAGTTACTGAGAAAACTGTTAAAATCTCCCACTGTGATAGTGGGTTAATCAATTTCTCCTTGTAAATTTGTCAATTTTTGTTAAAAAAAAACTTTGGCCATGTTAACAGGCAATTACACATTTGGAAATGTTATATCTTCCTAGCTGAATTTACTTTTTCCATTATGAAGTGTTTTTTTTTTCACCTCTAGTAATGCTTTTGCTTTACATTTTAAAAATCTGATATTAAAATAGGTACTTCAGCTTTCTTTTGGTCAGTTTTTACCCAGTAATATATATATTTTTTATCCTTTGATATTTAGTCTTTCTGTGTTCTTACATTAAAATATATATAAAGGTATTCTCTTATAGACAGTATATAACTGGAGTTTGTTCTTTTATTCATTCTGACAATCCTTGAAATCTTAATTAAGGACTTCAGTCCATTTATATTTAGAGTGATTACTGATATATTTGGATTTATCCCTACCCTCTTATTATGTGCTTTTTATTTGTCCCTTTTACTCTTTCATTTTCCACCCTCTCTCTTTTTTTTTTTTAAAGATTTTTATTTATTTATTTATTTGTCAGAGGGAGAGAGCACAAGCAGGGGGAGTGGCAGGCAGAGGGAGAAGCAGGCTCCCCACTGAGCAAAGAGCCTGATGTGGGACTCGATCCCTAGACCCTGGGATTATGACCTGAGCCAAAGGCAGACACTTAACCAACTGAACCACCCAGGCGTCCCTCCTCCCTCTCTTTTCTTGAATTCTTTTGGGTTAAGCTTTTTTGAATTCCATTTTTCTCTCTGCTGATTTGAAAGTTACGTATTTCGTGTATATACTTTTGTTGATTATTCTTGCTATTTTAACATGCATACTGTAAAAAGTCTTGAATTAATCATTTTCCATTTCTTTTGTAATTTGACTTTTAAAGCGGCTTTAGTACCTATATTCACCATGTATTGCCTTTAGCATCAATATCTGAAAGCCATGGATTATGTAGCACTCTCCCCACAAGCCTTCAATCTTTCCCAGTTTTGCAAGGTGACATGTGTTAAAAAATTATTACCTGATTTTGTAGATCAAGAAATTGGGTCCTGAAAAAAAAATCTGTCCATAGAAATAACTCATCTAATCAAGAGGAAAACCAGTCCTCCTGACTATTTTTCCAATTATGAAATTCAGAAAGTTGCCTGGGAAACTTGATCAATTAAATACTTAGTTCCTTCCAGTTCTTAGAGGATGGGGATCACACCCTTTTTTTTTTTTTTACACTTGTATTATAGAAAATGCTAAACCTTTATGGAAATAGAAAGACTAGTTAATAAATCTTGTGGAAACTTTTTAATACCAAGTAACGGTCAACAGCTTAGACAGGAAGCATGGCAATAAAACAGAAGGAAGCAAGATTAAATAGGGTTAGGGTTTATGTTCTATTTTTAAAGGGTCAGATTATTTTAAATCCTTTCTGTATTTTGGGATTATAGTAAAGCCTTAATTAACAGGACCCCAACAAACTGGGAACTTTCACTAACTAGATTATTTCCTGGTACTCTATTTTGAGTAGAGGCTCATTATAATATGCTCACAAGAAGGGCTTATTCTAAAAATGCAAGATTCATGGAATTATTGCTGAACAATGAATGGGTCAAAGAATAAATCAAATGGGAAATTAGAAAGTATCTTGAGACAAATGAAAAGGAAAGCACAATGTACCAAAACTTATTAGATGTAGTGAAAGCAACATTAAGAGGAAAGTTTTAGTGATGAGTGACTACATTTAAAAAGATGAATTCAAATAAACAATCTAACTTTATACTTCAAGGAACTAAAAAGAGAAGAAAAACCAAGCCTGAAATTAACAGAGGGAAGGAAATAATAAAGATCAGAGCAGAAATGAACAAAACAGAGTATAAGCACAGTAAAAAAAAATAAATGAAACTAAGAGTTGGTTTTTTGAGAAAATAAACAAGATTGACAAACTTTTAGCTTGACTAAGAACAAAACAGAGAACTCAAATAAAATAGGAAATGAAAGATGAGGCATTACAGCTAATGCAACAAAAATAAAAAGGATCATAAGAGAGCACTGTGAGCTTTTATATGTCAACAAATTGGATAACATAGAAGAAACGACTAAATTCCTAGAAACATACACCTTACCAAGGCTGATTCATGAAAAGATGGAAAATCTGAACAGACTGTTAACTAGTACGGAGATTGAATCAATAACTGAAAACCTCACAACAACAACAGCAAAAGAAACCCAGGACGAGTTGGCTTTACAGGTGAATTCTATGAAAGATTTAAAGAAAAATTAATGCCAATCCTTCTCAAACTCTTCCAAAAAAGTTAAGATGAGGAATCACTTCCAAACTCATTTTATAAAGCCAGCATTACCCTGGTAACAAAGCCAGACAAAGATACTACAAGAAAAGGAAATTACAGGCCAATATCCTTGGTGAACGTAGATGCAAAAACCCTCAACAAAATACTAGCACACTGAATTCAACAACACATTAAAAGGATCATATACCATGATCAAGTGGGATTTATTCCTGAGATACAAGATTGGTTCAACATATACAAATCAATTTGTGCTATATACCATATTAAAAGAATGATGAATGGATAAAGAAGAGGTGGTATATATACACAATGGAATATTATTCAGCCATCAAAAAGAATGAAATCTTGCCATTTGCATGACATGGATGGAGCTAGAAAGTATTGTGCTAGGTGAAATAAGTCAGTCAGAGAAAGACAAATACCATATGATTTCACTCATATGTGGAATTTAAGAAATGTAGCAGATGAACACAGGGGGAAAAAAGAGAGAGGCAAACCATAAAACAGACTCTTAACTATAGGGAACAAACTGAGGGCTGCTGGAGGGGAGGTGGGTGGGGGGATGGGTTAAATGGGTAACGGGTATTGAGGAGGGCACCTGTTGTGATGAGCACTGGGTGTTGTATGTAAGCGATGAGTCACTAAATCCTACACTTGAAACTAATATTATACTGTATGTTAGCTAACTGGAATTTAACCAAAAACTTGGAAGTAAAAAATTAAAAGAATGAAAGATAAAAATCCCACGACCATCCCAATAGATGCAGAAAAAAAGCACTTAACAAAATTTAACAAAATTCAAAATCCTTTCATGATTAAAAAAAAAAAAAAAAACCTCTTCACAAACTAGGAATAGAAGGAAATTACCTCAGTCAAAAGGTACAAAGTTTCAGTTATGCAGGAGGAATAAGTTCTGGAGATCTAATGTATAGCATGGTGACTATAGTTAATAATTCTGTATTGTACACTTGAAATTTGTTAAGAGAGTAGTTCTTAAGTATTCTCACCACACACAAACAAAAAGATAACTGTGTGTGGTGATAGATTTGTTTTTAAGTAAGCTCTCTGCCCAACATGGGTTGGGGCTTGAACTCACTGCCCCAAGATCAAGAGTCACATACTCTACTGACTGAGCCAGCCAGGCATCCCAATAGATGTTTTAATTAGCTTGATTGTGGTAATAATTTCACAAAGTATACATATATCAAAACATCACATTTTATACCTTCAATACATACAATTTATTTCTGATTATACCTTAGTAAAGCTGGAAAAAAGAGGGAAATCACCTCAGCATTATAAAGGACATATATGAAAAGTCCATAGGTGACATCATACTCAATGGTGAAAAACTGAAGGCTTTTCTTCTAAGGTCAAGAACAAGGCAAGTATGCCCACTCTCACCATTTTTATTCTACATAGTACTGGTAACCCTAGTCAGAGCAATTAGGCAAGAAAAAAAAAGGCTTCTAAACTGGAAGAGAGGAAAAAAATTATTTGTTTACAGATGACATGATTTTATATGTAGAAAACCCTAAAGACTCCCCCCAAACTGTTAGAACTAATAGACAAATTCTGTAAAACTGCAGGATACAAAATCAATATCTGGAGATCAGTTGCCTTTCAACACCCTAACAATGAACTATCCAAAAAGAATTTAAGAAAAAAATACCATTTACAATAACAAAAAAAAAGAATAAAAGCATTAGTAATAAACTTAACCAAAGAGGTCAAAGACCTGTACATTGAAAGCTACAAATCACTAATGAAAGAAATTTAAAAAGACATAAATAAATGGAAAGACATCCCATGTTTGTGGATTAGGAGACTCAATATCATTAAAATGTCCATATTACCCAAAGTGATCTACAGATTCAAATTCCAGTGGTATTTTTTACAGAACTAGAAAAAAACAATCCTAAAATTCATATGGAAACACAAAAGACTAGAACAAAGCTGGAGGCATCACACTTTCTAATTTCAAACTATATCACAAAACTACAGTAATTAAAACAGTATGGTATTGGCATGAAGACAGACATAGAGATCAATGGAACAGAACAGAGAGTCCAGAAATAAACTCATGTATGTATGGTGAACTGATCTTCCACAAGGGTGTCCGGAATACACAATGAGGAAAGAAAAGTTTCTTTGGCATTGGGAAAATCAGATATCCAGATGCAAAAGAAAGAAATTGGACCCTTACCATGTTTCATGCCTAAAAATCAACTCAGAATGGATTAAAGACTTAAACATAAGGCCTGAAATTATGAAACTCTTAAAATGAAAACATGGAGGAAAAGCTTCATGACATTGGTCTTGGCAATGATTTCTTGTATATAACATCAAAAGCAGAGGCAACAAAAACAAAAACAGACAGGTGGGACTGAATCAAACTAAAAAGCTTCAGCACAGGAAAGGAAACAATTAACAGAGTGAAAAGGCAACTTAGAGAATGGGAGGAAATAATTGTGAATCCTGTATCTGATAAGGGGTTAATATCCAAAATATGTAAGGAACTCCTACAACTCAAGAGCAAATAACAACAACCACCACCTAATTTTAAAATGGGCAAAGGACCTGAGTAGACATTTCTCCAAAGAAGACATACAAATGGCCAAGGGGTATATAAAAAGATGCTCAACGTCACTAATCATCAGAGAAATTCAGATCAAAACCACAATGAGAAATCACCTGACACCTGTTGGGATGGCTATTATCAAACCAAAATGAAAGCGAAAACCATACCAAACCAAACCAAACCAAACCAAAAGATAACAAGTGTTGGTGAGAATGTGGAGAAACTGGAACCCTTGTACATGTTGGTGAGAATGTAAATTGTACCGCTGCTCTGGGAACCAGTATGGCATTTCCTCAAAAAATTACAGCAATCCCACTTCTGGGTATTTATCCAAAAGAACTGAAATCACAATCTTGAAGAGATACTTGCACTCCCGTGTCCATTGCAGTATTATTCACATTAACCAAAATGTGGAAACAACCTAAATGCCCATCAATGGATGGATGGACTATACATATGGTGGAGTATTTTTATTTTAAGATTTTATTTATTTATTTGAGAGAGAGAGAGAGAGAGTGCACAAGCAAGAGGAGTGGCAGGCAGAGGGAGAGGGAGAAGCTCCCCGCTGAACAGGGAGCCCAATGCGGGGCTGGATCCCAGGACCCTGGGATCATGACCTGAGCCGAAGGTAGCTGCTTAACCGACTGAGACACCCAGGCGCCTCCATACAGTGGACTATTATTCAGCCTTAAAAAAAGAAGGAAAACCTGCTATATGGGACATGGATGAACTTTGGGGGATGTTATGCAAAGTGAAATAAGCCAGTCACGGAAGGACAAATACCACATGATTTCACTTATATAAGGTATCTAAAATGGCCAAACTCATAGAACCAGTGAGTGGAGTGGTGGTGGCCCAAGATTGGGGAGGAGGGGGCAAAGGGGGTTTGCTACTCATTGGATATAAAGTTTCAGTTATCAGGATGACTAAATTCCAGAGATCCGCTGTACAACATTGTGCCTCTAGTTAATACTGTATTGTACACTTAAAAAAAATGTGTCAAGAGGGTAGATCTCTCCTGTTAAATGTTCTTACCACAATAATGAAGAAAAAGATTCAGGGAGAGACCTGGACTCTGTCCACCCCCTAGCCTAGTCTCATACCTCTAATTTTTTTTAATTTAAATTCAATGAACCAACATATAGTAAGTACATCATTAGTTTCAGATGTAGTGTTCAGTGATTCATCAGTTACATCATACCTCGAATTTCATTTCCAGTTTTAGGTGCCTGGCATCACACAGACCATTCTGCACGTTTGTCTTGTGTGATGTGGTTATCAGGGAAAAAAATAATTTGTGGTGAGAAAACTGAATGATTTGAGTACACCCAAGGTGTTTTTACTACCCAGAATGCCTGAACTTCTATATAGCATCAGTGATCCATTTCACTGGGCTTAGTGTTGTCTCCACTAGCTAATCTTCCTTTTGCAAAGAGAAGCACACAAAGGCACTTTCTTGTAAACAAAGAGGTCAGGTCACTTTTTCCCCAGTTGGGAAAGGCAGGGATTTTGATGTCCAGATATTAGAAGTACGAAGAAATGCAACGCAGAGAGACTGGAAGTGTGTCGGAGACAGATTTCATCTCCACCATTTTTCTGCACCTTGGCTCTGAGCATTGTTATGACTCAATCTCTCTGTGCTTGTCAAGGCTCAAACAGGGATTGTCTCTGGTACCAAATCAGAGCAAGGAGTCCCTGGCTGAACGGAAGATGTGGGTATCTCTGATATATTCTGAATGGAGTTCTTTCCTGGGTCTTTTGATAAACAGATACTTGTTTAGATGAGCCAAAACTCCCCTTCCGAGTAAATCATATACATTGTTACAAAACCGCTAGCAGGCATGTACTCCCAACCTGTCCTGATAACCATGAGTATAGCAAGAATCTGGGTCACAATCCCCTGCGCAGTCCTGCATGGCCTCTTCATCATCCTCTTCGGATCCTCTTCTCTTCTCAGTTCCATGCTGGTCCTCAGTAGTTACAGAGAATTCCTCATCTCTATTTGTTTATCATGCCTACCTCCCATCATGAGCACTTGATCTCTCCAATCCTGGAGCAAAAACATCTCTTTCTCTGCGTTCGCTCGATGTCGAGGTCCTACTAGTAATAAAGGAGTTCTGCCTTTAATGGAGAAAGCCCCATGAAGGCAGTTGTCGCTTTTCTCGAATAATAATACCTATCATTTATGGAGCCTCGCTCTGCCTCACACACTTGTTGCACTGCATTTTGTCCTCACACCTCTACGCCTATTTAACAGGTGGGTCATTGATATGGAGTCATTCCCCAAGATTTTCCACCTGGGTCTGTCTGACTCCAGAGTGGAGCTTTTGCCTGCTGCACTCGCCTGTTTCTTTTGCTTGATATCCATCTGCACGCTCCTGGGACTGCCCAGGCTGCCGTGTGGGAGACAGGTTTTCTCCCTTGGTGGCAAACAATGATTCACTCTCATGACTTAGAGGGTGCAGATCTAGCTTGTGGGGGAAACATTCACAAGATTATCACCTCAGGAAATTCAAATAAGCCCTCTTTGTATTGTCCTTTCTCTACCTTCATTTCAAATTATGCTTGCAGTAGCTGGCAACAGAATCAAAGGAATAATTATGTCTGTTGATTGGAAACTGAGGCCCAAAAATCTTTGACTCTTTTTTGCCCACTAACTTGTGAGTTGCACCTGAATGTATGGATCTAACTGAAAATACTTTTTCAAAATATTTTAGTTAACAATTTCAACTTAGTGTAGGCACTAAACCATTTACCTCCAACGTGTAGATCAACAGATGAGTTTGAAATGTTTTTCCAAGATGGAATTTTAAAAAGGAACTTTGGCCTGGAAATCTGAAGATCTGGGTCCCAATTCTGAGTGTGCCACCCTTTAGCCTGTAATGTTAGGCAAAACCACTTAATCTTGCTGAATCTGTTTCCTCATGTGTAAAATACGAATAACGATATTTTCCTTGCCTAATTCACAGAGATGATATGGTAGGAATCCTATTATTGGGAAGTGCTTTGTAAATCCCAAAGTACTCTACAAGCATGAACCACTAGCAAGACGAAGTGAAATGCTGAAAAAGTTATGAGCAGGAAGACTTTCAGGAGAGTTCTTAGCAAGGGCTTCAACAAGGATTGAATCATGGGGAAAAGCTGTGCTTCTCACAATTGGTTTCCCCTTATCTTAGCTTTAGGGGTCTAAATCCAAACGGGGTCTCCAGCTGGATCCATGATGACCTTCAGCTGTGTGACCCCCCAGGACGCCAGTCTTGGTTTTCATCTAAACTGAATATCCCAGTCCTAGAGGGGGAGTGGCACGAGGATTAAATGACCCCTTGACACCAGGGAAACCAGGGACCTGGATGATGCTGCCTAGGTAAGCAGACTAAAAAGTACAGAACTGATTGGATACCACTTTGGTTACAAGTGCAGAGATACTGCAATGGAATGAGACACAGGAGGAAAGGTGGAATGTAGGTAGATCTCGTATGAGGTTATGGGCACCTCAAACTCCTGAAAGTCAATCCCAAGTTAGAACAGAAAATTGCCTTCTGGGTACTGGAGACAGCCGGCCCAGCACAGCGTGAGTGCTCACTCAATGCAATGTGATGTGGATGGGGACTGTCCTCGGTCTCCGGGTCTCTTTCTGTTATTCTCTTTGGCCATAGGCTTTCCAGAGATACTTGCGGACGCAAGCCACCCGTACCCAGAAAGAAGACTGAAAAAAAGAGGTGCAGGCGTTGACGGCAGGCCCGGAGCCCTGGTGCTGAACCCTATCTCCCCGTCCTCGCTCCCAAACCCCCACCCCCATCGCCAGGTCGGCACAATCAGGCTTGGGAGAGTGAAAGGGTTTCACTTCCGCCTGGCTGCAGGAACCACAAGTTCCAGACTAGGTCGGAACTGGAATAATCACAGTCAAAATCCACCCAGATGCTCTCACACACCCAGTCGCGCGCGCATCCCGGGGCCGCGGGGCGCACGTGAGCCCACGCCCCGCGCGCCCGGCCCTGCCTCCCGCCGGAGCATCCTCGGCAGCGGCCGCAGACGCAGCCGCCGCCTCCTCCTCCTCCTCCTCCTCGCGCCGCCGCCGCCACCGTCTCCTCTCCCCTCACGTCCTCCTTCCTCCCCCAGTTCCTGCTCCTCCTCCCGTCCACGGCGGCGAAGGGCAGAACCCTCAGCCGCGGCTGCCTGCGCTCGGGCCGCCGAGAACCTGGAACAGGTCTGTGCGGGGGGCGCTTTGTTGCGGGCAGTTGGAGCGCCCCTGGCTCCCCAGAGCCGCCGGGAGGGCGCGCGGCGGGCGCGGGGGTCGATGATTTCTCCGCGTTGGGGTTTTTTCTATGAATAGACGGGGTGCGATGGGGCGGGAGGGCAGCTCGGTCCCTTGGCCAGTTCGCCGTCCCTCAGGCTTCGTGGCGAGGGAGCCCCGAAGCTGCCCGGACTCCCGCCCCCCGCCCACCCCTCAAGCTCTCTTTCCGTGCACCCCCACTCCCCGCATCCACTTCCCAGAGCTGAGCTTTCTCTTGTTCTGGGAGCTCGTGGATGGGGGCGGGGAGAGATGGATGGAGCCGATCCAGCGGGGCACCTGGGTGCATGGGGCTTTGTTACATACAACAAAAACCAGTCCGCACCAGCTTCCAGTTCCAGGCTAGGCTGCAGTCTGCGGGCGGTGTGGGGTGTGGGCCAGGCACCCTGGGGAAGTGAGAGAATGCGAGGGGGCACTCCCTGTGTGTGTGACTGGGCACACAGGAATGCGGTGGCGTGTGTCGGGTGGGGGGGGGGGGGGATGGTGAGGGTTTTGTGTGGGGTGCAGTGAGTATGAGTTGGAGTGTGGGGTGTCGTGTGTGTGTGTGTGTGTGTGTGCGCGCGCGCCATGGGGTTGGGTTACTCCTGGCATTACATGTCCTTGGGTATCATCCCATGCCAAGCCAGATTGCAGTAACACGCAGGCGGATCAGGTCCAACCTGTTCTGCCCACACTGGAAGGGTAATGATGGTTTCAAAGTGATGGAAATCCCCCCAGCTTGGGGCTGTTGCTTAGGACATTCTGCTTGTGGAATTTCCAGCCAGGTTGACCAAGTCCTACTGGACATGATTATTGTTCCCCCAAAGACGCCCAACTTTCTTAGCAGGTTTCCCTCTCTCAGCCAAAGCTCTTACAGTGATCCCTGCAGTGCCTCCCCCCACACCCCTTTAATTAGTGGATGCTCATGTCGTCTTTGCTGCAGTGATGTTACTTTTGAGCCAGGATGTAGCTGTATGTTTGGAGAAAAATAAACATACTAGATGCACCTATGTATTAGTAGTGAATTTGGGTTAGAGGGTTTTTTTATTCTCCTGGAACTGTAAGATGTGAATTGGTATGGTGTTTTTTTTTGTTTTTTGTTTTTTGTTTTTATCAAAGAAAGAAGAAATCAACAAACATGAACAAAACTGCTAGATCTTCTCTTGCACTGCTAGACCTTCTCTTGTACATTTTATTTGAGGCTTTAAGAAAGCATTATTTGTCAGGGGCCAAAAATGTACGGTTAAGGGTAGTGATTGTTCAGTCAAACAACCAACATTTATTAAACACCTGCTATGTGCCAGTGGTAATGCTAGGTATTGGAAGTATATAAATGAATAAATGAATAAAACATCATCTCAGTTCTCAGGGGGTGCACAGTCCGGGAGACAAGATTGAGTGTGTAAGCAGATGATTACAGTAGATTATGACAAGAGATAGGGTACTGTGAGAGCACAGGGGAGGGGTGCCTAGCTGGGGGTGGGAGGTATGATCAGGAGAGGCTTTGGGGCGCCTGGGTGGCTCAGTCAGTTAAGCGTCCAACTCTTGATTTTGGCTCAGGTCATGATCTCAGGGTCAGGCTCCACGCTCAGCAGGGAGACTGCTTGAGATTCTCTTTCTCCCTCTGCCCCTCCCCCCACTCCCATGTGCACACGTGTGCTCTCTTTCTTTCAATAAAATCTTTTAAGAAAGAAAAAAGAAAGGGAGGAAGGAAAGAAGGAAGGAAGGACGGACAGGCTTCATGGGGGAAGTGACATTTGAGTGAGTCTTGAAGAATTAATTCACCAGGTGGCCAAGTTGAAGGACCGGCATATATAAAGGCAGAGGGGTCATGGTTAAGTAAGACAGCAGGGAGTCCTCAGAAGTATTACTATCACAAACTCAGAATGAGTCTACCTGGACTGGGATGGTGATTAATGGTGAATCCAAAAGGAGCCAGTATCTTATCTATGATAAAGATCAGCACATGTCCCCATCTTAAGAAAGGTCCAGCTCATTTAAAAATATTAGTGTTTTGCTTTAAGCAAATCGGCTATGGGTAAGTATGTATTTACAAGGCAAATGACCTAGATGGACAGTATTCACATTGCAGAATGTGTTGCTTTACAAAAGGCTTCATAATCAGATCATCTTAAATATTAGTGCCCCTCTGACCTTTACAGTGAAGATTTTTACCCCAAATGCAATTTACACAGAATTTTTTGTGTAGCCAATAGATGGATAAAGAAAGATATACCCGCGTTGCATTTACTTTGTGCACAAAAAGTTACCAATGTCAGTGCAGGCACTTTCCCTCGTGGTGTGGGTGTTTAATAAATACTGACTACTGAAAGCATGGAAATGGTAGTAATAAATATGAAATCCATTGTCCGTTATCTTTTGTCATTTGGATTGTATGTAAAATGCAAATTAACCAGGACAGGGTCTTCAGGGACTTTTACATTTTAGATACTGTTAGTGGTGTCACTGATAATTAATAATAGCCCAGGATTTCTGTCCTGTATGTTAGGTGCATAGTCAGGAATGACTGTGTGAGGACTGACTCTAAGACGCCTGCGGTTAAGCCCGAATGGGGGTGCACATTCTGAGTCTCCCGTTTTTTTGTGTTGGGGCCAGTTGCACGGGCTGATAAATGGCACTGGAAACGAACCTAAGGGATGAATGATTTCTGCTGGAAGTGCCTGGTGGGCACAAAATAACGCTAGTTAAGAGTGTGGGCTCTGAGGGCTTGGACCAGCATCCTGAGCATCTCCTCCCTGAAATGAAGACCAAAAATAGCCCTGGGTTCTGTTTGAAAGGAATGCCAGCAGAAGCGGTTGAGCTTGAATTGACTTCCCCCATCCCTAGCCTGGCCAGTGCCCCGAGGCAGAGGAAATGATGGCCTGGGGTCATTTGGGCACATCAAGGTCCTTTGCTCATTGGCTGTCAGTCAGTAGCAGAAAGTATCAGGCAGCATCTCTAAGGCACATTCCCCCACAGCTTGGGCTGGAAAGGAATGGATACGTCTGCTGTGTCTATACTCAGGTAAGTCTAGTGGCTGGGCCAAGGGCTTGCCAGTGTGGGTGACGAAGAAGCCTAGTTCCACCGGATGCTAGTAGGTGTTACACACTCACATCCAGACACACACAGAGTTTTGTGGTCAAGTTAAATTTGGGAAATTCTTGCTTAAGCAAAAACAGGTTTGTTTACTTCAGGGCTTCTGAAAGCCTTTACCAGGCTAATGTATACAGTGACTCGCCAGGAGCAGAGAATCTGCAGCCTTTCCCAGGTGTATTTGCCCACAGAAGCCGCTGTTCCGACAGGCATTTGGCCAGACTGCTATTGAGAATATTGGCTGGGCAGTGCCAGGCAAGAGCCTTTCCGTTGGAGTTCGCAGGCTGTCGGTATCTTGCTGGGTAACTTGGACGCCTCGCTTCACCCTCTGGGCCTTCCTTCCCCTATGCGCCAAATGAGGCTGATAATAATCATTGTTCTCACCGTCTGTGATGTTGTGATGACAACTAAGATAATATCTCTGCAAGTATTTTGAGCTCTTTAGAAGAAAGGCTCTATATAAACTCGAGGTTATTATGAAAGGGAAGTGCAGAATTAAGGCAATTATCCTGATAATTCAGGCCCAAATCCTGTTTTTCTGCCGCACTGTTGGGCAGACTGCCTCAGTTCTCTGCTCGGCTTTGACTGCGAAGACCTATCCTCATTCAACCTTGGGTGATTCAATTCTTTGCACTTACTTCCTTCCACTTCCTGAAGATTCCAGTGTGGCCTCTAATTTCCTGGGCCAGAGGTATCATCAGCAGGGCCGTAAGAAAAATCCCACCAATTTGAACACACCCTGCTGACCAGAGAACCCTGGAGGTGGAAATTAAGTTGAGTTGGAAAGTTGCTTTTATCCTTCAGACTCATTCTCCTGCAGAAGTAGTTCCGGAGGGCCATCTTGGCCGCAGCCACTGTAGGGTTCATGTTCAGTGGACCCTGTGCCCGGCCCGTGTAGTCAATAGGAAGATGTGGCCATCTTTAAGAAAATTTAAAGGCCGAAGAAAAAGCACTTGTGTGACTATTGACCCTCTCCGATTCCCTGGGCTCTTCATTAATTCCCTCAACCTCTCTTCTTTACAAGCCACCTTGAAGGAAAAGTGCCTTTCTTGAGAATTAACAGCTAATAACCATTGCCAGCTGGCTCGGGGGTAGAGACTGACGGGGAGGCCTTAGATTTACCCATTCCACTGTGCACCTTACGCGCAACCGGCCACTCCCCACATGAAAGCAGCAAGCTTCAGTTACAGCAGGGAGGGTTTAGGTCAGCCATGAGAGCAGACGCTGTGACTTGAAGACTGTGCTACTGGACCTTGAGAGCGGAGTCCTCCTCTGTTCTGGAAAGTTTGGCAGAGATACCTGTCCAGTAGGGGAGATTCACAATGGTGGCACCGCAAGTGCCTTTCCAAGTTCATCTGGTGCAAAGCGTCTGTTTCGGCTGAGCAAAATGCCAGAGAAGTGCAGTGCGTTCACTAGGATCCCACAGCTATCATGTGACACAACAGTCATCATTCTAGAACTCAGATCTGCTGCTTCCTAATGCTCTTTCCGCTCGACCCAGCCATCTTCTTGTGTACTTCAGGGGGGTGTGGGTTGGTTCATTCAGTGGGACCTGGAGGTCATGTCCAGGCCCGAGTTGTGTGGGCTCTCGTGTGGCACCTTAGCGGAGAGACAGGTTGCTAGTGGAGCCTGAAAAGGCCATGCTTCCCCTCTCTCTTTCTCTTCCTCTTGAGTGTCCCGTTGTCTGATTCACCCAGCCACTCTGGAAACCTCAGGACTGGGTATTCTGCTTTGATACTCAGTGGATGATTCAATCATCAAGTCCTTCTTCCTTGGTGATGATTCACTTTTCTTTTGTGGACCCGTGACCTCCTTGGAAGTTTGATGAATGCTACTGATGAACTCCTCGCAAAAAGGGCATGGAATTTGAGGGTTGTGTAGGTGCGGGGCTCCAACTCTGCCGGCTGTTGGTGTCAGTACACAGCGTAGGGCCACTTGTAGACACTCCCTAAATACGAAAAATTCCCAGAGTTGGAATTGTCAACCTTAACTTGGGGGGGAGGGAGGGATTGGAAATACCGGGATGAGCCTTGTGCCGAATAGACTGGGGGAGTGGAAGTTAGTGTGGAATCTCTTTAGGATGAAATAATGGGATTGGATTCAGTTCCTGAGGTAAAAACAGAAAAGGAATTGAAATGAACAAGCCATGTCCCCTTCTCCCAACCTTATGAAAAACATGCAGGGGGCAAAGGAGGCAGGGCAGGAAAAATGGCGGGAGATGTGAAAAGACAGGAGAGGAAGGTCCTTCTAGAAAGTGTGTCAATTTCACCCTAATAGCATGAAAGGAAACTCTCCTAAAAGAATGGGGGCATCCCTTTCACTTCTTTCCGGTGTTTCTTAACTTCTAAGTAGCAACAAGCCCATGGCTTGGGTATTAGAAATTATCTTAGATGCAGGAACACCATGTCCTTGAAGAGGACATTTTTAGAGGCTGGGAGATTGTGGGGGAGTGGCACAGCTTGCCTTCTTGTTTCAAAAAAGCATTTTTATGATTAAAATAATACACGCGTATACTTGTAAAAATAGTCTGAAGTAGAATGTTCTGGGCCTCTCCATCATCCGATCCCTGCCCTGTTCACCGTTTGGTATGTATCATTCTGTGCATGTTTTTATGAATATTCCTATATGTATTCCTGTGCATAAAATAACAAAGGATGCGACCAGTGCTCTGAATACTGTTCTCCAACATGCTTTTCATGGAACTCTGTGTCTGGACATCTTTTCCTGCCAGTAAACCTAGAGCTGTCTCATTCTTTTTAAGAGCTGTGTAGTACTCTAACTTCTATGGTTGGGACATAATGTCTCTAATCCAGCTTTCATTGATGAATTTTTATAGTATTTCTCATTTTTAAAAAGAATTACTAAATATTGGGGCAGCCGACTTCCTTTGACCTGCACCCCTGCATACTCTTGCAAGGGTTTTTGTAAAATAAATGGCCAGTCGTGAAACTGCTGGTTCAAAGACTTTGGTCTGCACGTCCTTGATTTTAACAGAGCCCTGTCCAAATTGCCCTGCAAGAAGGTTATAGCGACTTACTTTCCCACCACCAACGGCCATTTCTCTAGCTAGGCTCTTCCTCACCAATTTCAGATACTCTTGATCTTTAGTCTTTGATAATGTGATAGCTGAAAACAGTCCCCATTTTCTTTGCTTTTTTTTTTTTTTTTTTTTTTTTTGAGTACCAGAGAGGTTGAACACCTTTTCGGCTGTTTATTGGCCTATTTTTCTATTCAGTTGTTCTTTCTCATCTTGACAACTGCCATCTCTTTACATCTATCAGACAGCAGCTAACGCTTCCTCTGTTGTAAGTATATTAAGCAGTTTATTGTTTACTTTTTTGCTTCGATTTTAAAGTGTCTTTCAGTTGTATAGAAATGTTTCAAACTTGAAAATTCCTAATTGGCACTCTGTTCTTTTATGAAAACTCAAACAAGGTCACAGTGAATATCCTTGGACTCTATATCATATGCATTGGGCTCATTATTTCCTTAAGATAAATTCCGAGGACTGGCTTTTTTCAGGTAATTTTTTTTTAAAAGATTTTATTTATTTATTTATTTGAGAGAGAGAGAGAGAGAGCACAAGAGGGGGGAGCGGGAGAGGGAGAAGCAGGCTCCCTGCCGAGCAGGGAGCCCGATGCGGGACTCGATCCAGGGACTCCAGGATCATGACCTGAGCCGAAGGCAGTCGCCTAACCAACTGAGCCACCCAGGCGCCCCTCAGGTAATTTTTTTTTTCTTAGATCTTGCCAAATTGTTCTCTGAAGTGTTCTTTTCTTCTTCTTCTTCTTCTTCTTCTTCTTCTTCTTCTTTTTTTTTTTTACCAGTTTACATTCCAACCACAGAGTATAAAAGTATACTTTGCTCCTCCTCTTGATGCCTTCCAATAATTGAGATTTCGGCTCTTAAATCAAGTGCTAGGCAGGAATTCATATTGGACACCAGGAAAGGTTTGGAGCAGAAATCCCTAACTTCACACAAAACACATGTAATACATGCTTCACCTTCAATTATTTAAGCAAACAGGCTTTTTAATTCATTTCCAACTAGAACTGTGTCGAACGCATTTTCCTAACATCAAGTCTCTCTAAATTCACTGTGAAATGAATGACCATTTAGGGTCATTTCTGTTGGCAGCAGCTGCAGCAGCGGACAATGGCAAATTGACTTTAGAGATCTACCTTGTAAGACACTTGGGAAAAAAGCTACTGCCGTATCTTCGCCGACCTCTGAGGTCAGCTAGATTGGTTCCAGAATTTTCCAGAGGCTGAGTGCTGAGTAGGAGTCAGCTTCTATCCAACTTGACTTCCTGCAAAGAGGACAAGTTTGAGGCCCTCCCATGAGAAGTTATTCTCACAGAAATAAACAGTGATGTCACCCTCTGCAAAGGGAATGGTGGCAAACGGAGACAGGTGTAGCTTCTCCCCTCACTCTGCGGCCACTTGCTTCAGCTTCTTGCCTCTCCTTCCTGCCCACGTCCAGATTCGGCCCCGGGGAATTGGCTGTCTGCTCTAGGCCACAGGTAGGGTCTGCGGATTAGGAGAAGATGGAAGTCATGGGGGTCGGTTGTGTGGTTTGAGAACTCTCTTTTGTCTTTAGCGTGATGGTAGCAACCTTAAAATTCCTTGAGGGGTGGCAGAGCAGCGTGAGACACGCAAACAGATGGTGACGATGGTGGCCCATTTTACAGATGGTGAAGACACAGCTGGAGAGGAGACCACGCTCTCAGAGTTGGACATTGCTGGGAAAGGCTCCTGACCTACCCCCAGCACTTGCTAGCTAAAAATCTGGCACCTGGTCTCCCCTAGGAATGGACCTCGGTGCCTTTGAGGTGCTGCTTCCCCATCAGATAGCTTTAAGAATGCCCTTTGTCCTTACCCATCGTTCCCTTTACCTAGCGTGGTACATACACAGCCCAGCACTGGGATGCTTTTGAGTTGTCAGAAGATGGGGGGGTATGGTACCCAAAGGAATCATTTGGATTATTTGAACTATTGACATTTATGATTTGTGGTTTCCCACTTACCTTAAAATCTTGGTATTTGGCAAATGGCTTTAGATCCTATCTAATAGTTGTTGGGTTTTTTTTTTTTTTTCTTTCTTTTAAAGGTTTGGAGTAGCGTAAGGAGAGTTCACAGGGGAACTCATGGCCAGACAATATGATTGTTCATCTTTGCAGCCTTGAGAAAGACATGCTTTTGGTTGTTAAGCTCACGAGTGTCCCATCTTAAAGCTAGGTTGTCTCCTCTTCGGTGCTGAATGATTCAAAACTAAAGCATTATAGCCACAAATACGGTCTCTGCTCCTAAATCCTGTGTCCTCTTTCTCCTTATGGATGGTCATAAGGGGAAAGGTCAGGTTTTCTTTTCTTTTTCAAACTATGTTTGATGCTTTCAGGAGAACTCGGGATCATCGTGTTTTGTTTTTACTGAATTATTCCCCAAAGGTAGCATTGCTTTTGAACTCCAATTAGAACCAGGAGGAACATCCGTCTACGTACTTAAACTTCCAGGAAAAATCTTGCTGAGAGGCAAAGATAGTCGGTAAATGGAGCTTACAGTGAATGGGGAGGCAGAAGACCCAGGTTCCGATTCTGGTTTTGGTACGAATTAGCTGTGTGACCTTGAACAAGTGCTTAAATGTCTCTGGGCCTTGGGTTCTTCACATATACAATGAGGACATAGTCAGGAATCACAGATCTATCCTGTAGTGCCTTCCATTTAAATAAAGCATGTTCATCTCTGAAGTCAGAGCGTGCTTTTGTGACAGAATCACTTGGGGGCACATTAAAAGCTGGAGTCCTCACCTCAACCCACTGAATCTACAACTCCAAGAGGGGACCCAGGAATTCTTATGCCTTAACCAGCTTCTTAGGTGATTCAAAGAAGGAGGGAGCCCCCTCCTATGGTAACTTTCAGGAGGCAAGAGCCCTTCCTTGGGCTTTCTGGCCTGAGGGAATAAAAACCATTTTCCTAAGTGAGAAAGTCCTGGCCTCCCAGTAGCTCTGGCTTAGAAACCCGTGACACCAGGGGTCCCTGGCTGGCTCCGTCGGTAGAGCATGTGACGCTTGATCTCGGAGTTGTGAGTTCGAGCCCCACGTTGGCTGTAGAGATTACTTAAAAAAAAAAAAAAAACTTAAAAAAAAGAAAATTAAGGAAGAAACCTATGACACAAGACTGCATTCAAGGAGGTTGGTTTTTGACCTAGGTCCCTGGGGCTGGTTTCTGCCTAGATAAGTGGAGAGCGGAATGTTCTTTTGAATAAGAGCAGGCCTGGATGAACAGACTGACCAGCTCTTCAGTCATGAGCATATTTCAGGCCCTTTGGCACAAAATCTTCAGTAGCAGCATTTCTGAGAAAGGACAAAGTAGTTTCCAGAACTCAGACCCTTTCTGCCCAAGCTCTCCCTCGAATCCCATTTGATGGTTCCAGCCCTCCTTTGACTTTTAAAAACTTTTATTTCTCTTCCCTTCCTCAAATCCCTAGCATGGCAGTGGGTTCCCTCACTTGATGGGATTTCAACACCCCAGCTTTTTAGGCCCTAACCTCCCCCCAACTCTCACCATACCCCTCAGCCCTCTCTTCATTATAGCACTGATTTTAGAGGCATGGCCTCAGTGCCCTCCTGCTCTCTAAATGCCCACAGGAAAGGAGTCATCAGCATCAACGTACACCCATTTACCCCACTTACATTCTTGTGGCTCACCCTTCAGCCCTTCATTTCATTGCAGGGGAATTTGGAGCCAGAGAGATGCTTCTCCAAGGCAAACTTTCAGAGACAGCAAGTCTTCCTTTTTTATATATAGCTGCCATTTATTGAGCCTCAGAGCCTCCAAGTGACTTGCACACCGAGTTCATTCGGCTGGTGAGTAGCGCAGCGGGTCTGGCTGCCTGGTCCTGGGGCCTGAATGGTTAAACGGAATATTCTGCTACGAAGCGTTCCCCCGCGGTAATAAGGTGGTTATGCCAAAGGCAAGTGTGTGCAGCAACAGATTTTCTTGGCTGTGAAGCCTGAGCCCTGAAGAGTCTGAATAACTTCAAACACCAGGAAAGAGAGGCGAGTTCATTTTAATGGCAGAGTGATGTGGCCAGGGTCATTATGTATCGTTGGAAGGCTGGGGCCAGGAAATGGGTTTTGCTGTTGGCGCACGGGTAACCGCATTGAGACAGAAATTCCCGAGACCCTGCGAGTCTTGTTAGTTTCACCGATGGCAGAGCCAGGAAACCTACCAGTTATTTTTCTCCTCCTAATCCTGTCAGGAAGCCGGCACCAAGGCTAGAGGGGACCAGAGGTCAGGAGGGAGTTCCGGGATGCTCTCGGCTAATGGGGGTCTGGATAAGGGGAGAGAGCCAGGGGGAGGGCCCAGAATAGGCTTGGGTTCTTGCATTTTCAGCTCACCTGAGTCCTTCTTGCCTGATCGTCATTATCAAACTTGTGGCATAGAGCAAGGGGTATTTGGCAGCCACCAATTCAGACTCAATGGACTAGGACTGATGGGTCTCAAACTCATGAGCACAACACATCCAGGCACAGATATTTCCAGAATATGCCCATGGGTCGGAGTCTCTCCTCAAACCCTAAGCTAATGCCCCATTTGAAGAAGCCCAACTTTTCACACTGACTGGAGTGCATGCACTGAACACTGCTGCACAAAAACAAAAATTTTTCCACTCTTTCTTGGCTCTTTTCTGGCAAGGTCTTGTATTGGCTGCAATTCCTCTAAAAAGGTCTTTTGAGTTGGAGCCCTCAGATGAAGATTTCCACCCATTTTCCACAGAGTCTGTTCTCTTTATTGTTATTCCCAGTCACGAGAGTCAGTAGGCCTCAAGGTCTTATGAGGCCCCAGGTCTCCCATCTGCAATGATCCTGACTCTCCCTTGTCCATGGAGAGAGTCGAGCAAAAACAAATGGGCCAAGCTATGCGCTTGCGGTTGCCTTCAGGTTTTCCCTGGCCAAAGAGCTGTTTTGGGAAAAAGAGAAGGCAGTGTAAGGTTAAGCTGCAATCAGTTGCCCAAGTCCAAATCCCAGCCCTGTCTCCTGGCTGTGTGATCTCAGAAAGTTTCTTAACCAACCTAACTGCCTTTAACTCTGTAAAATGGAAAGAGTAATAATTTGTACCCACTCATGGAGTTCAGGGAAGGAATCAAAGTGATCATAGAGGTCAAGGGTCTGCCCCAGAATTCGTGCTCAATAAATGGCAGCTTAATTTTTTAATGTCTTCTTCATTTATTTGAAAGACAGGGAGAGAGCACAAGCGGGGGGAGGGGCAGAGGGAGAGGCAGAAGCAGGCTCCCCGCTGAGCAGGGAGCCCAATGTGGGACTCGATCCCAGGACCCTGGGATCATGACTTGAGCCCAAGTCAGGGGCTTAACAGACTGAGCCACCCAGGCGCCCCAACAGCTTATTTCTTCTTTTAATTATTAGGAGTGCACATAGCCCTGTGGAGGGGTGTGCGTCCAAGCGCTTTGGACAAGTCACTGACCCTCGCTAAACTTTAGTCTCTTCACCTGTAAAATGGAGATAAAAGAGTAGGTACTTATTAGGGGTTTTTTTCCCCCCCCTTCGGGAATAAACAAGATAATTCCCGCAAAGTTCTCAGCACAGTGCCTGGTACATAGAAGTGCTCAAAAGGGATTGTTACTGTCAGCCAGTTGCCAACCTCAGTGACCGTTGTAGGCCCTTTGGTCCCTGGCTTCTCAGTGTCTGGGCCACCCTGGGCCTCGCTCCCACCCCAGCAGAGGTTGCTGATGATTGTGTGGTATGCGTTGTTTGGGACAAGCAGAGGACAGGGCCTTTTTGCGTGGGGACCTCCTGAGGCTGACAGGGCTTCCTGCAACAGCACCCCCACAGTGTCCCATTGGCCTTCTGGACAGCAGCTGATTCCGGAAACGGTTCACAAAGTAACAACAACGGGGATGAGACCTGCTGGGCAACTCCCACGGGAGCCCAGGGAGCACAAAGTTCTGTTGGTTGCCCTTCCCTCGCCTTCCCTGGCATTCCTCCAAGACAACAGGCCAGAGAGCCCAGGCGTCTCCTCCCCAAGTAATTCATCAAGTATGGCAACCAGATGCTACCATAGTGACAGTTCCTACCTGATCAATAGAGCTGGGAATTGGGCCCTGGCGACAGGGCCTGCCTTGAGGGGGGCCACCTCCCAGGGCATCACCTGCCTCAGCCTGGTGACCAAGCAACCTGTCCCGCCCCCCTCCCAATTGGCTGTGTACTAGTCTCTGAGCCTTTCTCTCTAAATGAATCCCCACCTCTGGGGCCCCCAGAGTGACCATTTCAGGCATGTGCTGCCTTCAGAGGATTTCCCATGTCTGTGCCTTAGTTCAGCCTTTGTTACTCCTCCCCCAAACAGTTTGCCGCCATCCATGCTATTGATAACAGCAGTAATAGCTCACGTTTATTGGGTGCTGATTATGTGCTGGGCATTTCCGTGTATTATCTCATTTAATAGTGACAACGATCCCGTGGGAGCGTAGGTACTATTATTAGTCCCATTTTATAGAGGAGGAGTAATAACAGCTAACATTCAGTGAGCGCTTACCGTGCGCTGGGCACTAAGCTAAGGACCTGCCGGGTAGTTCCCGTTTTAATCCTCGCGATAACCTTATGAGGCCGGCACCACTGTCGTTCCTAGATGTCTCTGTCGACTTGAGTAGGAAGGGTCGAGATGGGAAGCGGGACCCCTACAGAATATTCGGAAGGGTTTCTATGACCCAGGAGGACCGGTGATATACGTTGAGGACAAGTCCTTCCTCACCACCCCTTCCCCTTGCTCAATCCCAATCCCGCGGGGCCCTTGGCTGAGGCTGGAGATGGGAGGAGGAGGGCCACGCCACCTCTAACTGCTTGCAGCCGAGGAGGAGTAGTGCCTTCTGCCCACCCCGGGCTGTTTTGGGGGATCCATGGGACCAGGTTAGGGTAGTGGCATGGTGGAAAGTACCAAATCAAGGTCCCGCTGCTTAGCCTAGAGTCTCAGCCCATTTTACTTATGACTAGGGAGGACTCTAACATACATTTCTGATAGTATTTCTTTCACACAGATCCCATACTCTAGTCATACCTGTCCCATCCCCAAAACGTACCTTGTGCACGAATACCCATTTCCAGGGCTTTGCTCAGGGTATCCTCCTGCTAGTTCTTCTCCAGAAAGCCTTCTCAGACCACCTCACTTCCTTATGCCTTTATTCTTTCATCCTTTCAGCCCAAGGACACATACTGAGCATCTGTTTTTTTTAAAGATATATTTATTTGAGAGAGAGAGAGAGAGAGTGCAGTGGGGAGGGGCAGAGGGAGAGGGAGAGAGAATCCCAAGTGGACTCTGCACTGAGCACGGAGCCCGACATGGGGCTCGATCTTACGACCCTGAGATCACGACCTGAACCGAAACCAAGAGCCGGTTGCTCAACCACCTGCGCCACCCGGACACCCCTTGAGCATCTATTACGTGTCAGATGTTGTGCTAGGCATTTAGAACATGGTTATAAACAAAACAGACCTATGCCCTGCCCTCACAAAGCTCACAGTCTACAGGAGGAAATGGACATTACACCAATGAAACCCAGGCACATATAATTATAAATCGTAGTAAGTGCTGTGCAAGGAAACAACAGGGCAGTAGGAGAGACCTTGACGAGAGAGACTTGATTTAGATGGGCGGGGAATCAAGAAAGGCTTTTCTGGGGGAAGTGACATCCAAGCTGAGACCCGTTAGATGAATAAATATTAACACAAGGTGTTCTGTGCAGAGGGAAACTGCTTGCACAGACACCCTGAGGTGGGTGCTCGCCATCTTCAAGAGACTGAAAGAGACGAGTGAGCCAGGGAGAAAGTGGCGCTCAGTGAGGTCAGAGGCCATGCAGGGCCTGGCAGGCCTCGGGAACGAGTTCTCTGTGTATGCTGAGTGCAGTGGGGAGTCACTGATGTGTTTAAGTGAGGGATCAAAATAATCTAATTTATACTTTATTTATTTTTTAAGATTTTAATTTATTTGACAGAGAGACACGGCGAGAGAGGGAACACAAGCAGGGGGAGCGGGAGAGGGAGAAGCAGGCTTCCCGTGGAGCAGGGAGCCCAAAGCAGGGCTCAATCCCAGGACCCTGGGATCATGACCTGAGCCGAAGGCAGCTGCTTAACGACTGAGCCACCCAGGCGCCCCTAATTTATACTTTTTAAATAGCACTCTGACTGCTACAAGAAATTGGACTGGAGAGTGGCAATGAGAGAGAGAGAGAGAGAGAGAGAGAGAGAGAGAGAGAGAGAGAAGCAAGCTAGGAGGCCAGGAGAGGAGGCCAGGCAAAGAGATCGCTGGTGGCCTGGGCTAGGGGGGTAGCAGTGGCCATGGAGAAAAATGAGCAGATTTGGGATCCATTTTGCAGCTAGAGCCCAAAGGACTTGCTAAGGCACTGGTATGGGGGGCTGAGGGGAGGGAGCAATCGAGGAAGACTTCCGTGTGTCTGGCTTGAGTGAGATGTCTGGCAGTACCGCTGAGGGACGTGGGCGGGGGCGGGGGGGTGTCTCCTGAAGCAGGCTCGGAGCCCAGCTCAGCCCTCCCGTGCCACGTGTTCATCTCTAATGCGCTTTCAGCATGGATCCTATACTCCTTTGTTTTGATGATAGTTAACACGAGTGTATTTGTTGTCTCCCTAGGTAGGCTTTAAACTCTTTGACAACACTGGCCATGTCTTACTCATGTCTGTATTCCCCAAAGCATCCAAGCCACGAAGTATTGAAGACTGACTGATGGATCAATTAAGGGAAGGAACTCCTTCCACTTTCAACTTTATTCTTCTTGCTAAGGCATCAGACGTAACTCTGGATTAAGCTCTTTTTAAAAAAAAAAATATGACATACTCTCGAAGAGATAGGTGCTTCGATACAGACTTTGAGCCACATTCAATCATTAATCACCTTTTGAGAAATTGCTGCCGTGTCAGCAGGATACACCAGGCACTCCTAACCTTGGTCCCCGGAGTATCCTTCAGTAGTGTGGTAAAGGCTCTGTGTCCACAGAAGAACGGCCTCATGGGTGTGTGGAGGCTAGCTCAGGATGGCAAAGGGGAAGACGGGAAGTGGCCTAAAAGCCTCAGTTGTTCAGGCAGGGGTGGGCCTTCGTGGCTTTCAGCATGTGGCATCTGAAAACACAGACTGGGCGCACCTGGGTGGCTCAGTCTGTGAAGCGTTTGCCTTCCGCTCAGGTCATGATCCCGGGGTCCTGGGATCGAGCCCCACGTTGGGCTCCCTGCTCAGCGGGGAGCCTGCTTCTCCCTCTCCCACTCCCCC
>NC_058419.1:37219375-37247230 GCF_002201575.2 Neomonachus schauinslandi | reverse complement strand
AAGCCTGCTTCCCCCTCTCCCACTCCCCCTGCATGTGTTCCCTCTCTCGCTCTCTGTCAAATAAATAAATAAAATCTTAAAAAAAAAAAATGAAAACACAGGCCATGGCTAGCATGTTATGGAACCTTAGATTCAGTCACAAAATAGACAAAATATAGCTGGTGACCACATCCAAACGAGACAAAACTAAAAGGAGGTGTCCCTACTGCTGTTTTTTTTTATGGGATTCTTTCAGTTCCACAGAGAGCTGTCCGATCCTGCAGTGCTGAGGTAGGAGCCCAGGACTCTGAATTTTTACAAGCATCCTGGGAAATGCTGGTGCAGGTGACCCATGGATCACCTGCACTTTAGGATGTCCTGGCTTCAGAGATCAGCCCTGGAACGAAATCATATACAGCTTGCTCCTTGGGTACGACCCAGCCCAGCCTTGCTCCCTTCTCAGGGGAAAGTCCAGAATTACTCTCAGGTACCCAAGGAACTTCGCACACAGTTGTAGATATGCACGGACGCTCAGATGAGTCACTAAAAAAGAGATGTAGCAGTCCCCACCAGCAGAGTGGGAAGGGCGAGGAGAGTCCATAATCTTCCAGCAGCACTTGGGAGCTGACTGGCACTAGAGGTCCATTTTAGGGAAGGCCTCAAGGGGGCGCTGTGTGATGACTTAGTCTGCAGAGGCAGCACCCTGCCCAGTACCCTTTAACTTCTGAGGTTGCTTTTCAAAGAGGAACTGAGTTGGGTTGTACCAGTTCGTTCTGTAGTGTGGATACTAACCCTTTATTGGATATGTCATTTGCAAATATCTTCTCCCATTCAGTGGGTTGCCTTTTAGTTTTGTCGGTTGTTTCTTTCGCTGCGCAGAAGCTTTTTATTTTGATGAAGTCCCAATAGTTTCTTTTTGCTTTTGCTTCTCTTACCTCAGGAGACATAGCTGGAAAAATGTTGCTACGGCCGATGTCCAAGAAATGACTGCCTGTGCGCTCTTCTGGGGTTTTGATGGTTTCCGGTCTCACATTTAGGTCTTTAGTCCATTTTGAGTTTATTTTTGTGTATGGTGTAAGAAAGTGGTCCAGTTTCATTCTTTTGCATGTAGCTGTCCAGTTTTCCCAATACCATGTGTTGAAGACACTTTCTTTTTCCCATTGGATATTCATTCATCCTTGTCAAAGATTAATTGACCATATAATTGTGGGTATATTTCTGAGTTTTCTAATCTGTTCTATTAATGTGTGTCTATTTTTGTGCCAGTATGATGCTGTTTTGATCACTGCAACTTTGAAATATAACTCGAAGTCGGGAATGGTGACACCTCCAGTTTCATTTTTCTTTTTCAGGATTGCTTTGGCTCTTCGGGGTTAGTTGGGCTTTAGCCCGTCCTCTAGCACCCAGCCAGGGGTGTTGAAGGGGGGTGGGTATGGATTTAGCATCACGATGGAATTAAGGGTCCTGAACAATTCCCTGTCTCCAGGTTGACCCCGTAAGGGACCCGATCCTGGTCTAGCCAGCCCAGTTGCCTACCTAACCAAAGCTTGCTCTGCATCCATCCCCAGTAGTCTGGACAGCCTGGAAACCACTCTCTCCCAAGTGTCCAGGGAGTTAATTCTAAGCAGCTCCATTGTCACTGCTCACCATCACCCCCCCCCCATAATATCTTGTGGGAGAGCATTATAGGTAGAGATAACAGCAAGTGCAAATGTCCTGGGGCAGGCATGTGCCTGGTGGGAAGGAGGGCCTTATGGATGGAGCTGAGTTAGTGAGGGGAGAGGAGTGGATGAGGTCAGGGAGGCAACACGGAACCAGGTCTTACTGGGCCTTGTAGGAGATTGTAAGGACCCTGGGTCCTACTCTGAATGAAATGGTGTGCCACTAGAGGGGAGGGTCTGTCTAGAGAACAGGATCGAGTCTGACTTCTGTTTGAATTTTCCTTGGTCTCACTTATCTTCATTCACCTTCATCTCTACTCCACTTTGGTCCCCTGTCCCTATTGCCAACCCCTCTATTTTGTCATTGCCCCAAACTGCTTCACCTCTGAAATCATAAACTCGGGTATTGTGATAACAAGAGCTTGTACACCCAGCTTCTTCATTCTAAGTATACTTTCTCTTTCACCTCATCTCAATCTCTCATTCCTTGACTCTGTTTAGGACTTCATGGATATCAGTCCTTCTGGTTTCTCTTCCTCCCCTCTCTCTCTTAAACTCCTGGTTTCTTGCCTGGTTATTCTTCTACTACAGTAGTTCAGCAAAGCCCAAACTATAGACAGTCCAGTGGATCTGGGTCCTGGCTGCACATTAGAATCACCGGGGACACTTTAAAATCTGCGGATGCCTGGTTTCATTGGTGTGGGATGGGGCCCACATCATGTAGGTATTTTTAAAGCCCCTTCAGTAATTCTAAGGAGCAGCCAAATAGAGGCCTCCTGGATGAATCCAGCATCTTCCTCTTCCCTTTCTGTATTTTGCCAGCTGGGCAGGAATCTTAGTTGCTCCGTTTACACTGCTTGGAAATCTTACACAGTGACCTTAGTGAGTGAGCTCCATCTCACATTCCTCTCAGGGCTTAAATCAAATTTCATCGCCCTCCCCCCACCTCCAACCCCACTTCTGTCCCTGTCTCTCTTAGAACATGGCTTCATTTTCCATTCCATAGAGAAAACGGAGACGTCTGGGGCCTCATCCTTCTTCCCTGCTACCTCAAACCTCGATGTCTGTGTGTCCATTTTTTAAAAAGTTTATTTATTTATTTGACAGAGAGAATGTGAGCACAAGCAGGAGGAGCAGCAGAGGGAGAGGGAGAAGCAGACTCCCCGCGGAGCAGGGAGCCCGACGCGGGGCTCGATCCCAGGACCCTGGGATCATGACCCGAGCCGAAGGCAGACGCTTAACCGACTGAGCCACCCGGGCGCCCCTGTGTGTCCATTTTTATTCTAATCTCTCCTTTGCCTCTTCCAAAACTTTCCTCTATTTGTGTCTCTTCAACATCTTACTTTATCATTGGCTCCCTTCAAACTGTCTGCAGTCGCTTTTATCTTTAAAAACCTTCTCTTCTGGGCGCCTTGGTGGCTCAGTTGGTTAAACTTCTGCCTTCGGCTCAGGTCGTGATCCCAGGGTCCTGGGATCGAGCCCCACGTTGGGCTTCCTGCTCCACGGGGAGCCTGCTTCTCTCTCTGCCTCTGCCTCTCTCTCTCTCATGAATAAATAAATAAAATCTTTAAAAAAAACCAAAACCTTCTCTTCAACCTTATATCCTCCCTCTCTAGCTACTGCCCTATGTCCCCTCTTCCCTTCATAGCCGAGTGTCTTTTTAAAAAAGATTTATTTATGTATTTTAGAAAGAGAGAGAGAGAGCACGAGCACGAGGGGCAGAGGGAGAGGGAGAGAGAATCTCAAGCAGACTTGGCGCTGAGCGCGGAGCCCGACGTGGGGCTCGATCTCATGACCCTGAGATCATGACCTGAGCAGAAACCAGGAGTTGGATGCTTAATTGACTGTGCCACCCAGGCGCCCCCACAGTCAAGCTTCTTTAAAAAATGAGTCTCCTTAGCCTGTCTCCATTCCCTCCTCTTCCATTCACTTCCGCAGTCTACTGGGATCTGGTTTCTGCTCTCATAGTTCTCTCTGGGACATCTTTTGCCTTGGACACCAGTGATTTCCCAGGTGACAGATCTAATGAAAATCTCTCAGTCTTTTAACTTCATTGGTGTTTCTGAGCCATTAATTTATACTGCTTGCCTTCCTGAAAATTTGTTCTCCAGTGGATTCCATGACACTCTTCTTTCTTGCCTTACCTCCTACTTTTGTTTGGCTGCTTCTTGAGCTTTTCTTCCTTTATCCCAGACCTAAAACGTTAAGCGTCCCCAGGAATCTTTCTCTCTCTCTCCTTCCTACTTCACATCTTTTTTTCTTGGACATTTTATCCATGCCTGTGACTTCACCAATCACCTCCTTGTTTATAGCTCCCAGGTAGAGAATACCCCCACCCCAGCTCTCTTTTCCCGAGTCCTAGATTTGTTTACAAAACTGCCTGTGGGCTGTCTCGGCCTAGAAATTCACTCAGTGTGTCCAAAACTGAACATGACCTTTTATATACTCTGACTCCACTAAGTCCAAAACCTGAGTCATCCAAGATTCCTCCTTTGTGTCCCCCACTTTCCTCAACTGCCAGTTCCTTCCAAGTCTCTCTCCAGAGCGCCCCTTATCTGTTTGTTCCTTTGCATCCTCTAGATGCTCACCAGCTCTCTTCTCTGTGGACCACAGCACGATCTTCGTAACTGGAGTGCCTGACTCTGTAGCCACCTCCTTTAAGCCATCTTCTGAACCCAAATAATCTTTCCACCACACGAAACTTGCCATGTGACTTCCCTGCTCAGATGCCTTTAATGATTCCCAGGGACTGACTTAGCGCAGATTGTTTTCAGGGTCTATTTCATGGATCCTTAGGTGTGTTCTGGAGTGAAGGTGAGGGGCAGTGGGCTGACTGGACTACGCATCGGGGCCAAACTCCTCAATTTAACTAGGGTAGTTGGGCTTTGTGTCTGTTTATCATCATGGGCGTCTGAGGACATTCTCCATTGGAGTGAAAATTCTGAAGCCAGACGAAATATCTGAATGCCATTGACCTTTGTCTTCGCAACACATTCTAATAAGGTCACTGTTTATCAGGAATAGAAGAGCATTTCTTACATCAAGAAGAGGGGGAAGCTTCAGAGAGCTTGTGTTGAGGAACTGTGTCCCCCCCCAGATGGGTACATTTGGTTGCCAGGGCCCAGACTGAGGGCCCTCACAATCTGATGTGACTTTCTGGGAGCATTCTAAGGCCCTTCCTCTTTCCTTTGAGGTTGCTTGTCCCTGTCATAGACACGGAGATCGAAGAACTTTGCCTAAAGAACACCCATGGCCTTGATGAAAGCATCATCCCGGGTCAGCCTCAAATACCAAGCTATCCACTGTCCGTGACTTGCATTGTTTTCTCTATTTGACATATCTCTAATAGCCTTCCAAGTGATTAAAGAGTCTTCTTGAGAGCGGCAGAATAGTCCACTGAATCGAAGATTGTTACATATTCTGGTCCCTTTCTTGGAACTGGGAGGACCTTATGAGGCCCTGACCAGCCCATAGGTTTTTCATCTGCATTCGGGAAAGGTGAAAATGCACTCTCTCACTTACAAAAACTGAATTTTGGCATTAACAGATCTGGTGGTTCTGAGTCCCAGGCTGTAAAATAGTCTTAATTTGTCCAGTTTAGAGGATGTTCATGGGTGAGTCATCTGTAGCCATGCTCTGGCTTGGCCTGACCCTCTAGTGTCATCTCTCCCTAAGCAACCATTCTTGTCAAAACTGCTAGTAAAGTAAGAGCACTGAACTGGGACTCAGGTTTTAATGCTGACTGTGTGTGACCTTGGGCAAGTCACTGAACAATCCTCATCTGAAAGGAGGGTGTTGGACTAGATCTCTAGGATCTCCTTCAGCTCTGCTACCCTGAGTCTTCGATGCTGAGAGATCATGGGTGTGGAAATGCTTTGAAAAGTTCAAAGTGCGATATAGATGTGGGGTGTTATTAATTAAACCTGCTGCTTTCAGTTCCCATAGCAGCAAAAGGAGGAGAGGATGCCTGGGTGGCTCAGTCGGTTAAGCGTCTGCCTTTGGCTCGGGTTATGGTCTCAGGGTCCTGGGATCGAGTCCCGCATCATCGGGCTCCCTGCTCAGCGGGGAGCCTGCTTCTCCCTCTGCCTCTGCTCCTCCCCATGCTCGTGCTCTTTCTCTCTCTCAAATAAATAAATAAATAAAATCTTTTTTTCCAAAAGGAGAAGTAGAGGGGCCTTCCTGATTCCAGTACGACTGGGCAAGTCAACGCCTGAATCATCTAAATTGGCAGGCTAGCGTTGTTTACCAGGGAGCAAAAGAATAATAAGGGCTATTATTTCTTGAGATGCGCCCATATGCCAGCAGCCTGCTAGTGACTTCCATTAACATTTGTTATTCAGCTTCACAGTACACCTATCATTGTCATTATTTTTGCCCTTTCACAGATGGGGAAACTGAGCCTCGTGGAGGTTAAGGGACTTGGTTGAGGTCCTACAGCTAGGGACTGAGGGGAGCTAACATCTGAGCCGTTAGTTTCTGATTCAACCGCGCGAGGGGGCCTTGTTTTGTAGCCCAGTACTTCTCCAACTTTAATGTGCAGATGAATTACCAGATTCTGCTAAAGTCAGATTGCTGATTCATAGGTCTGGGGTAGGGTCTGAGCTTCTGCATTTCTTTTCTTTTTAATTTTACTTATTTATTTTAGAGAGAGAGGGAGCAGGAGCACGGAGGAGAGGCAGAGGGAGAGGGAGAAGCAGACTCCCCACTGAGAAGGGAGCCTGGATGCGGGGCTCCATCCCAGGACCCCAGGATCATGACCAGAGCCACTTAACCAACTGAGCCACCCAGGCGCCCCCTAGCTTCTGCATTTCTAACAGGCTCCCTGATGCTGAAGTAGCAGGTCCACGGACCCCGCACTTTAGGCGGCAATGGGCTCGGAGCCTTTCTATAGGAATCCCCTGGTCTACATTTGCCTCTGGAGCAGGGCCACACGGGCTGTGCCCTGCACAACTTCAAGGGACACCATTTGCATTACGCTCTCTGTATAGCCTGCCTCCTGGGACTTGTGTTCTGTGGGCCCCCCCGGGCCCCCCCACCCCCAGAATGAGAACTTGGTGAATAGCGAGTCCATCTACGCACTCCTCTTCTACCTGGGCCAAGTCTGAAGAAAGGAGAGTGCACTTTCTCCCACAAATGAAAAATTGATCGGTGCCATTGAGAAAAGAAATGCAAAGCCCGTCTGCTCACAATGAGGGTGGCCCATTTGGTGTTCGAGGCAAGATAGGGAGGGGGGAGAAAACGAAGCTGGCTGGCTGGCTGGCTGGCTGGCTGGCTGGCTGGCTGGCTGGCTGGCTGGCTGGCTGGCGTGGCCAGCTCCATTCTTATGCTAACAAAGCCCTGATTCCAGGCTGCAGCTGCTGCCCCGGCAGAGGCTCGGGCCATTCAGAGCAGCTTGCTCTCCGAGTGCCAGACCCCCAGAACAGGTGCGGCGCCACTGGTTATTTTGGACAGCCCTCACCGTCCAGACAGGGAGCTGATTATCACTGCGAATCAGGGATTACTGCTCATTTACCAGCTTCTCCTGAACAAAGGGGCCGGCCTCGAGACAGCTGTCTCTTCTGGCCAGAGTGAGGCCGTGACTTGCCCTGAAGGCCATGGGGGCCTCAGGGAGGTGACATTGAAGTGGAAATGGGACAGAGGAAAATCAGATCCAGGTAGCAGTTCTTTTGGGACAGGTCAAAATGTCTGAGAGTCAGAGAGCTGGGGGCTTAAGCCCACAGTCCCCAGGCGAGAGATCAAAAGCTATTGAGCTATCCCCCAAGTTCCCCTCCTCTGATTGGTGGGGCTGCTGCCTTGAACCCCCTGTCTGAGGTCTGCTGCAGTGGCCAAGGGCCCAGGAAGGCCAGCTGGCTATCAGGGGGCCCCTTCCTCCTCTGCTCAGCCTCAGCACCAGGCTTTGGGAACAAGGGCATCCGCATCTATTCACAGAAAGGCAGGAGACCTTAGGGCACTGTGGTTAAGAAGCCCAGCTCCAGGGGGTGCCTGGGTGGCTCGGTCGGTTAAGCATCTGCCTGTGGCTCGGGTCATGATCTCGGGGTCCTGGGATCAAGCCCCGCATCTGGCTTTCTGCTCAGTGGGGAGTCTTCTTCACCCTCTCTCTCTCATAAACAAATAAAATATTAAAAAAAAAAAAAGAAGCCCAGCTTCAGAGTGACGCAGCCTGAGCTCTGGCCACCACTTGCTTTCTCCAAGCTTTGGTTTTGTCGCCTCTCATAGAAGAATAACAATAATACCTCCACCGGGGTGGGGCGTGGGCTACCGTAAGGATTAATTATTAATAATGCTGGCTAACACTGACACACACCTGCTGTGGACGAGGCACTCTTCTCAGCCCTTCACATGCTGGAATTTGTGAAATCCTCAATACAACCCTATGCGATCGGTACTCTTATCCCCATTTTATAGACATGGGACCCAAAGAGCCAAAGGGGTAAGGCACTTGCCCAAGGTCACTCAGCTCAGAAGTGGCAGAGCTGAGAATTGAGCCCAGAGGGCTGCTCCAGAGGCCACCTCTTAAGCACTGTGCTTTATTTCCCTGCACAAACTCCCGTTAGTAGAGTGGTGAGCACAGAGCCCGGCGCACGGAAATCCTTGGTAAGTGAGGGCGGTTATGGTTCACTAACCTGATGTAGGCTCACTGTTTCAATGAATGGCTAAATGCACGTGACCTAAAAAAAGGGATATATTTTTCTAATTTGGAGAGTGGGTTTCGACAGCCGAAGTCTCCAGAATGGAAAGAATGGTGGTCTTTGTTGGCCTCCGGGCTCCAGATCCATTCACTAGCACACAAAGGAGGGTAGGACAATTCCTTTTGCCACTTGGCTCAGCAGACCAGTTTTAATGCCCAGAGGAGCTTTGTCTCTCTACCCGCCAAACCTCCTCTTCAGTCTACACCTTCCTGAGACCCATTGCTTCCCTCTCAAACATCTATCCCTGTCAATTTGGTTCATGTCGAGTGTCAAAGAAAGACAGAGAGGAGGAGGGAGAGAGGGAAGGAAGAAGAGAAAGAGAGAGACACAGAGAGAGAGGGAAAGAGAAAGAGAAATCAGAGAGACTCCCTCTGAAAAAATGAGAAGGAAAAAAAATAGGACCAACGGGCCCATTCAAATCGAATCTTCAATAGCTGTTTTGTAAGGTTCATTGACAAGAAACTTGTCCATAATATAAGATTAAGTGAGAAAAGCAATGTGACAAAATCTATCAAGGTGACGCCATTTTGGAATGTGTGTGCCAGTATACAAATCTAGAAAAAAGACCGGAAGGAAACACACCAAAATGTTAAATGGTAATTATCTGGAGGTGGTGAAGTTGCAGATTGTTTCCTTAAATTTTTTTTTTTTTGTAATTTCATCAGAATTCTAAAATATGAATAACTTCTGTAATTAAATCAAGTTCTAAGAAACAGAACAAAGTAGGTACAGGATCTGTCTGTAGTCTGTGTCCCGGGTGGATACGAGGTCTTTATAGGAGTGTTATTAGCATTGCTCCCAGCCAGGGGTGCCCTCGGCTAGAATCGGTGTGAGCTGGTGCAAAGAATCTGGGGCTCAGAGTCCAGAAGGCGGGGCTCAGCGGGCCCTGAGACAACTTATTTAACCTCCCTGGCGCTCCATTTCCTTCAGTGTAAAACAGAGAAATACGATTTGCCTTTCTTATCTCCCAGGGCTGCTGTGGGGTAAAACCGAGATAGTACCTATGAGCGCCCTTTTAGGTACAGGATCTGTCTGTAGTCTGTGTCCCGGGTGGATACTGCTCCCTGTGTACCAAGGAAAGCTAGAACACTCAAGAGCGTCTCACAGAGCTTTGAGGCACATGCCCAGTTCTCAGCCAGCTCTAGGAGTGTCTGACCTTCCTGCTCAGACAGGTAGGTAGAAGCAGAGAGCCCTGACCTGTAATGTGCCTATTTAAGACACCCTGTGTTCTAACTGTGGTTCAAGAAACCCACGGTACTGTTAGCATCCCAAAGGCTTGCCCTATGGGGCAAAACCTGGAACAGGGCTAGGGGGACAAAAGCAAACAGATCAGGGACTAATGAGTAAGAAAGTTCAGAGGTGATAACGGAAGGGTGGAGACCTAGTGTTCTTCCTTAAGCTGAAGCGTTCTTCTGCACGCTTGTGCTATTTGGGGGCATGGCTGTGTTGGAAATGGGTAAAGAAAAGTTCAGGCAGGCATAGGGTAGGGGACAAACTCAAATACCTTGAGGGCCAGGCTTGTGGCATAAATGACCACAAGGACCTGGGTGGGGGGGACTGTGATGGCCGGAGAGAGCAATTGCCAAGTAAAAGAGCAGAGGGAACCCTGGGAATATGGGCCCTGGGTTTCCATGTCTTAGGACTTGGCAAGAGAAGATAGAAATCCAGACATTTACATAAAATCTCTCAACTTTTTCTTTTTTTAATGCCATGACACCACAGGCCAAAATGCTTATGAAAGCCACAACTTTTTAGATTGTTTATTTTTAGATCATTACAGATTCCCAGGAAGTTGTAAAGATGTTACGGAGGGATCCCGCGTATCCCTCACCCAGTTTTCCACAATGGTTACATCTTACTGAACCATTGTACAATATCAAACCAGGAAGCGGACATTGACATAATGTGTGGGCGCAGCTCTGTGACAGTTTATCACATGTGTGGGTTTATATATTCAACACCACAGTCAGATGCAGAAATAGTCATCACCGCGAAGATCTCAGTCCTGCTACCCCAGAACAGTCACACAGACGTTCCTCTCCCCACCATCCCTAACCCCTGGCAACTACTAATCTATTCTCCATTTCTATAATTTTATCATTTCAAGTATGTTATATAAATGGAATAATATAATATGCAACCTTTGTTTTTAAAGATTTTATTTGACAGAGAGAGACAGTGAGAGAGGGAACACAAGCAGGGGGAGTGGGAGAGGGAGAAGCAGGCCTCCCGCCGAGCAAGAAGCCCGATGCAGGGCTCGATCCCAGGACCCTGAGATCATGACCCGAGCCGAAGGCAGTCGCTTAACCACCTGAGCCACCCAGGTGCCCCAATATGCAACCTTTTGATATTGGCTTTTTTACTCAGCATAATGCCCTAGAGACCCATCCAAGTTGTTTCATGTATTAATAATACTTTGCATTTATTTATTTATTTATCTATCTGTCTATTTATTTATAAGTGGGCTCTACTCCCAGCGTGTAGCCCAATGTGGGGCTTGAACTCACAACCCTGAGATCAAGACCTGAGCTGAGATCAAGCGTCTGATGCTTAACCGACTGAGCCACCCAGGTGCCCCAATAATACTATCCTTTTTAATGCTGAGTAGTGTTTCATGGTATGGATAGACCAGAGTTTAACCATTCACCTAATGAGGGGCAGTTTTGTTGTTTCCAGTTTTGGGGTATTACAAATAAAGTTGCTGTGAACAATTGTGTACAGGGTTTTATGTGGATGGAAGTTTTCATCTGTAAGATAAATGTCCAGGAGTGTGATTGCTGGATCATAAGGTGAGTGCATGGTTAGCTTTATGAGAAATGGCCAAACGGTTTTCTAGAGTGGCTGCACCATTTTACATTCTCATGAGCAATGAATGAGCAATCCAGTTTCTCTGCATCCTTGCCAACATCTAGTGTTGTCACTAATTTTTTACTTTAGCCAATCTCACAGGTGTGTAGTGACATATTGTAGTTTTAATTTACATTTCCTAAGAGCTAATGATATCGAACACTGAACACCTTATCATGTGCTTATTTGCTATCTACATATCCTGGGCACAATACTTATTCATGTTTTCTGCCCATTTTCTGATTGAACTGAGTCTTTTACTGTTGAGTATTGAGAGTTCTTTATATAGTCTAGATGCTAGTCCTTTGTCAGATTCATAGTTTGCAGATATTTTCTCTCAGTATTTAACTTGTCTTTTCATCTTTTTAACAGAATCTTTAATGGAGCAAGGTTTTCATTTTTTATGAGGTCTAATTTGTTAATTTTTCTTTTATGGATTGTGCTTCTGGTGTCATGCCTGAGAACTCCTCAGCAAGGGTCCCTAAGATTTTCTCCTCTGTTTTCTTCCAGAATTCTTCTATAAACTATACATAGTTTATAGTTTTACATTTGAATCTATGATCTATTTTGAGTTAATTTTTTGTATAAAGCATGAGGTTAGGTCAAAGTTCTCTGGATGTCAGATGACTCCATTATCATTTGTTGAAAAGGCTATCTTTCTTCACTGAACTGCTTTTGCACCTTTGTCAAAAATCAGTTGAGCATATTTGTGGGAGTTCATTTCTGGGTTATCTGTTCTGTTCCATTAATCTCTGTGTCTACTCTCTAACAATATTATGCTGTCTTGATTACTGTAGTTATATATAGTAACGTTTAATATTGGGTAAAGCAATTAGTCTCACTTTATTCTTTTTCAAAATTGTTTAACTATTCTAAGTCATTTGTCTTTCCAAATATATTGTAGAATAAGATTGCCTAAATCCACAAAAGTCTTTCGGGGGTTCTGATAGGAATTGCATTAAATAGTTTTGGGAGAATTAACATTTTTACTTACATTGAATTTCCTAATCTATGAGCACAGTATGTCTATACATTTATTTAGATCTTTGATTTTTTAAGTTTTCAGCATACAAGTCCTGTTAGATTTAAACCTGAGTAATTCATTTTTTAAAAAAGATTTATTTATTTTTTTTAGAGAGACACAGAGAGAGAGAGAGAGAGAGAGTGTGTGCACACGCACCAGTGGGGGGAGGGGCAGAGGGAGAAGGAGAGAGAGAATCTCAAGCAGCCAAGGTGGGAGCCCGACACAGGGCTCAATCCGATGACCCCGAGGCCATGACCTGAACCAAAACCAAGAGGAGGATGTTCAACTGACTGAGCTACCCAGGCGCCCCTAAGTACTTCATTTTTTTTTTGAGTGATTATAAATGGTATTGTAGTTTTAATTTCAGTTTTCACATATTCATTGCTAGTATATAGAAATACAGTTGTATTTTTGTGTAGTGATATTGTATCCAGTGACCTTTCTAAAGTCCATTATTAGATCAAAGAGAATTTTTTCTAGGTTCTGTGATATTTTCTTTTTTTTTTTTTTTAAAGATTTTATTTATTTATTTGAGAGAGAGAGCAAGTGAACGAGAGAGCATAAGCGGGGGGAGTGGCAGAGGGAGAGGGAGAAGCAGGCTCCCTGCTGAGCAGGGAGCCCGACTCAGGGCTCCATCTGATGACCCTGAGCTGAAGGAAGATGCTTAAATGACTGAGCCACCTGGGCACCCCAGTTCTTTGATATTTTCTATGTAAATGATCATGTAATCAGAAATAGAGAGTGTTCTTTCTTTGCTCATTTGTAAGCTTTTTTATTTCCTTTCTTGCCTTATTGCGCTGGGTAGTTCTTTGTTGAATAGCAACAATGAGAACAGAAATCCTTGCCTTGTTCCCAATCTTAAGGGAAAAACATTTAGTCTTTCATCATTTAGTATGATGTTAGCTGTAGCTTTATCTTTTTATCAGCTTTATTAAGATAAAATTCACATGCCATACAATTCGCCCACTTAGACTATACAATTCTATGACTTTTAGTATATTCACAGAATTTTGCATTCATCACTACAATCAATTTTAAAGATTTTATTTATTTATTTGAGAGAGAGAGAGAGACAGAGAGAGCACAAGCGGGGGGAGAGGCAGAAAGAGAAGGAGAGGGGCAAGCAGACTCCCCCCTGAGCAGGGACCCTGATGCGGGACTCGATCCCAGGACCCTGAGATCGTGACCTGAGCCAAAGTCAGACACTTAACTGACTGAGCCACCCAGGTGCCCCACAATCAATTTTAGAACATTTTCATTACCCCCAAAAGAAACCATACACACCCTAGCTGTCACTGCCCAACCTCCTATCTCTCCCAGCCCTAGGCAACCCCAAGTCTACATTCTGTCACTAGATTTGCCTGTTCTGGACATTTCATATAAATGGAATCATACAACATGTGGTCTTTGACACTGGTTTCTTTCACTTAGCATAATGTTTTCAAGGTTCATCCATGTTGTAGCATGTATCCGCACTTCTGTTTCTTTTTATTGCTAAATTATATGACATTATGCACATGCCATATTTTGTTTATCTGTTCATCAGTTGATGGACATTTAGGTTGTTTCCACTTCTTCACTGTCATAGTCATAGTTGTCTTTTTATTATTGGGTAAGAGTTCTTTATATATTCTAGATACAAGTCTCTTATCAGATATAGGAGTATATGAATTGCAAATTTTTTTTTTCGGTGGATTGCCTTTTCACTTTCTTGGTGGTGTCCTCTGAAGTACTAAAGTTTTTAATTTTAATGATGTCCAGTTTATCTATTTTTTTCTTTTGTTGTTTGTGTTTTTAGTGTCAAAGCTAAGAAACCATAGCCTTATCCAAGGTCACTAAGATTCACACCTATGTTATCTTTTAAGTTTCATAGTTTTAGTTTTATGTTTATGTCTTTGATCCATTTGAGTTAATATTTTATATGGTGTGAGGTAGGAGTCTGACTTCTATTCTTTTGCATGTAGGTACACAGTTGTCTCAGCACCATTTTTGAAAAAACTAACTTTCCCCATTGGAAATTCTTGAGACACTTGTCAAAAATCAATTAACCATAAATGTGAGGGTTTATTTCTGGTCTCCCAATTCTATTCCGTTTGTCTATATGTATATATTTATGGCAGTGCTATACTTATTTTGATTACTGTAGCTTCGTAGTGAGGTTTGAAATTGGGAAGCATTTGTCCTCCAAACTTGTTGTTCTTTTTCAAGGTTGTTTTGGCTGTTTGAAGGACCTTTGCACTTCCATATGAATTTTAGGTTTATCATGTCAATTTTTATAAAAGAGGCAACTGGGGGCGCCTGGGTGGCTCAGTTGGTTAAGCGACTGCCTTCGGCTCAGGTCATGATCCTGGAGTCCCGGGATCGAGTCCCGCATCGGGCTCCCTGCTCGGCAGGGAGTCTGCTTCTCCCTCTGACCCTCCTCCCTCTCGTGCTCTCTGTATCTCATTCTCTCTGTCTCAAATAAATAAATAAAATCTTTAAAAAAAAAAAAAAAAGAGGCAACTGGGATTTTGATAAGGTTTGTGTGGAATCGATTGATCAATTTTTGGATTATTACCAAGTTCACAATATCAAGGCTTCCAATCCATGAATGTGGGATATCTTTTCATTTATTTAGGGTTACGTCCCATTTATTTGTTCCATTTACTTATGTCTTTAATTTCTTTTAATCATGTTTTGTATGTTTCAGACCATAAGTTTTGTATTTCTTTTGTTAAATCGAATCCTAAATACTTTATTCTTTTTGGTGCTATTATAAATGGAATTGATTTCTTGATTTTATTTTTGGTTTGCTTATTGCTACTGTGTGGAAATAAAATTGATATTTTGTATATTGATCTTGTGTTTTGCAACCTTCCTGAGCTTGTTCATTAGTTCTAATTGTTTTGTGTGGGTTTCTTAGAATTTTCTAGATCTAGGTGATGTCATCTGTGATCAGATATAGTTTTACTTCTTCTTTTCCAATTGGGATGCCTTTTAAAAAAAATTCTTGCCTGATTGCCTTGACTAGGACCTACAGTACAATGTTGAATAGAAATGGCAAAGGTGGACATCTTTATCTTGCTCCTCATCTTAGGGGGAAAGCTTTTAGTCTTTCACTGTTAAGTATGATGTTAGCTGTGGGTTATTAATAGATGTTCTTTACTAGGTTGAGGAAGTTCCTTTATATTTATAGTTTGTTGAGTGTTTTGATGAGGGGGTGTTAAATTTTGTCAAATGTTTTTTTCTGTGTCCATTGAAATGAACATGTGTCTTTGTACCTTACTCTTCTGAAGTAATATATTACATTAATTGACTTTGGGATGTTAAGCCAATTCTGTGCTCCTGGAATAAATCTTAATTGGTCATGGTGTATAATCCTTTTTAGATATTCCTTGGTCCAATTTGCTAGTTGTGGGAGTCTTATTTATTTTTTGTTTTTGTAGATGTTCCTTGTCAACTTGAGGAAGTTCCCCTCTATTGCTAGTTTTCTGAGAGGTTTTTTTTTTTTTTTAAATCATGAAAGGGTGTTGGATATTGTCAAGTACCTTCCTATATCAATTGGCATAATTATGTTGCTTTTCTCATGTAGCCCGTGCTAAGTTGATTTTCAGTGTAGCCTGTTGTATTTTCATTTTCATTTTGTTCTGTAGGTCAGAAGTCCTGGTACACTTAATAGGGTTTTCTGTTTAAGGTGGACCCTGGGCTGGGCTCTTATCTGGAGATTGTGAGGATGAGTTTACTTCCAAGCTTATTCAGGTTTTTGGCAGAAATCCCCTTCTCAGGGGTATATGTCTGAAGTCCCCATTTCCTTGGTGGTTGTCAGCCAGTGGTCAATCTCTGCTCCTAAAGGCCACCTACTACGTTCCTTGTTACATAGCCCCTCCATCTTCAGAGTCAGTGGGCATGTCAGATTCTCATGCTTCAAATCTCTCTAACTTCCTCTTCTGCTTACTAGCCAGAGAAAACTCTGCTATTAAAAGGTTCATGTGAGGGTGCCTGGGTGGCTCAGTTGGTTAAGCGACTGCCTTCGGCTCAGGTCATGATCCTGGAGTCCCGGGATCGAGTCCCGTATCGGGCTCCCTGCTCGGCAGGGAGTCTGCTTCTCCCTCTGACCCTCCTCCCTCTCATGCTCTCTGTCTCTCATTCTCTCTCTCTCAAATAAATAAAATCTTTAAAAAAAAAAAAAGGTTCATGTGATTAGATTAGGACCACCCAGGGGCACTGGGGTGGCTCAGTCGGTTAGGCGGTTAGGCGTTAGACTCCTGGTTTTGGCTAAGGTCATGATCTCATGGGTCTTGGGATTGTGGGATCAAACCTGCCAGCAGGTTCCATACTCAGTGGGGAGTCTGCTCTAGGATTGTCTCCCTCTGCCTTTTTCCCTGTTCCCTCCCTCACGTGTGTGGCACATGGGCATGCTCTCTAAAATAAACTAATAAATTTTTAAGGAAAAAGATTAGGCCCACCCAGATAATCTCCCTTTTGCCATATAATGTGATATAATCATTGGAGTGATTTCTCATCATATTCTTGAGTTCCACCCACCCTCAGAGGGGAGGGGATTATAAAAAAGCCAGGATCATTGGGGGTCATTTCAGAATTTTGCCTACCACAGTCATTACGTTTAAAAAGTGAACTAATTTAGAGAAAAATGCTGAGTAAATGTGACCAAAATTTCGAGAAGTGCCTGGAAACAGTGTGGGACCCAGTGGAGTAGTTCATTTTTAGGTTGCTTCCATGTTCTATGATTCTGTAGTAAGGAAGTCATGGAATAGGCTGCTCTTCTGTCTGCTATGAGGTAAAGCATATAAAGTCAGAAGCCAGTGTAGTGTATTCCTCAAAAATGTCAAGGTCATGAAAGACAAGAAAGACTGAGGAACTGTTTCCAATTAAAAGAGACTAAAGAGGGATGCCTGGGTGGCTCAGTTAGTTAAGCATCTGCCTTTGGCTCAGGTCATGATTCCAGGGTCCTGGGATCGAGTCCCACATTGGGCTCCCTGCTCAGTGGGGAGCCTGCTTCTCCCTCTGCTTTCCGCTCTCCCTGCTGGTGCTCTCTCTTTCTGTCAAATAAATAAATAAAATCTTTAAAAAAGAGAGAGACTAAAGAGACATGATAACTAAATTCAGGGATTAAATCTATGTTTGAGGAGGGGGGAAAGATGGCGGAGGAGTGGGGACCCTATTTCAACTGGTCCCCGGAATTGAGCTGGATATCTACCAGACCACTCTGAGCACCCACAAAACCAGCCTGAGATGTAAGAAGATCTGGATCTCTACAAGCAGGATATCGCAGGCGGTTGGTTTCGAGGTACGAAGCGGAGAGCCGTGATTCTGCGGGCAGATATCGGAGGATAAACGGCGGTGGGAGGGTGCCTGGCCGTGGGGATCCTGCACCGCCGGTGAGCGACAGCCTGGCGTGCTGGGGACCGGGCACAGACTCGCAGACCAGTAGCAGTGGGGAAAGGACTTTGGGGCAGCCCCCAGGGCAGAAACCCAGAGTGGTGGGGTCGTGCCGGTGAACTGCAACCCCCGGGGGTGGAAACCCCAAGCGGCGGAGTCGTGCGTGCGAGAACTGGGAGCGGCTGGCGGTTTTAGAAGCACAAAGGGCAGAGACGGGCCCCGACCTGGAGGCAGGACTGGGGGCACTGCGGAGGGACGCACAACCCAGGTCGCTGAGTTTATAGCAGCACGGACAGAAACGGAGACGGTGTGGCCTGGAGAGCTCACTGAAGAACAGACTGCGATCTCTCTGCTCTGAGGCAGAGGGTTGGAAATGGTCTCTTCTGCTCTGACTCGCGGAAGAGACGCCGAAAGCCACCAGGGAAAGCCGCCAGAGAACAAAAGCCCCAAAGACTGATTCCCACTGAGCCCATCCCCCGCCACAGGGGGGCAGGGCAACTCCACCCAAACAGGGTTGCCTGAGTAACAGGGTGGCAGGCCCCTCCCGCAGAAGACAGGCTGGGAAATCAAGAGGCCAGCAACCCTAAGGTCCCAAGAAAACAGGTGCATCTTGCTTGGGTGCTGGTCAATAATTTGGAGTCTATACATTCCCTCAAATACCCATCAACAGAATGACTAGGAGGAGGAGCCCCCAAAATAGAAAGGACTCAGAGATTATGACTTATGCTGCAGATTTACAAATGGATGCAGATATAACCAAGATGTTGGAGATGGAATTCAGGCTAGCAATTGTGAAGACAATGGCTAGAATGGAGAAATCAATTAATGGCAACATAGAGTCTCTAAGGGCAGAAATGAAAGCTGAACTGGTAGAACTTAAAAATGCTATCAGTGAGATCCAATCCAATCTAGATAATTTAACAGCTAGGGTAAGTGAGGCAGAAGAGCGAATAAGCAACCTGGAAGACAATATAATAGATAAAAAGGGAAAAGAGGAGTCCAGGGAAAAACAACTCAGAATCCATGAAAATAGAATCAGAGAAATAAGTGACACCATGAAGCATTCCAGTGTCAGAATAATTGGAATCCTGGAGGGAGTGGAGAAAGAGAGAGGACTAGAAGATGTATTTGAGCAAATCGTAGCTGAGAACTTCCCTAATCTGGGGAATGAAACAAACATTCGAGTCCTAGAGGCAGAGAGGACCCCTCCCAAGATCAAGGAAAACAGGCCAACACCCCGGCATGTAATAGTAAAACTTGCAAATCTTAGAACCAAGGAAACCATCTTAAGGGCAGTTAGGGGGAAGAGATTCCTTACATATAGAGGGAGGAACATCAGAATAACGTCAGACCTATCCACAGAGACCTGGCAAGCCAGAAAGGCCTGGCAAGACATATTCAGGGTACTAAATGAGAAGAACATGCAGCCAAGAATACTTTATCCGGCAAGGCTTTCATTTAGAATGGATGGAGAGATGCAGAGCTTCCACAACCGGCAGAAACTGAAAGAATATGTGACCACTAAGCTGGTCCTGCAAGAAATATTAAGGGGGTTCTATAAAAGGAGAAAGACCCCAAGAGTGATATACAACAGGAATTTATAGGGACGATCTATAAAAACAACGTCTTCACAGGCAACATGATGACAATTAATTCATATCTTTCAATAATCACTCTCAACGCGAATGGCCTAAATGCTCCCATAAAATAGCACAGGGTTGCAGATTGGATAAAAAGACAGGACCCATCCATATGCTGCCTACAAGAGACTAATTTTGAACCTAAAGATACATCCAGACTGAAAGTGAAGGGATGGAGATCCATCTTCCATGCCAGCGGACCTCAAAAGAAAGCTGGGGTAGCAATTCTTATATCAGACAAATTAGATTTTAAACTAAAGTCTGTAATTAGAGACACAGAAGGACACTATATCATTCCTAAAGGGTCTATCCAACAAGAAGATCTAACAATTGTAAATATCTATGCCCCCAACATGGGAGCAGCCATCTACATAAGCCAACTGTTAACCAAAATAAAGAGTCATATTGATAACAATACATTAATTGTAGGAGACCTCAATACTCCACTCTCAGCAATGGACAGATCATCTAAGCAGAAAATCAACAAGGAAACAAGAGCTTTGAATGATACATTGGACCAGATGGACCTCATAGATATTTACAGAACATTCCACCCTAAAACAACAGAATACTCATTCTTCTCGAGTGCACATGGAACTTTCTCCAGAATAGACCACATACTGGGTCACAAATCAGTTCTCAACCGATACCAAAAGATTGAGATTATTCCCTGCATATTCTGAGACCACAGTGCTTTAAAACTGGAACTCAATCACAAGAAAAAATTTGGCAGAAATTCAAACACTTGGAAGCTAAAGACCACTCTGCTCAAGAATGTTTGGGTCAACCAGGAAATCAAAGAAGAACTTAAACAATTCATGGAAATCAATGAGAACGAAAACACATCGGTCCAAAACCTATGGGATACTGCAAAGGTGGTCCTAAGGGGGAAATACATAGCCATCCAAGCCTCACTCAAAAAAATAGAAAAATCCTGAATTCACCAACTAACTCTACACCTTAAAGAACTAGAGAAAGAGCAACAAATGACGCCTAAGCCACGCATTAGAAGAGAAATAATTAAAATTAGAGCAGAAATCAATGAATTAGAAACCAGAAACACAGTAGATCACATCAACGAAACTAGAAGTTGGTTCTTTGAAAGAATTAATAAGATCGATAAACCACCGGCCAGACTTATCCAAAAGAAAAGAGAAAGGACCCAAATTAATAAAATTATGAATGAAAGGGGAGAGATCACGACTAACACCAAGGAAACAGAAACAATTATTAGAAATTATTATCAACAACTATATGCCAATAAACTGAGCAATCTGGATGAAATGGAGGCCTTCCTGGAAACCTATAAGCTGCCAAGACTGAAACAGGAAGAAATGGACAACCTGAATAGGCCAATAACCAGTAACGAGATTGAAGCAGTGATCAAAAACCTCCCAAAAAACAGGAGTCCAGGGCCTGATGGATTCCCTGGGGAATTCTACCAAACATTCAAAGAAGAAATAATACCTATTCTACTGAAGCTGTTTCAAAAAATAGAAACAGAAGGGAAACTTCCAAACTCATTCTATGAAGCCAGCATTACCTTAATCCCCAAACCAGGCAAAGACCCCATCAAAAAGGAGAATTTCAGACCGATATCCCTGGTGAATATGGATTCCAAAATTCTCAACAAAATCCTAGCTAATAGGATCCAACAATACATTAAAAGGATCATCCACCATGACCAAGTGGGATTTATCCCCGGGATGCAAGGGTGATTCAACATTTGCAAATCAATCAATGTGATAGAACACATTAATAAGAGGAGGGAGAAGAACCATATGGTCCTCTCAATTGATGCAGAAAAAGCATTTGACAAAATACAACATCCTTTCCTGATTAAAACTCTTCAGCGTATAGGGATAGAGGGAACATTCCTCAAGTTCATAAAATCCACCTATGAAAAACCCACAGCGAATATATCCTCAATGGGGAAAAGCTGAGAGCCTTTCCCTTAAGATCAGGAACACGTCAAGGATGCCCACTCTTGCCACTATTGTTCAACATAGTATTAGAAGTCCTAGCAACAGCAATCAGACAACAAAAAGAAATAAAAGGTATTCACATTGGCAAAGAAGAAGTCAAACTCTCTCTTTTCACAGACGACATGATACTTTATGTGGAAAACCCAAAAGACTCCACCCCCAAATTACTAGAATTCATACAGCAATTCAGTAATGTGGCAGGATACAAAATCAATGCACAGAAATCAGTTGCTTTCTTATACACTAACAACACAATTGTAGAAAGAGAAATTAGAGAAACGATTCCATTTACAATAGCACCAAAACCCATAAGATAGCTCGGAATAAACCTAACCAAAGAGGTAAAGGATCTATACTCTAGGAACTACAGAACACTCATGAAAGAAATTGAAGAAGACACAAAAAGATGGAAAAATATTCCATGCTCATGGATCGGAAGAATAAACATTGTTAAAATGTCTATGCTACCCAGAGCAATCTATACCTTCAATGCCATCCCAATCAAAATTCCAATGACATTTTTCAAAGTGCTGGAACAAACAATCCTAAAATTTGTATGGAATCAGAAAAGACCCCGAATCGCCAAGGAAATGTTGAAAAAGAAAAACAAAGCCGGGGGCATCACGTTGCCCAATTTCAAGCTATATTACAAAGCTGTGATCACCAAGACAGCATGGTACTGGCACAAAAACAGATATATAGACCAATGGAACAGAATAGAGAATCCAGATATGGACCCTCAACTCTATGGTCAAATAATCTTTGACAACGCAGGAAAAAACATGCAATGGAAAAAAGACAGTCTCGTCAATAAATGGTGCTGGGAAAATTGGACAGCCACATGCAGAAGAATGAAACTCGACCATTCTCTAACACCATTCACAAAGATAAACTCAAAGTGGATGAAAGACCTCAATGTGAGACAGGAATCCATCAAAATCCTAGAGGAGAACATAGGTAGTAACCGCTTTGACATCGCCCACAGCAACTGCTTTCAAGATACATCTCCAAAAGCTAGTGAAACAAAAGCAAAAATGAACTTTTGGGACTTCATCAAGATAAAAAGCTTCTGCACAGCAAAGGAAACAGTCAACAAAACAAAGAGGCAACCCACAGAATGGGAGAAGATATTTGCAAATGACACTACAGATAAAGGGCTGGTATCCAGGATCTATAAAGAACTTCTCAAACTCAACACCCAAAAAACAAATAATCAAGTCAAAAAGCGGGCAGAAGATATGAAAAGACACTTCTCTGAAGACATACAAATGGCTAACAGACACATGAAAAAATATTCATCATCATTAGCCATCAGGGAATTCCAAATCAAAACCACATTGAGATACCACCTTACACCAGTTAGAATGGCAAAAATGGACAGGGCAAGAAACAACAAATGTTGGAGAGGTTGTGGAGAAAGGGGAACCCTCTTACACTGTTGGAGGGAATGCAAGTTGGTACAGCCACTTTGGAAAACAGTGTGGAGGTGCCTCAAAAATTTAAAAATAGAGCTACCCTATGACCCAGCAATTGCACGCCTGGGTATTTACCCCAAAGACACAGATGTAGTGAAAAGAAGGGCCATACGCACCCCAATGTTCATAGCAGCAATGTCCGCAATAGCCAAACTGTGGAAAGAGCCGAGATGCCCTTCAACAGATGAATGGATAAAGAAGATGTGGTCCATATATACAATGGAATATTACTCAGCCATCAGAAAAGATGAATACCCAACTTTTACATCAACATGGATGGGACTGGAGGAGATTATGCTAAGTGAAATGAGTCAAGCAGAGAAAGTCAATTATGGTTTCACTTATTTGTGGAACATAAGGAATAGCATGGAGGACATTAGGAGAAGGAAGGGAAAAATGGGGGGGGGAATTGGAGGGAGAGATGAACCATGAGAGACTATGGACTCTGAGAAACAAACAGGATTTTGGGGGGGAGGGGGGATTGGTTAGCCCGGTGATGGGTATTAAGGAGGGCACGTACTGCATGGAGCACTGGGTGTTATACGAAAACAATGGATCATGGATCACCACATCAAAAACCAATGATGTATTTTATGGTGACTAAGATAACATAATAAAACTTTAAAAAATCAATCAATCAATCAATCTATGTTTGAGTCCTATACCAGATAAATTTGTTGTTGTCATTCTAAAGGATGTTATTGGGATATTGGTGAAATTTGAAAGAAGCCTTTTTTTTTTTTTGGAGACTACATACTCTTCTCAACTATACATGGAACTTTTTTTTTTAATTTTATTATGTTAGTCACCATACAATACATTGGTTTTTGATGTGGTGATCCACGATCCATTGTTTTCATAGAAAGAAGCCTTTTGATTAGACAGTAGTGTTTTATCAATATTAACTTCCTGGTTTTGATAACTGCACTATGACTTATGTAAGAGAATGCCCTTGTTTTTTTGTTTTTTAGGAAATATACACTGAATTATTTAGGGATAAAGGGGCATAATGTTTACAGCTTATCCTCAAATGGTTCAGAAAAAAAATAATAGTGTATGTGTATATATAACTCAGAACAGAAAGAAAAGGATGAAGCAAATGTAAAATGTTAACATTTGGGAAATGTGAGTGAAGAGCTTATGGACATTCTTTGTACTATACTTGTATGTTTTATATTAACAGCTTCACATGAGAATCACAACCCTGGTTGACACCTTGATTTCAGCCTGTTGAACCCCTGATTCAGGCTTACTGTGCTTGGACTTCTAACCCATGGAAACTTGTGAGATAGTAAATGTGTGTGTGTGTGTGTGTGTTTAAAGTGAGCCAAAAGGTGTGTAAGAAACATTTGAAATGGAAGAAAGGAGAGAAAAGTCACCACAATTTGGTGCCTTACTGGATAGATGTGGTCCGAGAGAGAAGAGTTGGGGATGGTTCTAAAGTTAGGAGCCTGAAAATTGGGATAATATGGACAGAAAGAGTCAAATCTAGAGGGAGAGCTGGTTGGCAGGAAAAAAAATAAGTTTTAGTTATGTTAAGTTTGAGTGAAGAGGGGGCCATGAATAGAAAGAGGAACCATCAGCAGAGAGGAGTTGGCTAAGGATTGAAGCTGGCTAGAGAGGTCAAGGCTGGAGCCAGATGTTGGGGAGTCATCACAATGATTTTGGAGATACTTGGAGCACCTACTAGAAAGGGAAGAAAGAGGCTGAAAAAATAGAGGGATGTTTCTGGGTCCATCACGGCGCACCTAGGTGGTGATGAGCACTTGCTCTGAAATCAGACACGTCTGGGTTTAAAATCCTGGTTTTGCTCATTTCTAGCTGTGTGACCTTAAACTGGTCCCTTAATGTCTCTGGACCTCAGTTTTTTTTTAAGCTATGAAATGATGATGCTCATCACACCTGCCTTGCTTCAAGGATTGGACGAGATCAGCTGTATAAAGCGCTTAGCCCATTGCTGAGCACACGGAGCTGAAGACATCAGAGCCGTGATTGTTATTGATTGCTATTTCCTTTAATGTGCTCGGCTGGATTAGGTCCCACGCAGTTCGGATTACCACGTTTTGCTGGCCAGAATGGGGCAAGGCTAACATGGCACGGTGTCTTTTGCTGATGGAGGGCAGGCCCACCACCTATCCCTGAAAAGGGAGGACTTCTTTTCTCTTCTGCCAACATGGGCAGATTTAAGAGGAAGGCTCAAGGAAGTGAGAGTCAGAGCTGGGAGTGATGGAGCAAGGGCAGGCCCCCCAGACCTGCCTGGATCACCAGGAGTGATTCATTCCTCCTTAGCCTCCCCTGGGCCAGCCCAGGAAAGGGGTGTTTGGGGGAGGGGGATAGCATGATCGAGTGTGAAGGGTGGGCACGGTTTATATTTACAAAAGGTGTGTGGTGCCTAGGCTGCCTGGTATCTATCTAGGGGAAGAAGTGGGTTCTACAGGGATGTGCCGGCCAGGAAATGAGGAGACTTGACTTCACCTGCTGGCATTCATTCTCCCTACAGAAGATGCAGCCCTGGGTGCTACACTTTTAGCTTAATTCTCTCCCACCCCCTCTCCTCGCTGCCCCGGTGGCACTAATCAATCTGTTGTCCTCTGCTGTTAGATGGAAATGCAATCAACGAGATCACAATGACCTTAAGATTTCCTGATTCATTCCTACCCCCTGCCACCCACAGGCAGCATTACTTTCTTTAATTTCTCAGTGCTTGGCTCATTTTCTCCACTCACTTGGCTCTGCTCCATGCTCCAAGGACCTTTTTTCCTGTACCGGGGAGAGGGTTTGGTGAAATGGCAGGGCTCTGGGCTGCCTGGTGGTGGCAGATGGAGAATCCCTGGCCTTGAATGAAGGTGTACTCCCCAAAGAGGAAAGTTTTGGGGTTTTGATAAAAAGCAATCTCAGAAAAGGACATTTGGAAATTGTGTGTGTGTGTGTGTGTGTGTGTGTGTGTGAGAGAGAGAGATTGAGATTGAATGAGAGGTATCAGAATCCTGTAAATAAATGAGGAATCTTGAAAAACTGGTAGGAACAAATTGAAATCAGTATTTCATCCCAGGTCAAAGGAGACAGAGAAAGAAACAACCTCCTGAGGCAAAGATAAGTATCAGGGATTACCAATTTTCCAGAGGGCCCTTGTGCTTTGAGATCCTCAGTGGGAAGGAGCTTAAAGATACAGAGACTGATAGATCTGCCACTTAGGTGGACAGCTGGAGTTGATGCAAACTGCCCGAAGAAGGACTTGTGATTTTTCCCCTATGGTGTTCCTCTTCCCCTCAGTTTCACCTAGTTAATGGCACTACCACTCACCTGCTTGCTTCAGGCAAGCCTCTAGTCATTATCCTGAGTTCCCCTCGTTCCCTCACCCGTCACCTCCTGGCCATCAGCAAATCCTGTGGATCCACCTTCAAAATATATCCCGATTTTGCCGACTTCTCGCCACCTCCTCAGCTGCTACTTGGTGTGAGTCACCATCATCTCTGTCCTGGACCAAGGTAACATCCTCCTAGTTGGTCTCCTTGAGTCAACTTTTTGCTGCCAGGGTGGCCACGTATGGATGTTCAGGTTGTATAGTACGCAAGGGCACCATAGTTATGGATATGCCATTTTTATCACAGACACATACCAACTTACATAAGAGAGTGTGCAGATGGGTGCACACATTCAGCTCTTCTTGGCTCCGAGTCTGAGAGCGGAGGAAGAGAGCCTGCTCCTACATAAACCTGTGTTGGTGCAGAGGGTCTTGTAGAGACTCTGGAGAACTCGAATTTTTAACTCGAGGAAGGGGCATCTTTCCGTAATGCACACAAAGACACTGCATCAGGTAGTGGCAGCCCTGCCCCCAACGATCTTAACTCCATACAATGGTCAGCAACAAAGATTTGAGTGTATTGATCCTTTGCTGGAAGCCTTTCATTTATTTCCCAGTGTTCTTAGGAGGAAGACAAAACTCCTTACCTGGCCCACAAATCTCCAACGATCCGGCCCCCACCTTCCTCTGCAGTCTCATGTCCATACCACTCTCTCTCATGCCCACCTCCCAACCTCAGCCACACTGACCTTCTGTCCCTGGAGCACCCAAGCGCATTCCTGTCTCTTTCACTGTACTTTTTTTTTTTTTTCTTTCTATCCGGAACCGCACCCCCTGCTAGAGCATTAGCTCTATTAAGCAGGGACTTTGTCTTGTTCACTATTGTATTTTCATCACTTGGCGCAGTGCCTGCTGTGTAATAGGCGGTCAGTAAATATTTGCCGACTGAATAAATAGATGAACAGGGCAATGGGCAAGTTCGACCCGCCCGAAGGGCTCTAGGATGAACCTCAGCTCAGCCCCATCTCTAGAGTGTGCTTTCAGATCCTCAGGTGAATTGAGATGGCCAGAAAATGCAGACTGGTACACATCAGAAAGTTGCAAGACCGGTTTGGCAAGGAGGACTGGTAGTGAGCCTAGCCAGCAGTTATTGAGATATTAGCATGGGGTGGTCACTGCTCTCAGCACTTTATTCGATTAATATCCCCAGGGAACTGAGACCCAGGAGAGTCAGTAACGTGGGTTTAAACTCAGGCAGTTGGACGAGAATCTCTCTGCCGTACTGTGGAAGAGTGAGAATACTCATTTCCTCCCGGTTTCTTTTTGGCAGTGCCCGGGGAGCGTTTCCCCTGCGCACTCTCGTGGTCTTGAACCCAGCCGGGGAAAGCAGGTAGGAGAGGGGCGCCTGCCATGTCGGGCCAGCAGCAGCAAGCGCGGATCTAGTTACCGGGCCCCAAGGGGAAGGAGCCACTTCGGTGATTGACGATATAAATTAAAAAGCTGAGAGATTTTGTACTTTCTTGATACTGAAATCTATAAAACCATCAAATCCTCGGCCAGCCTCACCGAACTAAAAGGGAGTTGCAGTCACAAAGCAAATTTAACACCTCTCCCCATTTTTCTGACATACAGCGGAGCGCTTCCACGGAGGTGAGAATGGCATTAGCTTGAAGCTCCACGGGGTCGAAACCTCAGCAGTTACAGGGCTAGATTGCGCGCGCTGCCTTCACGCCAGAAGAGAAATTGACAGGGGCGGGGGGGGGGGGGGGGGGGCAACCGCATAGGGGGGGTTTGCCCCCCCACCCCCAGGAAAAAAAAAAAAAAAAAAAAAAAAAAAGAGGGCAAAAGGCAAAAAATTCTTTCCCTTTAAAA
>NC_058419.1:37137025-37219275 GCF_002201575.2 Neomonachus schauinslandi | reverse complement strand
GGCAACTGACTAGGCGGGCTTTGCAGCCCAGACCACAGGAACAGTAAATGAAAACTAAAGCAGAAGAGGCAAAAGGCAGAGTAATCTTCGTCCTTAAGACATCAGCTTGCGGGTGCCTGGGTGGCTCAGTTGGTTAAGCGACTGCCTTCGGCTCAGGTCATGATCCTGGGGTCCCAGGATCGAGTCCCGCATCGGGCTCCCTGCTCGGCAGGGAGTCTGCTTCTCTCTCTGAACCTCCCTCCTCTCATGCTCTCTCTCTCTTTCTCTCTCTCAAATAAATAAATAAATAAAAATCTTTAAAAAAAAAAAAAAAGACGTCGGCTTGCTCACAGGCATAATGGGAATGTTTTTTTTTTTTTCTTTAACCCGCATTTTGGAAGCCCTTTAACAAAAGATGACTGTTTAAAAAATCAATTTTGGAGTTAGTTTGCCCCTTCAGGCTCAGAGCCTGAAGCAGAAATTTGTGGGCTATACTTGGGGCTTTCCCTACATTATCGTATCAGAATCCTAGGACCAAAGAAAGGACCTAACAGAGCATTTTGTTCAACCTACTTACTTTCTGTACAGAGAGACTGAGGCCAGGAGAAGGGTGTCTTGCTTTTATTTTCACCAAGTCACCACTGTGTGTGTATGTGTGTGTGTGTGTGTGTGGTAGATTTGCCTCAGGAGCTGTTAAGGGGAGAGACAGAATGATCTGCATTGTCAAGGGGAAAGGGTGAAGAAAAATGTTAGAATCGATACAGTGTTTGATAAATAGCCAGTCATTTGTCACATAAGTATATACACATTGCAAACAACACCCCTCTCTGTGGCAGAAACAGAGGGGTTGTTCTCAACAGAGGGAGGGCCTCAGCTGAGGAGGCTAAATGAGGGTCATTCATCCCTCGAGCCCCTTTCTGCCATGGCCAAGACTGGTCCAATACCACCTAGGTTTTCTGTGGGCGCTCAACATTTTGCTCAGCAGAGACTTTCAAATGCTGCTTCGCTGGTGGCTGGTGGCATTTAACCTCCATGGGAAGGATAGGGACTTTTTCTTTCATCATGGAATCCATTATTTTTCTTTGAAGCACAGTGCAGAGGTTTTTACAAATTGCATGGCAAAAAACGGAAATGCATCCAGTCCTCAGCATAGCGCCGTGGAGGAGTTTCAGGGCAACCTGCCCCTCAGGCTGTGTGTGTCCAGAACATGCTCCTTTCGGAGCTGGATGCTAATCCTGTAGGGAGGGAGGCAGAAAGCAAGCCATCTCTTCCTCTCCTGCCTTAAAGGGAGGTAGACTTGAAATGGAGCAGAGCTGGGAGCTCGAGAAAGCCAACCTAAGTGCAGCAGTAGACACCCCCCACCCCCCCAGGAGTCAGAGGGCTGCAGCTTGGCTTGACTCTGCTGTGAGACCCTGGACCTGTCACTTCCCCTCTTTGGAGCTCTGGTTTTTCATCCACCTCTCCTGCCTCACAGGATAGCCAGAAGGTATAAGCATGGAGAAAACAGACACACATTTCTTTGGAGACAGTTAAAACTCCATATGAATGCAAAGTATTATTGTTGGTGTTTGTCTGCTCTTTGCCTCGGGTGGTTGGACCATCTTGGTGTATGACTTGGAATTTGAATTGGTAAAGAAGACTCAGAGAGAGGTCCAAGGTGCCAGGAATTACAGAGGAGAGAGGGTAGGAAGTCTTGGAAGGATAGGAACAGACCCCTCAGGAAATCACAGCCTCACCCCTTTCTTAATCTCTCTGCCTGTGTGTCTTGCAGCAGCTTAATGGACCTCTCTGAGCCTGTTTTCTCATCGCTAAAGCGGGGTGGTTGTGAAGATATAAACGAAATAAGAAATGGAAAGCTCTGATGCCAGCAACACTAGCATGAAGTGGACTTTTGATCATTATTGTTGTTAGTGATGTTACTTGCTTCTGGGCATTGAGGAGAATCAGGATTCCTTAATGCCAGGGCATGGCTGGTCCTTGGTAAAACATATATATATTTTTGAGCCTCATCCCCAAGGAATTCTGATTCCGTGAGTTTGGAATGGAGCCTAAGAATATGTATTTGACAAGGACTCCGAGGGATTCGGATGTGGGGCCAGAGTTGGGAACCAGTCGTCTCGAGCAGTGTTTTTTCAAGCTGCCAATTATTACCTCCTGCTCGGGAAATCAATTTAGTGGGTCGTGACCTGCATTAAAAAAACAGAAAAAGAATGAAATAGGAAAAACAGTGTGCACTTCACACAGTAAGGGTAAATATTGCTTCATGAAATGTTGGCTGTATACTTTCATATATAATTCAGTGATGTATGCTGTATGCATGGCAAATGTATTTCTTACTGTAAGTCATGGTGAAAAAACGTTTGAAATACAACAGAGAACACTGTCTTCCATTTGGAAACACAGATGTCCAGAGAAATAATCTCTCAGGTCCCAGCCCAGACAAGAAGACATGACCAGCAAGAGAACGGAGTAGGATCTATTTCTCTTCTCTCCCCATCTATCCTCTGCTATGCTTGGGTCAACAGAGTTGGTTTGTTCTCTAATTAGAATGAGTTTTAATACCGTGTAATGGGCCTGGCCTGAGATGCAGGGCAAGTGAGGGTATTGCCACAGATATCAGGCTAATTGCGTTGACCCCATTAGACAGAAAATGTATCTGCGTTTATTGGGGTGTTCAGTTGCTCTTGGTTAGTGAGCGCCTTGTAAACACACTTTGCTCTTCTTCTTCTCCCAGGCTTTCTTCTTGAGGATTTTATTTATTTATTTGAGAGGGAGGGCAGGGGAGGAGGGAGAGAATTACAAGCAGACTCCCCGCTGGGTGTGGAGCTCTACATGGATCTCGATCTCACGACCCTGAGATCATGACCTGAGCTGAAATCAAAAGTCAGATGCTCAACTGACTGAGCCACCCAGGCGCCCCTCCTTGTCCCAGACTTTGGTATTCATTTTCACTTTTGGAACGCTTTTGTTGCCTTTGTGAAATCACGTAATAAACATAAAACTGTATCACTGTTCATCAACCCACGTCAGTGTCTTTTGACTCTCCACTTGGTATGTGGAGGATATTAGCACTCCTAAACCTTCCTGGGCCTCATCCTCAAGAAACTCGGATTCCATAGGTTTGGAATGGAGTCTAAGAATATGTATTTAACAAGGACTCCAAGGGATTCTAATGTGGGGACAGATTTGGGAACCAAGAGTCTCAAGCACTGTTTCTCAAGCTGCCAATTTATTACCTACTGCTCTGGAAATCAATTTAGTGGGTAGTGACCTGCATTCAAAACAGAAAAGGAATGGCTGTGCTCCATCCTGTGGGGATGAGGTCACCTCATCAGCAAGGCCTTCTCAGACCACCTTCTGTAAACTGTAGGCCTTGCGGGATCCGCCTACCCCTACCACTTCAGAACCCCCCGCCCATCTCCTTTATGTTTCCCCCATGGTGCTTATCACAGCCTAACACACCATATTGTAAATAATAAACATAATGAGAAAAATAACCCCATATGTCCAGATCTTTTTTTAGAAAGAATTGGAAATCAGATTCCAAATTTGAAATGTGGCTAGATCTTCTGATTTTTCTGGAGAGCCTGGGAATCCAAACATTTATGTAAAACCTTTGGCGTTGTAAATGTGTTGGTCACCAGATCAAAAAGAAAAAAAAAATTCAACACTACTTAGGCCAAAGAAAATATGTCTGTGGCCCAGATTTGGTCCACAGATCACCAGTTTGGGGCCTCTGTCATAGATGTGCAGACCATTGGGCCATGTGAAGTCTTGAAAATGGGTGTTTTCTATTGACGAAGTGCAGCCTCGGGTCAGGTTCTTGCTCCAAGGTCACATGCTAGCTTGTAGCGGAACTGGACCTTGAACCTGGCTCTCTCGCCTCCTCGTGCTCTCTCACAGCTGCCCGGCTACCTGCGAGGCTGCCTCTCTTCTGCTGAGGGTAGAGCTCCTCTGCCCCGTGCAGAGGCCAGCATTCAGTTCAGTCCCCGTGCCTCACAAAGAACCTAACAGAGTCATCACCACCCATCTGATAAGCCCTGGGCACTTCTCACCACAGAGTGTATGAATTTACCTGCCTGCCCCATGTCAACCGTGGATATTGCCTCTTGGTGTTCTTTATTGCTTTTGCTCCCGTGATAGAATCAAGACGAGGTCTTTATAGGAGTGTTATTAGCATTGCTCCCAGCCAGGGGTGCCCTCGGCTAGAATCGGTGTGAGCTGGTGCAAAGAATCTGGGGCTCAGAGTCCAGAAGGCGGGGCTCAGCGGGCCCTGAGACAACTTATTTAACCTCCCTGGCGCTCCATTTCCTTCAGTGTAAAACTGAGAGAAATACGATTTGCCTTTCTTATCTCCCAGGGCTGCTGTGGGGTAAAACCGAGATAGTACCTATGAGCGTCCATTGAAAAGAGAACATTTTACAGCAGTGAGGGCATAGCATCTTCACGAAATCACCAAGATCATTACTGAGCACCTACTACGTGCGAGCGAACGTACCATTTACTCAGGGCACACCAAGGGGATGAAGGCCTAGCTACCTTCCATGAGTTACAGGGTAAGCGAGCCAAAGGGACATAGGTGAATGGAAAGAGAGCCAGCAATGCGAAGCTGGGGATGACCCTGCTTGAACGAAATGTGCAGACTGTAGAGTGAGAGAGAATATGGTGGAAAAGGCTGATCATGGAATGATCTGCATGGAGGGGAAGATTCAAGCAGTGGCCAGCCGACGATCAGTTCTCCAGCTTCTCCATGAGGCAGGAAGACAGAATCAAAGCATGCCTTACATGAAACCAAAGCTGAGTCCAAGGGGGACAGCGGGCATGGGTGATGACATGATGGGAGGGCCTAGTACAATAAAATGGCCTTGACAACAGTCCCCGCCTCAGAGGCCTGTTCTGAACAGGCCAGATGGTGATATGTTTTATTTTTTTATTTATTTTTAAGATTTTATTTATTTATTTGAGAGAGAGAGCATGAGCAAGGGGGAGGGAGAAGCAGGCTCCCCGCTGAGCAGGGAGGCTGACGCGGGGCTCGATCCCAGGACCCCGGGATCATGACCTGAGCTGAAGGCAGATGCCTAACCGACTGAGCCACCAGGTGCCCCAGGTGGTGATATGTTTTCATATGGTGAGTACTAAAGACGTGTTAGCTGCCATTATCATCATCATCTGCTTCCATCTTATAGTGAAGTCAGGGTGCTTGGGAGCCTGCCTGAGAGTAGTTGCGTTACCTTGGGCAAGTCAGATCACCCCCGTTTCTCAGTTTCCTGGTCTTCCATGTGGGATTAGGACTAGTGCCAACCGAAGAGGGCTGCCTTGGGGATTAAATGAATGAATCCAAGTCAAGCGCTTATCCCAATGCCCGGCACAGGGTAAGCCCACGCTAGATGTCAGCCACTCCAGCTCCTAGGGCCAGGTAATCGCCCCCACATAATATGGCCGCATGACAAAAACTCGAGAAACATAAGATCATGAAGGTACCCCCAAATCTTACTGCTAAGACACCAGTCCTTGTTACTACTTTGAGATCCAGGTCTTAAATCGGAAACTTCTCCTGTCGAGGAAACCAAGACTGAAGAAAATGGCAGGGATCTGGGATGCAATGATCACTGCATAAAACATTTACTGAGCGCCTCCTCTCTGTTGGCCAATGCTCCAGGGGTGGAGGTTCAACATCACCAACGGGACAGGCAGGATCCCCGCATTTAAGCAACGTATAGGCCCACAGAGGGAGATAGGAGAGCAAAATAAAAGTATAAAATACTATGTTACATGACGTGAAGTACTATGGGAAAAAACCCTTAAGATGGGGTGAAAAGGGGGGCGCCTGTGTGGCTCAGTTGCTTAAGTGTCTGCCTTCAGGTCAGGTCATGATCCCAGAGTCCTGGGATCGAGCCCTGTGTCAGGCTCCCCGCTCAGTGGGGAGTCGGCTTCTCCCTCTCCCTCTGCCCCTCCCCCCTGCTCGTGCTTGCTTTCTCTCTCAAATAAATAAAAAATCTTTAGAAAAAAAATGGAGTGATAAGGAGTTCTGAAATGGGGAGGGGTGGCAAGGGAGGGAAGTGTGCAAAGCCTACAGGTGATCTTTGTGTCTACCCCGGGAAGAGGTGAGGGAGCAGGCCATGCGGGTCAATCAGGGAAGAGCCATTCAGGCAGAGAGAACAGCAAGAGCAAAGTCCCTGAGTTAGGAGCATGCTTGGCCTTTCAGAAACAGCTGGGAAGCCCTGTGACAGGAGTGGAGTGAACAAGGGGAAGGGTAATAGGATAGGAGGTCAGAGAGGTCACAGGGGCGGCTGGTTTAGGGCTTTGTAGGCCTTCGTGATGACTGCCGATTACAGGGAGTGAGATGCAAAGGCATGGGGGGATCTTGTCCAGGGAGGGGCGGGCGTGATCTGACTTCCGTCAGCCATTCAGCCCTCCCATAAGCAGTGGGTTTTGCCTCCATAGGCCTTGGATGATACTAAACAAGAGGTGGCAGGCCCAGCCGTCCCTGCAGAGTTGTCCTTACCACTCTGTAGACTGCAGAGAGAAGGCTCTTTGGTCCAGAGGGGGATATGGAGTGGAGGTGATGGCGCAGAGAATAGGAGAAAGCAATGGAATCTCTTAGAGCGGAAAAGGACCCAGTTCATGTGATTCTGCCGTTGGGCATCTGTTCACCCAGCCTTGACTCACCTGCACCGCCCCACCAGCCTGCTCAGCCTCTTGCAGGACCCTGTCAAGGTCAGAAAGCCTTCTGACGGGTTTACTGACAGTCTGCCTCCTTGTCACCACTAGGTGGCAGTAGTCCGAGTTCTGTCGCCTGAGCATCCCAGAATCTGTGCATACTTTCCATAGGAAAACACTTTCGAGATGTGAGAGCAGTTGGAGATCCTATACATTCCCTGACGTTTCTCTTTTTCGGGCCCCGTATCTCTGGTCCTTTCAAGAGCCACTCCTGTTCTGGGATGGTTTCCAGTCCCTTCGTCACTCTCATGACCCTCCTCTGGAGGTGGTCCCTTTTCTCAGTGACCCTCTTGAAATGTGGTGCCTGGAATTGAACAGGACGCTTCGGGAGGGAACAGCAGAGATCGCGGGGCAACATTAATATTCAGGGATCTAGAAACTCTATTTGGATGAATACAACCTAAACTTTAACCGCTAAATAATTAAGCTACGTAAACTAACTGTTGGCTCGAATTATGCTGTGGGTCAACCCAAACCCCTCGATCTTTTTGGAATTGTTTGTTTTTATGTGAGCTGCTGCCAAGCCATGCTTCCCTTACTCTGGCTTCACAAGAAGGACTTTCAGAATTTTAATTGAGGATTTTCACTTTATCTGACACATTTTACCTTTCTTGATTTTTTTCATTTTAGCTCGGTATTCCAGCCCATCTGAGCTCGTTTTGAAACTCAGCTTTGTTCTTCAACATATTTGATATTCCTGGAAGCTTTGGGTCATCTTCAGACGTGGTAAGTGTATTTTCTGTGTCATCGAAGTTATTAACAAACATGGAAAAGCCCCGTGGCCTTTCGAGACTTTTCTGGAGGTTGTCACCTATGTTTTGGGTAAAATTCTTTCGTCAATTGCCCATCCATCTGACTCGTGTTATAATCTGGTTAATACGTTGCTGTCTTGTCTTAGTCCATTCATGAGAAAGTTCTAAGAGATGATTTCAGATGCACTGATGAATCCAAGATATGTTGTGGTTATAAAAGGCAGGGTGGATAAAGGATGATCTAAGATGGCACCCTTTGGTTTGTAAAATGGAAACTGTTATGGTTTTTTTTCCCAACTATGAAAGTACTTTTGGCTTGTTGTACAGGTCCACGGCATACCAAAGTGTACGAATTAGACAGTGTAAGTCCCTCTGTAATTCTTTGTGCCAACACCCTACCAGATAACTGTGGTTAACGATTTTGTGCCGATTTGTAACAATTAAGGAAACAGAGATCTGTGATTTAAATGGGATCATACTGTACAGAATGTTTCGTGACCTGCTCTTTTCACTTACAATCTTTTGGAAACATCTTTCCCTGTCAGAACATATAGTTTGACTTCATCTTTTTTAATGACTACCTAGTGTTCTTTTCTGGGGGGGGGGGGTGTTTCCTAATTTACCTCTTCAATCCCATATAGATGGACGTTTGCATCATTGGCAAATTTTTTGCTGTCATAAGCCGTGTTGCCTGGGGAACTTTCTTTGCTGTCTTGAGATGTTGTGTTGGGTGCTGGTTTCTGGGCCTCTGGATTCCCTCTCCTTTTTGGATCTTGTTGTCAATGTTCTAAATTCCAAGGGCTACTTTCTACTAAAGAGAGAAGAACTAGAGAGGGGGCTGCCCAACTTCCTGCTGATCATGGTTTGTGTTTGAAAATCTATACCTTGTCCTCCCTTGGAGTGGAGTTAAACCTGTTGGGGCTCTCGGGGGCCTTTGCAGGACCGAGGCACCCCAAGATCAAACCCTGAGTGACAGACAAGCTTGATGGGAGGCTCTGCCCCTGGCTGGAACAGGTGAGTTGGTTAAGAGCCAAAAGGGGAAGGAGAACTGCCTTGCCATTGAGTCATTATTCCCCATCACACATAAGCTCTGGCTAGTAGGGCCACTTACTGAACCTCAGTAGGCCCTCCTGTCTCATCTTCACATCTTTCCTCCTCCATGGGGGTCTCCCTCCCTGTACACGTGCACTTCCTAGAACAAGGTAGGAGCTGCCTCCTCCAAACTTCTAGAACACATTAGGAGCTTGGGCTAGAGAGTCAAACCTGTGTTTGAACCTGCCCACCTCCGTGATCGTGGATTCATCACTTATCCTTGCTAGGCCTAGTTATCCTCACCTATAGACTGAAGATACTCTTATATAAGAGATTTCAGAGCACCAAACGCAGTGCCTGGCCAGTAGGAACCACTTCCTGTTAGCTGCTGTCATCATCATCATCACCACTATGGGTGATCATACTACCTACTCCACAGAGTCGTGGAGATGAAGTGAGAACATACGTAAGCCATCCAACGCAATGTTCAGCATAAATTGAGTGCTAAATAACTGAGGGCAGTTATCGAATATATTTATACCAAGTACCCCTTGGATACTTACCTCATTATGTCTTATGTTACTTCTATTTGTGTTCATGTCTTGATCCCTTCCTCTAATTTGTAAGCTCCCTGGAGAGCAGAGTTCTCTCTCTCTCTCTCTCTTCCTGTCTCTTCCCCTCCACCCAAGAAGCATAAAAGACCCAGTGCTGGGGATTAGGGGGCTCTTGAACATTTAGGTGAGTCAATGTTGCCCTCACTTTTCCTAAGCCCCTTGATCATGGTATTGTTTTCTAGTTTGAAAACATCACTCCCATTAACTGATCAATGGGACCTTTTCCCTAGGGCAAGCCATGTCATGCATGTTCCAACCACTGAACCAGTGATCACAGAATTAGCAATGTACAGTATCTTAGCTTTGGAAAGTTCTCCAGAAAACAGTGGCCTGGGGTGTGCATTCATCTGAGAGCCTGGGCATGCGTACCACTCCCAGGCTTCCGCTGTCTACACAGAAAAGGATATTAGGCATGAGCCTAATTCAGGCCACCACCAAGTCCCCCTTAGACTACCACAATGTAGTCTTCTAAGTTGTTTCCTTACTTTCACCCCTGCCGTCCACACAGCAACAAGAGAAGTCTCTAGAAAGTAGTACAATGAGATCACATCATTCCCCTCCTCAAGACCCTTCAGTAGCTCCTGTCTCGTGTAGCATCAAGTCCAGTCTCCTTCCCACAGTCTGCAAGGCCCTGCATAATCTGGCCCCTGCATATCTCCAAACTCGTCTTGTTGCACTCTTCCCCTTGCCCCCTTTGTACCGCCCACACTGGTCTTCTGGTGTGAGAACACGCCCAGCTCATTCCTGCTTCGGTGCCTTTGTTCTCATTCTGTGCGCCACCAGGAATTGGATCCCACCCATGCCCCAGCTTCCCTGTGCTTGTCCTTCAGGTTTCCACTTAGGTGATACCATCTCAGAATGGGATCATTCATCCACGCCTTCCCTGCGCACCCTATCTCAAGTAGCTTCCCGTTGGGTCACGTGCCATGCCCCCTTGTTAATCTGAAGCTCATTGGTTCTCAGCCCTCACTTCACCTTAAGAATCACCAAGAGAATGTTAAAAAAATGGCCAGGCCCCTTCTAGACCAAAGAAATTAGAATCTCTGGGGACAAGGCCCAGGTTATCTGTATTTTTAAATGTTCCCCTGGTTAATTTTAATGTGTGGGCAAGGTTGGCAGGTTCCATTCTCATCTATGGGCTTGTTTATTTTCTTCTTAGTACTTATCACCAGATGTAATTCTTTTCATTCATCCATTTAATAAGTATTTATTGAGCTCCTACCGTGTGCCTGGCTCTACTCGAAACGCAGGGATTAAAATCATGAACACAAAAAGCACAAATTCTAATCCTTTATGAAACTTTCATTCTAGTGGGGAAGGCAAACAATAAATAAGATCAGCAACTATACATAGTTATACAGCCATATATGTATGTGTATATATATATATGTGAAACTATATGTGTACATATGTATGTATTATTATTATTATGGACTGAATGTTTGTGTCTCCCCTCCCAAATTCATATGTTGCAACCCTAACCTACAATGTGATAATTTTTGAAGATGGGGACTTTGAGAGATGACTAGGGTTAGATGAGCTCATGAGGGTAAGATCCTGGTCTGATGAGATTAGTGCCCTTATAAGAAGAGAGACCAAAGAGCTTATTCTTTCCCCCATTCCACCTCCCTGCCACACACACACACACACACACACACACAAGAAGAGGTCATGTGAGCACACAGCAAGATGGCAGCCACCTACAAGGCAAGAGAAGAGACCTTAGAATGAAATCTACCTTGCAGGCACCTTGACCTTGGACTTCCTGACCTCCAGAACTGTGAGAAATTTCTGTCGTTCAAGCCACCCAGTCTGTGGTATTTTGTTATGGCAGCCTGAACAGACTAAGATATATGATATGTTAGATTATGATAAGTGCTAAGGAGAAAAAATAAAGCATAAAATGGAGATACGATTTTTGGGGGGGAGGGGAGGGAGAAGAGGTTTCAATAGAGTGGCCTGGAAAGGTGAATCTGGAGTAAAGATTTGAAAGGAGTGAGAGATTCAGATCTGCAGCTAGCTGAATATAGACCATTCAAGGCACAGAAGAGGAAGTGCAAAGGCCCTGGGGCTGGATTATACCTGGTGTATTTGAGGTACAGTGAGGGGACCAGCATGGCTGGAGAGTTGAGAACAAGGGGCGGAGTGGTAGGAGATACATTCAGAGAAGTAATAGAGGGGAGCAGACAATGTGGAGCCTTAAATGTTATCGTAAGAGCTTTGGCTTTTACTCAGGGTTATCACTGAGGAATTTCTAGCAGAGAGTGGTATAATCTGACTGAGATTTTAAGAGGTTCACTCTACCTGCCATAGGGAACTCAAGGGGCAAAAGGGTGGCAGTAGCAAAACCAGCGAGGCGGTTACTGTAATGATCTAGGTGAGAGACGATGGTGGCTTGGAGAAGGATGGTAGAAATGGCAGAACCCAAGAGAAACAGTCCAAATCTGGATATATTTTGGGAGTTAGGTTACACACGATTTGCTGACAGACTGTGTGTTGGGCACAAGACACAGCGCACAGTCAAGGAGGACTGAGCATCCAGAAGAATGGAGTTGCCATTACAATGAGATGGGTAGGACAGTGGGAAGAATCGGTTTCAGGAGGAAACGTCAAGGGCTTAGTTTTGAACTTGATAAGTTTTAAGTGCCCATTAGACCTTCAGCTGGAGATGTCAAGTGGAGAGGTAGATGTACAATCCTGGAGTTCATAGGAGAGGTCTGGCCTGGAGATAGAACTTTGGAAGCCTTGAGATTGGATGAAATCCCCTAGACGGTAAGCTCAGGTAGAAAAGAGCAGAAGCCCAGGGACTGAGACCTAAAGCACTCCAAAGATTAGAGGTTGAGTTACAGAGCAACAAGCAAAGGGGATGGAGCAGAAGCAGCCAGAGCAGAAGGGAGAAAACCAATAGAAAGTGGTTTCCTGGGAGCCAAGAGAAAAAAGTGATTTAGGGAAGAGCGAGTGGTCACTTAATGTACGGCACTGCCGAGGAGCTCGAGCAAGATGAGGACGGAGAGCTAACCATTGGATTTCATAATGTAGGTCACTGGGTGATCTTGGTCAGAACAGTGATGAAAGTGAGTGCAAGAGGGAAAAGAAGGAGAGAATTTGGAGACAATGGGTATAAACAATTGCCCCGATATTTTAGTCCTAAGAGGAGGACAGAAATGGGGCAGAAGCAGTATCTGAGGGGAGACTCACCTCGAGAGAGGGTTTTATTAATTTGGGGGATGGGAGAAATCTTATTTTTTTTTAAAGATTTTATTTATTTATTTGAGAGAGAGAATGAGATAGAGAGCATGAGAGGGGGGAGGGTCAGAGAGAGGCAGACTCCCCGCTGAGCAGGGAGCCTGACGTGGGACTCGATCCCGGGACTCCAGGATCATGACCTGAGCCGAAGGCAGTCGCTTAACCAACTGAGCCACCCAGGCGCCCGAGAAATCTTATTTTAATGAGAATGACCCCCAGTCCAGAATTAGAAGGTCAGCAGCTTGAGGGCAGGGACTTGGTCTGGGGCATCCCCATCACCTCCCACAGTGCCCAGCACAGAGTAGGCACTCAGCAAATATCGTCGAGTAAGTGCACGATCACATGATTGCAGACGTCCGTGAGAGTAAACATCAAAGAGTCGAGTGGCAGGGCAAAGTGACAGGTGAGTGGAGAGGCAGTACCAAGGTAACCCAACAAGTATCTCTTGAACAACGGGCATGCTGACAAGCACAAGGCAGCTTCCACCTTTTGGTGGCACCCTGGCTTCAGTCCCCTCATTCCCGCCCCACTCCTGGCGCACCGAGCTCCCCGCCAGGGCCAGACAGCCGAAGCAGGGGTTGACGCGGCCCGACTCCCTTTGCCAGGAGGGCATGCGATGTCTCTGTAGTCATCTGTTCTGGGGAGAGGACAGGCTTCGGGACTGTGAGAACGAGGTGTGGCCAGACGAGACCAAAGCTCGGGAGGGTGCCGAAGGAGAAACCACTTTGTGTCATCACCGTTCTCGGGCGTGGTCTGTCTGTGGCCCACAGACCACACTGGCTGGCCCGCGCTGGCTGGAGGCTAACTCGTAGCCTCCTGTATACAGCCCAGGCCAGGGAAGAGCAAAACCAGAGTCCACGGAGAAGAAGCCCCTGCCCGTGCAGTGCCCACAGTGGCAGGTGATGGGTTGGCCCAGAGGGGCTGCCCCGTGGGGCCTGTAACTCCACTGTTGCTGGGAAGATGGCACGGCCCAGCTCTGAGCGAGCACACAGAAGGCCCTCGGCAGCTTTCGGATGAAGGACTTGACAGGAAGGGCGAGGAAAGAATGCTTCCTTTTCCATGCCTCCCCTGCCACCATGCTTTATGCCCAGCCACAGGTTGGTGCGGGGCCGTGGCTGGTGGCCGGGTGCTTGTCCTGGACTTGGAAGAAGACCCAGGGAAACCCCTGTAGCGAATTGGCAGCAACCTCAGACAGACCTTTTCCATCTCCTCACCTGGCCCCCAGAGACCCCACCATTGTGTTAGGTCTTATGAGTCCAAAAAATTGACTTCCACCAGCATTGACCTCATACCTGATCTGGGCCACATCCTGTGGCCCTCAAAGTTGTGACTGTAGTACTAAATATTACAATTACTCCTCCTCCTCCTCCTCCTCCTCCTCCTCCTTACTCCTCCTCCTAATTGCAGCTAACACATACCGAGTGCCTACTCTGGGCCAGGCCCTGAGCTAAGCACTTTGCATACCGTGTCGGTTGTAGTCCTCATTGCAGCCCAGTGAGGTGAATACTACTCTCGTCTTCAGTGAACAAGAGAGATTCAAGCTACGCAGGGGAAGAGTTGAGACTGAAGCCCAGTTCTGTCTGACTGCAGAATTACATTCTACATGGGTCTCTATGACAGCATCCGGGTGCTGTCTTAGAAATGTAAGACAGGTAGTCTCATCCCGTGGCTTCCTGTCACACTGAGAATTTAACCCAACTTTCTTCCTAGGCCATCAGGGCCTGGCAGAATCCAGCCTTTGCCTGCCTCCTCAGCCTTGTTTCATTCTCCTCTCCCCCTTGCCCCTGTCAAACCTGTGGAGAAGGCTCTGGAACCGTAGCAGCATTCTGTTCTTGGTACATCTGGTGGTCTGACTTGGGTGCTTACTCCTGCTTCCAGGGAGATTTCCCTTGGAAAATGCCTCCCACCGTCTAAACAACCGTCCCAGAAGCCCTGTATCAAAAGGTGGAAGCTGCCTTGTGCTTGTCAGCATGCCCGTTGTTCAAGAGACACTTGTTGGGTTAACTTGGTACTGCCTCTCTCGCTTGTACCGTAAGATCGTAGAAGGTTGACAGCGCCCCAGGCCCTGTCCGGCACTGAGAAGCGTGTGATGTTCAGAGGTGAACTGAGGCCCAAATTCTCGGCATTTGGGGGAGACAGCGCCGTATGTCTAGGGGAGTACGGGAAGAGCACCAGCCTAGGACACATATGAATTACATCTTTGTCGAGCTCTCTCACTTGCTAGCTGGGAGACCTTAGATAAATCCTTCCAATTCTCTATGCCTCGATTTCCTTATCAGTCAATGAAAGTAATAGTAAGAGTAATAGTAATAATCTCTGCCCCTGACTCATATATGTAAAGTAACAGGTTTTCTTGGGGCCATGTCCTAGTCTGTTCCTGCTCCTATAACAGAATACCATAGACAGGGTGGCTTTGAAACAACAGAAATGTATGTTTTGCCATTTTGGAGGCTGGGAAGGTCCAAGATCAAAGTGCTGGCGGGTTCCGTGTCGGATGAGGTCCATCATCATCTTCTCACTATAATGTCACGTGGCAGAAAGGGGCAGAGAAACTCTGTGGGGTGTCTCTTATAAGGGCACTGACCCCATTCCTGAGGGCTCGAGCCTCATGAGCTGATCACCTCCCAAAAGTGTCACATCCAAATGCCATCACACTGGGGATTAGGTTTCGACCTAGCAATTTGGGGTGCATACAAATATTCTGTCTATAGCAGGAAGGTTGGGTAGTATTTTTTCAAGTAAAAAAATATTGCTACCATTTTGTCCAAGTGTTATACCATTTTTCCTCCCACTGGGCTACATGCTACTTGGGTTCCTTTGCTTGTTACTGTTTAGTTTTGTGGTAGCGGACCCTCACCCTACCTCCATTGTCCTACCTTCCCCCTCCTCGAAGGTATGAGGTTCCCACATACGTGATAGTCCACGAAACATAATCTTCCCATGTCCAGAAAGGAGTGTGGGTGCTTGGTGGTCTGGTCCCTTTGTGTCTTCACAAATACTGAGCACCTCCGATGTGTTCAGCCCTGTTCTAGTCAACTGGTGATCCCGCAGCACACACACACAAAACCCCCAGCCTCCACAACCTCGCTTCTGCAGTATTTCTGCCCTAATGCACAGTCTTAATCTCACCATGCGCTAACAGCAGACAAACTTTGATTGAAGGAAACGATCACATAATTGGCCTGGAGTTGTCAAGTTGTCAAGATTATGGAAGACAAAGACCAAGGAACTGTCGTAGATTAGAGGAGGCTAAGGAGACATGGCAACAAATCTGAATCTGAGCTCCTGGATTGGATCCTGGCATAGCAGAAGGACACTAGTGAGAAAACAGAGGACATTTGAATAAGGTCTGCAGATGAGTTAATAGTGTTGTATCACTATTAATTTCCTGGCTTCAATACTTTTACCATTATTTTTTTTGAAAGGTTTTTTTTTAAATTTATTTCGAGAGAGAGAGCGCGCAGGAGGAGGGACAGAGGGAGAGGGAGAGAGAATCCTCAAGCAGACTCTGTGCTAAGCACAGAGCCTGACACAGGGCTTGATCTCACAACCCTGAGATCATGACCTGAGCCAAAATCAGGAGTCGGACCCTCCACCGACTGAGCCACCCAGGCGCCCCAATACTTTTCCCATTATTATGTAAGTTGTTAATACGAGGGGAAGTTGGGTAAAGGGGATACAGCGACTCTGTGTTGGGTTTACAATTTTCCTGTAAGGTCTAAAAGTGTTTCAGGCAGTTTGAAAGCAAGCTGGCAGGCACAGAAATGATAAATGCCAAGAGGATACAGGCAGGACATGGACAGTCTCTGCTACATTTCCTGAATCTCAGTGTCCTCATCTGTCAATTAGACCCAATAATTATGTATCATTATTTATTCTCCTTATTAAAGAATTTGCAGAGGAGCCCTGCTTTTGAAGTATTAGAGAAATGTAACCTCTAAACACTCAGTTTTGTGATAGAAGCTACAAAAGAGATAAAAAGATCATCACTTCATCCTCCAGAAAAAAAATTGTTTAATAGAATTATTTCAAATTAAAAAGTTAAAAATATCCCTGCCTTCCTGGGTCTTAACCTTTTGGGAGGGAGAGAGGGCGGGAGAGAGGGAAAGAGGGAGGGATAATAAATAAAACAATCAGTTAATGGTATCGTATATTAGAAGGCAGGGAGTGCTATGGAGAGAAAGAAAGCAGAAAAAGGCAGATAGGGAGGAGGAGAGGGGCAGCTTTAAAATGGTCATTTGAAGAAAAGACTTTAAAGAAGAGAGGGAGCAAGAGCTCCAAGAAGGAGCACACGAGTCAGAGGGAGTGGCCAGTGCAAAGGCCCTGAGGCCTGACTGGTTAAAGGAACAGTAGAAAACCTGGTGGAGCTAGGGCAGAGTGAGCAAGGTCAGTGTGCCTCCTTCTGGGGTCTTAACGATAACAGAAAGAAAGTGGCCATAGGGCAAGGATCAGGGGCGTTAAACAGTAGACACCAAATAGAGGTTTCCAGCAGAGTCACAGAGGACAGAAACATGAAGGGAAGGAAAGAGCAAGGAAGTGCAATTGCTGGGGTCTAGAATACCTGTCCAATTTCTGGTAAGGAACCAAATCATTAGTAAGCCCCATAATAAGGCTCTGAGTCTCCTGTGCTTTGCTCCTCTCCAATCACTGAACTCTAATTAATGCTGAGTGTGGCAGTAAGACCGCAGCCTGAGACATCTTTACGATGTCGCCTTAATGAGAAGTGTCATTGGGAGCAGAGAGGGGTGGGCTGCTTTTTCGTGGACTAATAAGTACGACTGATGAAAAATCCAGAACCTCGTTCTGGTTTCATGTATGTTTATTTTCGAATGTCCCCGAGTCATTCTGTTAGCGTCATCTGGGTGTTCGAGGCCTGGGAACATATGCACTGAGCAGAATGCAGGCAGCGATGGCACACGGGAAGCAGCCCCCTAGTCTGATGTGTGGCCTGCAGAAGACAGGCCAAGTACCGGAGGGGTTCCCCGGAGGCTCCTCAGCTCGCAGCCACGGCCCAGGATGCTTCCTCTTCCCACTGTGCAGAAGCAGAAATGCACACGGGGAGGCCAGCCTGGCTGCCCGGGGAGGCTTGTAGACAGCAGTGGTGTTTGGGGACCATTTCAAGCCATCCGGAGGTCCACACATGTGTGTTGGCCTAGTCCTTCCAGTGTTACAAAGACTGGATAAGAAGACGTAGCGGATAGTATCCTATGAAATGTAAGACATCGCATACGTGCAAGGTGTTACTATTGTTGTGTTCCACGGGGGGCGGGGGGTAAAGAAAGTAGACCTACGGCCATAGCGTTTGTTCTCTGGTTCCCTGCTTGTCTAGTGTTATAGAGGGACCGTCACCTTCCTTTTAGAAACAGCACTTACCATTTGGAGCCCTCAGGATGTGCTGGGCACTCTGGTACATGCCTTGTGCGCGTTATCTCTTTTAGTCCTCACAACAACCCCACGGAGTAAGTACAGTTGTTCCGTTTAAAAGTTGGCTAAGGGAGGCTCAGAGATGTTAACTTATGCAAGGTTGCACAGTAAGTGGTGAGAGCCACTTCTGCCCAGGAGACCCACAGTGGGATTCTGGATCCTTCTCTCTGCACTCAAGTGCCTTTTAAATTCAAGACGCACATGCCCCAGTGTGGCAGATTTGGGTTTCCAAGAGGGAGGGCGTCAACTTCATTCTTCAGGCTCCACACACAAGGATGGCTGGAGAAGGAGAACCTCAAACAAGTGGACCACTCCAGCTTGGAGTGATGCTGGGCAGGAGTGGGCACTTGATTGTTTGAAGAGGCACTATGGCAATATCTGGCTTCCCAGCTTGAAAGACTGGGCCGGGGACAAGTGACAGACCAACACTGAATTCTAGAAATACCCAGGGTAGCAATCACCAGCTTCACCCTGTCTTTGTGCCAGGGAGGAAACTAGAGATCCAGAGCAGTGCTGAGATTCGCCCAAGGTCATACAGCTCATTAGAGCTGGCGGCTGCAGTGGGACTGTGATCTTTGGCTCCCAGTTGGGAGCTTCCCCCAGCCCCCCAGATTCCATGGGCAGCACTCAGAGAGGAGCCATCTCCTTGGGAGTGGAGCCATTGTCTGGATAGTGGCCCTCCGTGTGGCCCCGGGACCTGCAGCCCCAACCTCGCTGTGCACCCTTTAGAAGTGCCAATTCTCAGGCACCCCTCCCCTGGACTTCCCGGGGTCGGGGCCCAGTAAAGTGTGCCCTAACACACCCTCTTGGTGACCCCGATGCATGCTCAAGTTTGAAAACCACTGGTCTAGACGGAAAGGCAAAGCGCCAAGTGTTACAGATGTCGACATGCGTTTGGAGCATGACAAAAGGGTCGTCTTCGTAGGGAGGGAATAAGACAAGGCCCACAGGGGCGCCTGGGTGGCTCAGTCGGTTAAGCGACTGCCTTCGGCTCAGGTCATGATCCTGGAGTCCCGGGATCGAGTCCCGCATCAGGCTCCCTGCTCGGCAGGGAGTCGGCTTCTCCCTCTGACCCTTACCCCTCTCGTGTGCTCTCTCTCTCTCATTCTCTCTCTCAAATAAATAAATAAAATCTTAAAAAAACAAAAATTAAAAAAAAAAAAAGACAAGGCCCGCAGCTCTCGAGCCACTCCTGCAGAGCAGTGTCACCTTGAAACACACATGACGGTGACAGATAGACACACACAGACCGGGAGGGAGAGTGTAGCCAGCACTTGTTCATCCGCATGTGCGTCCGAGTTTTGCCAACTCAGCAGTTCCAGAGCCGTGCCAGCTTTCCACTCGCTGCTGCGGAGGGTGCGTCCCTGCCCTCGGAGGAACCGCCGTGCAGGGTCAGAGAACCTCCGAGTTGGGAGGGAGCTCGGAGATGACCTACCCCTTCGCCCACCTCTGCCACATCCCTGGCGACCCACGTGACTGGCACTCTTTTGGCTTCAGCGTTACAGGGCCACAATAATAGTGAGCTCCGCTTCCTGCAGGACAGGGTAGAGGTGGGTAGGAGGAGGAAACACATACAGGTAGCTACAATAATAAAACGGAGTATAAGCGCTAGAGCCCCTGCCATGAGAACCCTGAGCCGGAAGGAATGAATTTTAGCCCTGGGAAGTCAGGGGAGGCTTCGTAGAGGAGGTGCTATTGGAGCTGGACAAGCTTTCAGCAGGCTGGGCCAGGGGAGGAGGAAAGAGGGTGGTTGCCATATTTCCATGAACAAAAATACAGAGGCACAAAAACGCTGGACACGTTCCATGAAACCTATTTAGACAGGCCTAGTAAAGGGGACATGCTCAGGAGTGCGACTTCTTGCCAGCTGCCTGACCCTAACCTTGGGCAAGGTACTGAACATCTCTCGGCCTCTATTTTTCCCTACTTGGAAAATGAAAGTAATCTATGTCACTGGGTTGTGGGAAGGAGTAAACGAGATAATGATACGAAGTAAGCTAACACAGTGGCTGGCTCATAGCAAGCACTCCAAAGCATACGTGACTGCCTTGCTTTATGGGGAATAGCAAACGAGATGGCTTGCCAGGAGCACTGGGTGTGAGCCTGGGAGTGGTGGAGGTAAAGTTCGGGACCAGGTTGTGGCAAGGGCTTTGAATGCCAAGCGAAGGATTTGGGGTTTTTATTCTGAAGGCAGGGGATCTGTATATTTGGAGGGTTGAATTAGAGCAGGGTGATAGGGGAGAGGGGGAGTTAGGGGTTATCAGATGGGGGAAGAATCAGGTTCAGAGCGGGGATATTTGAATTAGTGTATGTCTGAATTCTTCTACTACATATAGACCTGAGTTGTGGTTGATGGAGCCTGAAATGTGTAAATGTGTGTGTGTGAGTACATATGTATATATTAAATGTATATGTTTTAAAATGTATCAATGTGGGGGCGCCTGGGTGGCTCAGTCGTTAAGCGTCTGCCTTCGGCTCAGGTCATGATCCCAGGGTCCTGGGATCGAGCCCCGCAGGCATCGGGCTCCCTGCTCCGCGGGAAGCCTGTTTCTCCCTCTCCCGCTCCCCCTGCTTGTGTTCCCTCTCTCGCTCTGTCTCTCTCTGTCAAATAAATAAAAATCTTAAAAAAATAAAAATAAAATGTATCGATGTGTAGGGGAGCTGGGTAGCCCAGTCAGTTAGGCATCCCACTTTTGGTTTCAGCTCGGTTTGTGATCTCAGGGTCGCGGGATTGAGCCCTGCATTGGGCTCTATGCTCAGCACGGAGTCTGCTTGAGATTCTCTCTCTCTATTTCTCCCTCTCCTTCTGCCCCTTCTGCTCGTGCATGCTCTCGCATTCTCTCTCTCCCTCAAATAAATAAATAAATCTTTCAAAAAATGTATAGATGTGTAAAATGTATATCTATACATATATTTAATATACACATGAAATAACTAGAAAATGAAAATTGATGGTTGGAGAGAACATTAGCCAATTTTTTAAATAGTTTTAATGTGAAAGACAATCCCTTTGTTAGCTTGAGTTAAACTATGTGAAACATCATATTCGATGAAAACATTTCCCAAAGCTGGCCTTTTTGTAAGAAAACTTGAGATCTGTGCAATTCACACATACTTGATAAATTTAAGCACATTCTGTCTTACTGGCAGGGACAGAAATCTGCAATAAGACACAGAGTCCTCTGATGACAGACGATTAGAAGCAGCAATGGCGATGCCCATGGGGTCCAAATTTAAGGACATTTCTAATGGTTGTCCAGAAATACAAATACCCTCCATTTGTACTTTGGTGATAACTAGAGTCTTCTTTAGCTCCCAGTCAGGATGAACACACTTCAGAACGTTCTCGAGTCCCAGGCTAGAGGGAATGATCTCATTTGGCACATTATTGAGTGCCTGCAAAGAGGAAAGACACTAACTGCTCACAAATATTTTGCCATTGACTAACTGCAAAGATGTATCTGTTAAAGCAATCCATCTGAGCAGGCTAGTTCCCTCAAATATTGAAGAATATCAATACCAACTAAAAGCAAGTCGATTTGTCAGGCATTTACAAAGCAGCTTTGAAGCCAAATGATCTCCTTCCTGCCTTCACCTTTCTTCCAGAATATATGCACCAACACATCCAAGTGTGGACTCAGCCTCCTCTGTTGGAGCCTTCTCAGATAAAGCTTTCTTGGGCTGGAGAGAAGCAGATGTTTGGGTGGGAAGCCGTGCGGGAGCGCTGGTAGCCGTGCTGGTTCGGTGCTGGGGAAACAGTTCTGCACCGAGCTGGCTAAATATCATGAACTGTTGCTCAGCTCCCTCTCAGACCTGCCAGGCTTTCCCCTGGGCCTGCCACCCGATGTCAACAGAAACAGATCCACGGAAGCAGTTAAGCTGACCCGTTGGACTGACCCAAATTCTTGGAGGAAATACAAAAGCCTGCCGGCTCCTGGGATAAGCTTCGCCTTTGCTCCCCATCTGCACATTGCCTTCTTGTCCACGGCAGCCCCAGCTTGCTACAGCTGCTCACCTCAGCAGCCGGCTTTCCGAGCCAAGAGAATTTGAGAACAGTCTAGTTAGGAGAAAGCGGTCGGCCCACCTGAGAGAAACTTTGTGGCCAGACCAACAGAGAGATGCGGCGCTCACTTTCATTGATTTGCTGTGTTCCCAGTGTCCTTTCCCCGCCATCTGCCCTGGCCCTTCTGCAGTTCCAGGGCACGTAGCCCACTTGTCAGATGAAGCTGTGTGGAGAACACGGCACAGCGTGTATACCCTTCGAGGCTTCGTTTTTTTTCCTAAGGAGAAAGGGGCTGTGCTGAGCAGCTGTTGAGGACGTAGGAGGATGGAAAAATGAATGTTTTGTTTCCATTCAAGAAGTGGCACCGCAAGGCAATGGGGAAAGGCACAGGCAAACCTCCTAGGTGGTTAGTGATGTCAGAACTCAGATTAAAGGACACGCCGGGGCTCACTGCATGGCCCAGAGTTCCTACCCCTATGATACAAGGGCCTCACTAGAGCACGTGGGCTCTTAGCCCTCGGAGTGTATGTGCACAGCCCTCTCCCTCAGAGGGTCTGGCGTAATTGGTGTGGGGTTAGAGCCCCAGCACTGGTACTTTTTAAAAGCTCTCCAGATGGGAAACAACATTGCCATAAAGGACATCATTGAGCCAATCGGTCACGTTAGGATACGGGCTGTTTATTAGATAGTATTGTACCAGTGTTAAAATTTCTGAACTTGATAACTGTACTATGATTAGGTAAGAGACAGTCCTTGTTCTTAGGAAATACACACCAAGTTTTTAGGGGTGAAGGGCATGATGCCTGCAACTTACTCAAATGAATTAGGAATTAAAAAAAAAAAACCCACAAGGAAACGTAGGGAGGAAGGCATAAAGCAAATATGGCAAATGCTAACATTTGGTGAATCTGGGTGAGGGCTCACCCTGCTGACAAGAGTTCTTTGTACTATTAGAACTCTTCTGTTCGTTTCAGATTATTTCTGAATAAAAAATTCTAAAGAACAACAACCACCACAACAAAACACAACCCAAAACATCCAGCTCCCCAGATGAAATAATGTACAACCAGATTTGGAAACCCTTGGGTTCAGAAAAACAGAGGGAACGGGGACCTACGATAGGTGACAATAAAGGCTTTTCTGAGCCACTGTCCCTGGTTCACGGGCCACACTTGGCGTGGCAAAGCTCGAGGACTGAATTATCCAGGCATAAATCTGTCAGTCAATCAGCAAGTGTTTTGGAACCCCATACTCGGGGCTCCGTACTGCAGGAGAAATTTTCCAGATGAAGTAGGGTGGGCATGCGAAGCTCCACGGATTGGCAGCCCATCATCCATCTTGACCTCTTGACCGTGGCAACTCCCTGTCAGCCATGTGATCTGATCCTGTGAGAGTCACTCGGATCCGTAGAACACAACAAGCATAAACAAAGGCTTGCGGCAAAGGGAAGGGGTGGGGGGTGTGAGGCAGTCTCTTCAAAAGCCAGCCCATGATACAGGTCATGGGAGAATTTCAGCCCCTCCCAGCGGGTGGCATCTGGCGCCAAGCTGAGGCTTTTGCAGAGAACAATGTAGTTCTGACGAGGTGTCAAGGTATGGCTGCTGGTTGTGGCATGCTTTGAGTTCATTGCTTCTGCTGTGAGAGGAGCCAAAATGTCTTTCCCCTGATGGGAGCAGATGGAGAACAGCCCTTGCCTCCATCAGAATTTTCTAGACCTTGCCTCCTTCCCTTCCTGGTGTTAGCTCCTTTTCCCTCTGCCTGCATGCTGTGATCGTGTTTTTTCCAGACGTTGAATTAGAAGCTAGCTTGTGGTTTGTAGCTCCCTTATTTGTGCCCAAATGAAGGCCAGCTGACATGGATGCCCAGCAAGAGGCAACGGGGCTTTCCTGAGCACTCAGCCCCACAGGAGTCTCTGGAAGACAAATGAGAATTCTAGGCACCGGAGTTGGTCAGACCTGGGTTGGATCATAGTTTTGCCACTGAATCACTGGGTGAGCTTGGGCAAGTTACTTAACGTCTCTGAGCTTTAGGTTCCTCGGCTGTAAGATGGGGCCAATATTAGTATGAAATTCAGAGGGTCGTGAGCATTAAATGAGACAGAGAGCATAGCAAGTGTGCAATAGGTAGAAGATAGCCATTCATTTGATGGGTATTTATCGAGTTTCTTCTATGTATAGTCAAAGAGTAGTTCAAATCTAGTCCGGCCCTTCTTGCTAGTTGTTCCAAACCTTGGACGAGTTACTTCGTTTGACCTCTCTGGGTCTCTTGATTTCCATTGCTCTTCAGTGAGGCTGGTTTAAATTAGTAACTTGCAGGATTGCTGTAAGGAAGAAAGAAGGACAGGTGTGTCAAACGCATGTCGGGCACATAGAAAGTGCGTGGCCAAAGCAAATTATTGTAATTGTTGCGGTTACTGTCTCCATCAGCTCTTCTCAGAGCTCCTTCTTATTATGAGTGGTTTCACTTAGCAGCCAAGCACTCTTTAACTTGGTCCTTTGCAGACTTCCCCCATCTGTGTTATCATGGCCGCGAGGGCAGAGGCCATATCCTTTCTACTGTTCTGGTGTCTCCATGGCACCTGGCGGAGAGGAGGTGTTTGGTGCATGAAGCAGATGCGCACTCTGTAAGCGAGCACAGCTGTCGGCCGGCTTCACTGCCTGGGTTTGAGTTTTAGCAGGTCCACTTTGCTTACTTAGCGAGTAACTTCGTAGCAACTCCTGGAACTTCTTGAGCCTCCGTTCTCTCATCTGTAATATGGATGTGATAAAAATTCCTACCTCTGGGGCTCGCTGTGGATATTAAAGCCCGCATCTCGTGGGAGCCTAATAAAGACTAGGTGTTACTAGTGTCATTATTATCCGAGAAAATTCCTGCAGTCAAGGATCACAGGAACTATTTTAAGAAATCTCTCTCACGCATGCGTGCACTCTATCACGCACATACACACACCCACACGCCACTGCCACCACCACCGAGAGCGGGCAGCACAGAGAAGACAGGTTATAAGTGAGACACACATAAACATTCGTTGCCTATGAGAGGCTCTGTGAACCCCAGGCCAAGGCCAGTGTCTGCATAACATTCTCTCTGGAACTGTGGTGCCGTGCGCCCCTGAGCTTTTTTTATATTGAGGTAAAATTCATATAACACACACTTAACCATTTTAAAGCGAACAACTCAGTGGCATTTAGTACCTTCACGATGTTGTGCTACCACTACATCACTCTGGCTGTATCTAGAGGAAGGCAGAACTCATTCACTTGCCACTCCTCCTGTCACTGTTCACTCCCCACATTGTTCTTCCCTCCCTATTTTCCCAGTTGCCCCCTCTCTCTCTACCCCTCTGCTCTTTGGAGCAATGGGGTAAGTGTCTCTGACTGGCATATACGTTTAGGGAGAGTGGGGGTGTTGGCCCACTGGGAAGATGCCAGACCCAAACAGTGGCACTGGTGGAGTGTGGGTCGGGGCTGGCGAAGTCACTTTTTGCCACTGCTGAAAGCAAGCAAAAAGCACAGTGGCCACTGTGCATTGTCGCCTTGCCTTCTGGTGGCCCCAGGGGCAGCAGACAACATGAAAGGGATTATGACCAATTCTGGCCTCGGAGGACTGCGGTCCCTTTTGTTACTGCCTTTTCCATCCTTGGGCTCCTTGCCCTCATGAATAAATTTGCTCTGTATCAAAACATCTATTACAGAATAACCTTGGCAGGCTCTACCACCTCACAAAGATCTACTTTGTACTTGTACTTGGGAGCAAGAACCACATCCTCAGTAGTTTTAAAGATGAGAATAGTTTATAGGTACTGAATTCTTTCTGTGTGCCAAGCACTGTGCTCAATGCTCTATGTGAGTTTTATCTCACTGAAGGCTTCTTACAGTGTCTCTGGGAGGTAGGCGTTGTTGTTACTTACTTTTTTTTTAAATTTTATTTATTTATTCATGAGAGAGAGAGAGAGAGAGAGAGAGAGAAGCAGAGGGAGAAGCAGGCTCCCAAGGAGCAGGGAGCCCGATGCGGGACTCGATCCCAGGACCCTGAGATCATGACCTGAGCCGAAGGCAGACGCTTAACCATCTGAGCCACCCAGGCGCCCATTACTTACTTTTTATAGATGAGCAGACTGAGGCATGGAGCTGGTCGATGACTTGTCCAAGGCCACATAGTGCGTCAGGAACAAAACCCATGTTCTACCCCACTAAGTAATACTGTGTCCCCATAAATCTCAGCCTGGATGTTAATTAGTTGGTTGAATGGAAAACAATAATATTGTAGCAACCACATACTGTAGCTTCCTTCATTCGCTACCTGGATTTTAGTCCTGGCTCATGAACTGCCTGGCTTTATGACTTTGGACAAGTCATCTAACCCCTCTGAAACTATACTTTGGGCAACTTTCTTGTCTTATCTCCCTCAGATTCGTGGGTATAAGATAATCATACAGGGCCATTTCTGCAAAATGTAAACTGCCATGTCAATGTCAGGAGTTGATATCACGCAGAATGGCTTCATGGGCACGATAACTGTAGGAAGCTGTAAGTTCCCCTGGCTAACTCAAATCCTGGACAAGCCATTCTCATTTCTGTTCTTCATGGCTGTGGGAACTTTCAAGCACTGGCCATCTTCCCTGAACTCCGTCTCTGTATCTTCCATCAAGTATAGTTGGAATAGCACTGGGAGACTCTTCAGCCTTTGGTCCATTAAGGGATTCGACTCCCAAGGACAGCTTTCTTAGAAGACTCCAGCTTATTCCATATTTGCAAAGCCACAGCCTTCCTATCACAGAGGCTGTGGTGCAGATTAGCTTGAGACAACAGGTCTGAAAATGCCTAGCACAGTGCCAGGTGTTGCCTGCCTCATAAATGGGTGTTCAAAAGATGGCGATGACTTTTTGGGATTTGGGTTGTTATTCTCCAGATGGGGTTAGGACAGAATGAAAAAGGGGAGGGAGGCCGCTGCAGGGGGCAGGCAGTTTGGGCAATTGGGACTCTTTGGCCACCGGGCTTGCCAATTTCCCGATTCCTTGAAATGAAGGTGTGATTTTGAAACATGGATGCCTCGTATTCACCCAGGAGTGGTTTGTACACAGGGCTGTGTCTGACTTCCCATGAAAGTTACTTATATGTCCCAGAAATGTTGGGAAGGGGCACAGAGATACAGCCTAGTTCAAGGCCTTCCTGTTCCATCACGCTTTGCTCCTTACCTCTCTGGCATGCAAACGATTCAGCGGCAAAGAAGGCAAGAGTCTCTGAGCAAGAAATGACCTTTGTTATCTTGCAATGAAGACATGAAGGACAGGGGGACCAGAAAAGCCAGGGAAGCGGTGGAAGGGAACAGTCTTCGAAGTCCCATATGAAGTTTTTAAAACTTTACACAGTCAGAAATTATAAATGTTGCACATGCTCAGTGCCATCGGTGAAATAATGGACAGCCATACAGAGGAAAGTGAGCAATATGCTCCTCTATCTTTCCCCTCCCTGCATAGTAGGCAGTAGTAACAGCCTGGGTCTGAATCCTCCTACAAACTTCCTGTGCACATGCAAATATGAGCAGGCGTGGATCGTGCCATTTGTACTCAGATGGGATCATGAGATACACATTTCTCTGCAGCTTGACCTTTGCTCTTAAGAGTACATCACAGAGCTTACAGCACAGCAGTAGTAATAGATCTGGCTCATTTCTTCCAAGTGGCTGCATAATAGTCCCTAATAAGAATATACCAGGATTTATTCAGCCATTCACCTATTGATAAGCGCTCAGGTGGTGTAGAACTTTGTGGTCATTCCCCTGAAAAGGGGCAGCATCCTCATATTTACCAGTGTGGAGGGGGAAGATTGCTGGGTCAGAGGGTTTTAATTTACCTATAGGAAGATTGCTTGGCCCATATTCATAAATAGTGTTCTGATTCTCTCATTTTATTATCAAAAAGTGTATTGTTCATCTGTTAAGCAGATTTCATTTGCCTTCTCAATAGTCAATGTATTGCCCCAGAGTAAAGGGATTGAATTGAAAGAGACTTGTAAGGAGTAGGATAGGATCTTCTCCTCTGTGGGATCCCAGACAGTGGTGGTTTTGTTTTAGAAAACTCCTGGCTGGACCCATACCATTTTCAAGGCATATAAGATCTGTATCAAAATACTTTGGCATGTATACAATACTTGATGCTTTTTAAAGCAGTTTATTTAATTCCACCCTTCCAGCAGCCTTGTGTGGCAGGAACCACTCTCCTCATTTGTCAACAGAGAGAATTAGGTCTGGAGACGTAAATGACTTGTCTAAAGTCACACGGATAATTGGCAACAGGGTTAAGCCTTGAATTTAGGAATCCCCATCCAGTGTTCATTGCACTTGGGGATGAGGGGTATAACATGAGATCTTAATTCCATTTCTCATTAGGCCTCTGCTTGAGTCTTATTTAGCCCAGCCCAATTTCTCTTTTACCCTAGGCATACAGATCTATGCTTCTTCCCATGGCTGATTTAACACTGATTGAGCACTAGTAATGTGCTAGGTGCTCTCGAGACCATTGAATTAAATCCGGTTGCTGTCCTGTAGCTCCCAATCTCAATTTGTTGGAGCCCAGTCTAAAATAGTTATTGCTCTGCACAGACAGAGCAGACTTATGAGAACATTTCTCCTCTCTAAGCTTGTTTCTTGCCATTTTTCCTTAGGACCCCCAAGGGAATTTCTTGTTGTCAGATATGAATATCCGGTAACTGGTCTTTGAGTAGTCCTGAAAAATAGCTCCTTATTTTGCCCAACTTGCTCTCTTGAAGATGAATGTGTCAGTTTGTGTTCTCTTCCAGAATAACAAATAGAGTCAGAAGTGCAGAGTCTGAAGAGCCAGAAGTGCAGCTCATCCAACACGGAATGGTTTGAGGCTCATTGGAATGGTCTCTCCAGCCCCACAATTTTCCTTCTCAGCTGAAATGCCCTTTTCAGAGATGTGACCCCTTGAATCCTTCCTGACCTTCACATCCTGTCAGTTATGCTATATTGACCACGCTCTGTGTATGTTCTTTGGAATGTTTTGAACATCTATTCTTTTTTTTAACCATTCCCACTGCCATTGGCATTGTCACCTTAAACAGTTACAACAAGGTCCCAGCAGATCCCCCTATTTAGTATCATCTCTGCTAGTCTACCTAAAAGTCTACTGACAGAATTCTATTTCTGAAACACTGTTCTGGGCCTGTCAGACCCCTGGTCAAAAATGATAGCTGGCTTTCCATTTCTTGGAGAAGTACTTTTTACAGTCCATTTGTTTATTTGTTTGTTTGTTTGTTCTTTGTTTTCCAGGTAGCAGGGGGATGCTTTTTTCAAGCAAAATATTAAGTAGTTAAAACCCCAAAATGAGAAATAGATAGAAGTAGACACGCTTTAAAAAATGTAGATATGCTTCTAGGGCGCCTGGGTGGCACAGTCTGTTAAGCGTCTGTGTCTTGATTTTTGGCTCAGGTCATGATTTCAGGGTCCTGGGATCGAGTCCTGTGTGAGGCTCAATGGAGAGTCTGCTTGAGGATTCTCTCTCTCCCTCACCCTCTGCCCCTCCCCACCATGCTCACATGCATGTTCTCTCTCTTAAATAAATAAATAAATAAATAAATAAATAAATAAATAAATAAATAAATAATCTTTTTTAAAAATGTAGATATGCTTCAGTTGAAGTGAGGAGGGAGGACCCAAAGCCTCCTTTCTTTTAAGGGCCATCATGAAGACCACTGGCCTACTTATGAGGGTCATACCCCTGAACTTCGCATTCAAGATTGCACTAACATGACCCTGACTTGCCTTTCCCATCAGACTTCCAACTCTTCCCCAAAGGAACCCTTTGCTCCAGCAGTTTGATATGCTCTCTCTCTTGCCTACAGCTGGGCATTCCCCACTCTTTACCTTTTGCTCACATTATGCTGCCATGCCTGAAATGCCCACTGCCATTGTCTTCCTGTATGAATTGCATTCACTCTTTGAGCACCTGCTCTAGCCCTGTTTACTTCATGAAACCTTCCCTGGCTACCTTGTTTCACAGAGACTCGCTTCCTGGGGCTAAGATGATTTGATCTTACGAACAAAAAAATGGAGACAGAGGCTGTTCAGCTGATGATGTGATCATTAAATGGGGGCCAAATTTCCCTGAGTCTATGTCCTGGCCCTGCTACTTGTTAGCAGTATGATTCTAGTTAGCATGCCTCAAGTCCCTCATCTGTAAAACAAGAATAGTAATAGTACTCATCTCAAAAGGTTATGTGAGGATTAAATTGTGTTAAGCTCCTAGCACAGGGTTTGGCAATTGATAAATATTAGTCAGTAACTGATAAATATTAGCTGCTAGTAGGCAAGTCCAGACATGAGGTGATGAAGGTCTGAGCTAAGGAGGAGGTGGACTAGGAAGCTCCAGGCCTCATGGAAATGTCAAATAAGCACCTAAGGACTGACTAAAAAACCTAAAAGCCTTCACCTTGGACTGATTCCAGGTCTCAGGGGGCTGCTACTTAGTGAAGGTCTTCCATGCTAGTCTGCAGAGACTGGACAAGGTGGCTGCCTTTTCAAATGCCCAATTATCTTTTCTTTTCTTCTTTAAGATTTTATTTATTTATTTGAGAGAGAGAGAGACAGAGCATGAGCATGAGCAGGGGGGAGGAGGTAGAAGGAGAGGGAGAAGCAGAATCTTCACTGAGCAGGGAGCCCAATGTGGGGCTCTATCCTGGGACCCTGAGATCCTGACCCAAGCTGAAGGCAGATGCTTAACTGACTGAGCCACCCAGGCACCCCTCAAATGCCCAATTTTCAAACAAAGTTCACAAGTTTTACAAAAACAAAAGAAACACTGGCCTGTTAAAAGGAACAAAATACATCTAGTACTTAGCAGTTTCTAGAGCTGTCCCTGAAGAAACACACACACCCATCAGGCTTACTAGACAAAAAGTTTAAAACAGCTATCTTAAATGTGCTTAAAGAGCTAAAGGAAAATACAAAGAACTAGAGGAAATAAAAGTGCTAGGGACTGAATGGTGTCCCCTCTCCTGAATTCATATATGAAATCTTAGTCCCTGGGGCGCCTGGGTGGCTCAGTCGTTAAGCGTCTGCCTTTGGCTCAGGCCCTGATCCCAGGGTCCTGGGATCGAGCCCCGCATCGGGCTCTGAGCCTGCTTCTCTCTCTCCCACTCCCCCTGCTTATGTTCCCTCTCTGGCTCTGTCTCTCTCTGTCAAATAAATAATTAAAATCTTAAAAAAAAAAAAAGAAATCTTAGTCCCCAGTGTGATGGTATTTAGACATGGGGCATTTGGGTGGCAATTAGGTTTATGAAATCATGTGTGTGGGGCTCTCCTGCTGGGATTAGTGCCTTCATAAGAAAAGACACCAGAGAGCTTGCTTGTGCTTTCTCTCTCCATCTCTCTACCATGTATGTACACAGCAAGAAGGTAAGCCGTGAAGATAGTTCTCATCAGAACCCAACTTTGCTGGCACCGTGATCTGAAAGTTCCAGCCTCCAGAGGTGTGAGAAAATAAATTTCTGTTGTTTAAGCCTCTGATTCTATGGCATTTTATTAAGGCAACATGAGCAGACTTAAACATCAGAAAAACAGTATTGAACAACATGAGAATATCAACAAAGACATAGAAATTATTAAAAAGAACCAAACAGACATTCTGAAGCTGAAAAAATGAAATAAATGAATTGAAAAATTCACTAGAGGATTTTAAAGGCAGATTCAAACAGGCAGATGAAAGAATCAACAAACTCAAAGACAGATTATTTGGTGTTATTTGAAAAATCTGAGGAGGCACCTGGCTGGCTCAGTCAGGAGAGCATACGACTCTTGATCTCAGGGTCATGAGTTTGATCCCCACGTTGGGCATAGAGATTACTTTTAAAAAGGGAAAAAAACACAAAAAGTCTGAGGAGGACAAAGAGAAAAAAGAATGAATAAAAGTCATCAAAGCCTAAGGGACTTATGGGCTACCAATAAACAGACCAGTATGTACATTATGGGCATCCCTGAAGGAGAAGAGAGAATGAAAGGGACAGAGAAATTATTTGAAGAAATAATGGCTAAAAAATTTCCCAAATTTGAGGAAGGGCATAGATATACAAACCCAAGAGTCTAAGTAAACTCCAAGTAGGATAAACCCCAAAAGACCCACATGAAGGTACATTATATTCAAACAGCAAAAGGAGAATGAAAAAGAGTCTTGAAAGTAGCAAGAGAGGGCTCCTGGGTGGCTCAGTCGTTAAGTGTCTGCCTTCGGCTCAGGTCATGATCCCAGGGTCCTGGGATCGAGTCCCACATTGAGCTCCCTGCTCGGCAGGAAGCCTGCTTCTCACTCTCCCACTCCCCCTGCTTGTGTTCCTGCTCTCGCTGTGTCTCTCTCTGTCAAATAAATAAATAAAATCTTTAAAAAAAAAAAAAAGAAAGAAAGAGAAAAGTGACTTGTAATAGATAAGGAATTTCCCATAAAACTATCAGCAGATTTCTCAGCAGAAACTTTGTAGGCCAGAAGATTGAAGGATGCTATATTTAAGGTGCTGAAAGAAAAATAAACTCTCAACTGAGATTTCTATATCCAGCAAAACTGTCCTTCAGAAATGAGGAGCATATTAAGACATGCTCAAGACAAACAAAAGCTGAGGGAGTTTATTCTCACTAGACCTGCCCTAAAAGAACTGCTAAAGGAAGTCTTTCAAGTGGAAATGAAAGAATGCTAGACAGCCGTTTGAAGCCATAGAAAAAGAGAAAGTTCTCCAATAAAAGTAAATGCATGGACAAATACAAAAAACATTATTGTTGTAATTTTGATTTGTAACTCCACTCTATATTTTCTAAAGGATTTATTTATTTATTTATTTATTTATTTATTTATCTTTAAAGAGGGAGGGGCAGGGGAAGGGGCAGAGAGAGAATCCCAAGCAGGCTCCATGCTTAGCAGAGAGCCTGATGCAGGGCTCAATCTCACGACCTTGAGATCATGACCTGAGCTGAAATCAAGAGTTGGACACTTAACTGACTGAGCCACCCAGGCACCCCGGGGAAGAGCTGAGTTTTAGGGCAAGGTTTAGTTTTGTCAAATCCTCCCTAAATCCTCCTCTCTTTTCTCTACATCTATCAAAAGACTGTAGCAGAATTCCCACCTTCATGTTGAGGAGGAAGCCACCCCTCCCCTCCTCCTAAATCCTTACCAGTGTTCACTGAGGAGAAACTTTGTGTAGAAGGGTGACAGGATTGATGTGTAAGAATTATTGGGAATCTGCCGTGGGACCAAAGAGCAAGACTGAGAAGATCCAGGAAGCTTTTTAAGAGAGAAGGTGCTTATTTCAACTCAGCAGTTGTTAAATATTAGATTTCCAGGGCGCCTGGGTGGCTCAGTTGGTTAAGCGACTGCCTTCGGCTCAGGTCATGATCCTGGAGTCCCAGGATCGAGTCCCACATTGGGCTCCCTGCTCGGTGGGGAGTCTGCTTCTCCCTTTGACCCACGCCCCTCTCGTGCTCTCTCTCTCTCTCATTCTCTCTCTCTAAAATAAATAAAATCTTCAAAAAATATTAGATTTCCATGCTCCCCACCAGAATTTTCACATGACACTCAGTTTGAGAGCTAGATTCACTGTAGAGTTCATTTGCCTTTAAGATTCTAAGAAGATTAAACTTCCTGGCTATCTATGTTGGCTAAATAGATGGACAGGTGGATGAATGAAGGGATACTGGATATGTGTGTGGGTAGATCATGGATGAATGGATGGGTAGATGTTGGAAATAGAGCTGAGGAGATGTTGGATGGATGGATGGATGGATGCATAGATGGATGGAGAACTGGACTGAGACAAAGGACAAAATCTCAAGTTGATCTGCTTGTTTCCTGACTGTTTTTGAAGTTCAGATAGACCTGCCTCAAGACATCATGAGACACTTCCTGGTCATTTCCCACTTTTTTTCATTAGGTTTTAAAAGTGCCCAACAGTGGTGCAAATGCTGCATCTTAACTTATTTTCAATACATTTGAATGACATTGATTCTCACTGTGAAACTTTAAGCTACATTACAAGTCAGTTTGTAGTCAGCTGAACTCTCCATTGTCCTGTGATTCGGGCAACTGGTAAACAGCTAACTCCATGGAACCCATCTTCACCCTTGTCCTAACCAGACTACAAAGTGAACTAGTGATATGGTCAAAGAACATTGTTTGAAATGGCTCATCCATTGGAAACAAGGCATTTCACTCATTAGCATACACAAGCAACCTATACAAATTGATACCTACTGTGAGACAAATATAGCATAAGCTCCAATATTTTGGGAGCTCACAGTCTAGTGGGAGAGATACATATGTGTAACAGGGAACTGGAATACAGTAAGTGAGTACTAGATTCAAGTAGATAGAAAGGGCTGGAGGAGCCTAGAGTGGGTGATTAACTTCTCTGACTGGGTCAGAGAAGGCTCCTAATAGGAGGGAAGTACTAGGAATCCCTGGAGGCCAACCCAAGATTAGGCTTCCTCCCATTAAGTAGAGAGAGGGAAAACAATGAAAGGCTTCTCTGAGAACAAAGTAGCACAATGTATTTTAACCTTTTCCCATTGACACTGGTCCATCATCTTGCTCAGTTCCTGTAGTGGCTATAAATGTCTATGGCCGAAGCACTTCTGATTTCCAAACGCTTGGTGAACCAAGTCAGAGGTGGGATCAACTTTTCCTTTGTTGTTTGTTTTTTTCCCTTGTTGTCATTTCTTTCTGCCTCTAATGCAACAACTGTCATTCTCAGCCTCCTTTGACTTTTCAGCAGTGGTCAGAACATTCTCTTATTTAGGGCTTGCTAACACAACCTTATTTTCAGCTTTGTTGTGCTCTTTCTCTCTCTCTCCTTCTCTCCTTCCCTCTATCCCCCTCCCCCAAGAGATTTTAACCATATAGTGATATGTGGATAGAATAATTCAGGGGGTCCATGAACTTGGATGGGGGATAAAGTACATTTGTATTTTCATTAATCTCTAACTGAAAGTTAGCTTTTTCTGCAATTGCATTAGTTATGAGACCAGCAGCAAAACCTTATTCAGGATGTTAACAAAGAAGCTCATATATGACTATAGCCCACATTTTTAAAGAACATTATAGTAATATATTTATAATGTATTTTAATATTGTTGGTTTCCTTGGTAATCCTACATATTTAATTTTATACATTTAAAAACATTGTTTCTTAGAGGGATCCGTAGGTTTCATCAGACTGCTGTGGAAATCTGTGGCCCAAAAATGATTAAGAGACCCAACATTGAATTTGTTGTAATTGATTGTTCTAAAAAGTAAGGAGTAACACATTTCTTTTTGGCCACCATGTTGGCGTCTTTCATCCAGAAACTTGCCTAAGCTTGTAAACATTTGAATCAGTGCTCTTGAAGACCATTAAAACTGGGTTGCATTTGTGTAACTACAGGCAAAAAAGGAACATTATGTGAGCAACTCTGGTTTTCAGCCAAGCCTGATTTTTTTAGGGCGCCAGACCTCTGGGTACAAGATAATCCATTTAGTGCTTGACCTGTAGCCAGTGCTCTTGTTATTGTGGGAACAGTCAGAAATTGAGATTTGGGTGGCTCACAGTATTCCATTTAACCATTCTTCTTCCCTGGATGCCTCTGTGAACAATGTACTCGTGTAGATCAAGTGAAGGTAGTGAAAAACAAACACGAGACCTCCCAATGCTGAGCCCAGGCTAGGCAAGCATTCACAGACGTGTTAGAAAAGAAGGAGGCATGGAGGACATGTACATTTCATGGGGCAGGGTAGGGGGTACAGAATTTTGCTCCAGTTCCCTTTTTCCTGATTATAGAAGTGGAGGGAGAAGGGAGTGAAATTGGCTCAATTGTCAAGGAAATGAAGTGGTTTGGTTCAGCTCCCTGACAGCTCAGGCCCTAATGAGGTAGGTACTTAATGAACCAGATCTTCTTCCTTATCCTCTTCCTAAAGGGCTCTTCATGGACTCATTGTCAGTTTCTGTCTCCTGTGCTCATGTATTTGTCTTCTTTTCCCTCATTACTAATGGGCAGAAAGGTGCACTGATGCACACACACGTCAGTGAATGACTCACACTGAGAATTTGAGACTTGTAGTCCCATTGTGACTTGATTTATTATCACCCGATTTAGGTATGTTGACCCTGAAACATCCCAGCTCTACATGGGGAGAGCTCGGTGGAGCTTTCTTCTTCACAGCCTCCCTCTGCTCACAAAGGGGCCATACACTTCCACAGTCTTCGTGGCCATCAGCCCTCTACACATGCATGTCACACGGACTCTGAAGAGCCCAGTCTTTATACCTATCACCTGCTTCTGGGAGAGGTGATAGTTGTTCAAGCATACATGTCTGTGGGAGGGGGTACACATTCCCAAATGTGCTATAGCCCTTCTTTCCCTCCTCCTCTCCCCATACATATGGCCACTAACACACACACACACAGGCATTCATGACACACAGGCCTAAGGGTTGGCGGTGGAGGACTCTTACCTCACAGGTACTGCAGAAGGTCTGCAAAGGCCCTCATTGGCCTGCATTCACCTTTCTGTCTCTACTGACATGATGAAAAGTAATTCACCCTGGTTTGTCTCTAATATTTTAGAGCCCCCTGAGCTGGCAGAGGAAGAAGTTAGGTGGATCCCCTTGGTAAGACTTTTCTCAGCACGTGGGAATGCAACTCCCTTGGCTAAGCTATCTAGCTGCATAGTTACAGGATACGCTGGGACATCTGCCACCCACACCTTTTGAAGAAGATTCTCCAACACCAAATTAGCCATTTGAAAATTGAGTGTAAGTGATTCCCATTTGGCTAATTGCTTTTAGGGAGTCTGTCAAAACCCCTCACTTACTCCAGCCCACACTCAGTTAGAAATTCCAAAATAGCACTGTGCTTAGGGCAGTGGCTGGGGAGCAGCTACAGTTGCTAGGATGGAGACAGCTTGGTGTGGTAGTTTGGGCCCTATGGGAACTCCTAAGAGGGGAATTACGGGGCTCCCCAAGCTGACAGTGAAGAGAACCTGACCTGATGTTGCCAACCACTTGGTTTGAACCCAAGCTGGGCACTGAGAAATCCGGGACTCGGTGTGCAGTTGAGAAGGAGAAGCCCTAGATCTCCATGTACCACCTTGGGCCGTGGCTATCAGAACTTACAGGCAGAGGAAACATTGAAGTAGGCCAGGAGGTGAGTCTCAGATTCACAGCTCTACTCTGGATTTCCAAAACTCACCTAGATCTTTTTTCTCAGCCCTCTCAAGGGCTGTGCCATGGATTTGTTTGGCCATGAATAAGCGGAAGATCGATGAAGCTGTGAGCCAGAATCATATTGTGCTAATTACCTATTGTGATGTAGCAAATCACCCCAAACTTAGTGGCTTCACATGACACACATTTATTATCTCCAAGTGTCTGTGGGTGAGGAGCCCAGGTGTAATTTAGCAGGGTCTCTACCAAGGCTGTAGACAAGGTGTTGGCCAGGGGTGTAGTCACGTCACAGCTCGACTAGGGAAGGGTCCACTTTTAAGCTCACTCACATGGTTGTTAGGAGGATTCAGTTCCTTGCAGGTCGTTGTACTGAGGGCCTCAGCTCTGCTGGCTGCTGGCCAGAGGCTGCCCGTAGTTCCCTGCTGTGTGGCCTCTTCGGTGTGGCAGTTTACTTCATCAATATGTCCAAGCCAAAAAGGCAATGGAGAGAGAGTGCCGGCAAGATGTATTAAGTCTTTTGTAACCTACTCACTGAAGTGACATCCTATCACTTGTGCCATATTCTGCCCCTTAGAAGCAAGTAACTAGGTCCAGGGGCGCCTGGGTGGTTCAGTCAGTTAAGTGTCTGCCTTCGGCTCAGCTCATGATCCCAGGGTCCTGGGATCGAGCCCCATGTTGGGCTCTCTGCTCATCAGGGAGCCTGCTTCTCCCTCTCCCTCTGCCCCTCCCCCTGCTTGTTCTCTCTTGTGCACCCTATCACTCTATCTCAAATAAATAAATAAAATCTTAAAAAAAAAAAAAGAAAGAAGAAGCAAGTCACTAAGTCCAGCCCATGCGCCATGGCTATGGATACCAAGGGAGGGAGCATCAGGATCCATGTCAGAGGCTATTGAACAGACATAGTATAATGGAAAGAGCATGATACTGGGAGCCTAGAATTTTGTCTTCTAATTTTGGCTCTGCTATTAGCTAGCTGTGGAACCTTGAGGAATTTTCCTTACTTTCTCTTTCCTTACTATAGGATGGGGTCTAAAAATACCTGCTATAATGATGAAATAAAGTAAAAAGTATAAAAATACTCTGAAGAACTTTTAGTAAATATTATGTCTTATTTGGGGGGAGCATCCATCTTCCTGCATCCATTCAGGAGAATGTAGCATAATGTTTAAGTCATAGGCTCTGGAGCTGGATATTTTGGTTCATTCTGAGCTGTGACATTAACTAGGTGACCTTGGTCTACTTATTTAATTGCTCTAAGCATCCTTTTGCTCATCTGTAAAATGGGAATGATGATAAAACCTACCTCATAGAGTCGTAAGGAATAATAAAATAATATTTATAAAACATTTAGCAGAGAGAGAGAGAGACAGCACGTGTGAGCACACACGCAAAAGAAAGCCTTTAAGAAGAGAGAGGGAAGACAGAAAGGCCAGAGGAGATTTTTTTCTAAAATGAACCTGCGAGCAATTGGAGGTCACCTTCCATAAGCAAGAGACTGGCCAGATGCTTCAACGATCACATTGTCATTTCTCCACTTCCCCCTTTCCAACAATGTATAAAATCCAATTTTTACATAAGCTTCTTTGGCTGATCTTTCAGACAACTACTTTATTACTCTGTGGATGCTGTTTGTTTCAATCCTTTGGCCATTTCCCAGGTTAGGGCAAGTAGATTACAGTGTGACCAAAGTGTGGGCTTACTGTCACCAGTGATTTACTCCTTTTCCCAGGACAACCTGTGTGAGGTGCTACACTCTTTTGAAATCACCCTGGAGGGGCGCCTGGGTGGCTCAGTCAGTAAGGGTCTAACTCTTGATTTTGGCTCAGGTCATGATCTCAGGATTGTGAGACCCGAGCTCCACATCGGGCTCTGTGCTGAGCATGGAGCCTGCTTGAGATTCTCTCTCTCTCTCTCCCTCTCCTTCTGCCCCACCCCCCACCCCTGCGGCACGCTCTCTCTCTCTCTTAAAAAAAAAAAAAAAGGAAAGGAAAAAAGAAATTGACCTTGACAGCTGTGCCAGGACTTAAGAGTGTAGTAGAAAGAACTCTAGACTACCGGAGTAGAGACCTAGGTTCTAATTTCTCCTCTGCTGCTGATTAACCATCTGACCTTAGGCAAGGCTGTCCTCTAAGCCTCAGTCTCTCATCTTTTCACTGGCAGTGGTGGTATCTGCCTTGCCAACCGCATTGCCTTGTTGAGAGGCTCAACTGAGATGTCAGGAAAGCATCCTGACATGCAGAGTGCTATGCTAATGTAGGGAACTGTGGTCAACAAGCGGCAAGGATTTCCACCTCTTGTTTCAGCTTCTGCACTCTGCAGGGATTCGCCCAAATCTCTAAGCCTCAGTTTATTCGCCATTAAATAGCCACTCTGATGCCCAGAGGGCCTTACAGGCAGTTGGCTGAATTTTCTCAAACCACCTGTTGTTCTTTCCTATGGATAGCTGACGCCATGCTGGGGACTGAATGGTGCCTGGCATGTGAGTGGGGTGGAGATGGTGTGGTGTGCCAGCAGGCAGAGGTTGTGGTCACAGCTGTGAGACATTATTAGCTAGATGCTTTCAGGCTTTCCTAGAGAGAGAGGGAAAAAATGGAAAGAAAATGCTTTAATGCGGTGCAACTGTAAGACAGTACGTTTTTGCCTCCCTCATTTATTATTACTCTTACTCTCTGTTGGACACAGTGCTAAGCTCTTCCCATGCAGCATGTCATTCCGTCTTTACTTCAGGCCTAGGAGGGAAGTATTAAATAGTTGAGGAACCGAAGCCCCGAGAGAGGCTTAAGTAGCTTTCTCAAGATCAAACAGCTTGGAACTGGCAGAACTTTAGTCCCAAGTCATCTTGAGAGGTGAATGGGACCAGCTCTGAGTCACAGGTCAGGAGACTGAAACCGAGTTAAGTAACTCCCCAAAGCCAAATGGCCAGTCAATTGGAAGAGCCAATGCTGGAGCCCATGCTTCCTACCCGCACAATCTAAAACATGGAGCTGGGGCTCCCAGTGTATCACCATCTCCATGAGTTCAGTGATCTCTAGGCAGCCATTCCTTGAACACATACTCATTGCGGGGCACTCGCTGAAGGAGGTGGCACTGGACATCGACCACATTCAAGTTTGGTTGAGACACCAAGAGTTACCCAAGGCTAAGCTTGACTGCCCAAGGCTGTGCTGGGTGTGCGTTGACTAGGTAGGTAGGCCTGTGAGCCATAGCGGCTTCCTCCCATAGGCCTAAAGCAAACCATTATATATTAAGGGCCTACACATGTTGTAGGCTTTTGATACTTATTACCAAATTTCTTTCCAGAAAGCTTGTCTGGCTCATACCAGCCATGCATGGGTGTCCATAGGACACTTTTGCCAACATTGAGTCCTCTGTTTAAAAAAAAACCAAAAACTGGGGCACCTGGGTGGCTCAGTTGGTTGGGCAACTGCCTTAGGCTCAGGTCATGATCCCGGAGTCCTGGGATCGAGTCCCGAGTCGGGCTCCCCGCTCAGCGGGGAGTCTGCTTCTCCCTCTGACCCTCCTCCCTCTCGTGCTCTCTGTCTCTCATTCTCTCTCTCAAATAAATAAATAAAATCTTAAAAAAAAAAAACAACTTGTGTTTATTTATTTTATTTTTTTATTTTTTTAAAAGATTTTATTTATTTATTTGAGAGAGAGAGAATGAGAGACAGAGAGCACGAGAGGGAAAAGGGCAGAGGGAGAAGCATGCTTCCCGCTGAGCGGGGAGCCCGATGCGGGACTCGATCCCCGGACTCTGGGATCATGACCTGAGCCGAAGGCAGTCGCTTAACCAACTGAGCCACCCAGGCACCCATAAACTTGTGTTTATTTGATGGGCAAAATTTGTATCTGACTGTTGCTTCATTCTTATGTATTTTATTACTAGGCGAGGCTGAATCCTTTTTGCGTATTTATTAGCCATTTATAGATCCTCTTACGAAAACTATCCTTTGCCCATTTAACCATTACAGTCTTAGTATTCTCTTAACAAATGTGCAAGCTTTTCATGTATGAAAGCAATCAACCCCCTGTGATATTTGTGGTGACCGTTTTTTGGTTTTGTTTTGTTTTTGTTTTTGTTTTTTTTAGATCTTGTTTATTCCCTACAAGTGTTTTTGAAAATGAGAGGATTTCCACTTGGGGTTTGGGTTGGTGTGGATGGCTTTTAAAATCTTCCCACATCCCTTGTTTATAAAAAGACTGGTCTTTCCTTGGTATTGCGACTTTTACCACTCAAGGAAAAGCAGTATTTCAGTTCTGGACAGAAGTAGAGTGAATATGGTCTTCTTCTTCATCATAGAAACTCAGCATAACTCTGGCAAGAAACAACATGAACCTGGTCAAGTAGCAGACAGTATCAGTATAGTGCCTGGTACATAGTAGATGCTGAGAAACAGACACTTTGTTGTAATAGTAAAGCAAGTATGAATGTCCCCCTGAGAATCGTGTATTATATGGTTATAACCTTGTGTTTTATCACCTGAGTTAGGAGGCAAATTACCTTCTCTATTTTTTCTCTCTCAAACTCTTCTTTACTATTGTAAAAAATTATCAGATTATATCAGGAACAGGGTATCCAAAGGTATTCATAGGTCTCCAGCCTTAATAATCTCCCTTTCAACAAGGGGTTCATAAGGTGCCCCGGGTTTCTTGTGAATATTCTGGAGAGACCTGTAAGTCAGTGATTAAAAGTCCAGACTCCAGTGACAGAAAGATCTGAATTCAAATCCAAGTTCTGCAGCTTACTAGCTCTTTGGCTATTGGCAAATTATTGGACCTCCCTATGCCTCCACTTCCATTTCTGGAAAATAAAGATGACAGTCGTACCTGTCTCACAGGATAGTGGTGGTTCTCAGGATTAAGTGATATAGTGTATGCAGAGCATGAGGCACAGAATAGGTAAGCACTCGTTGGATGATAGCTATGATTATATCAAAGATATTAATACAGGAGGCAAGGATAGCAGTGGCTTCAGGGACGGTAGCATTAAGGACATTGACATGCAGTCCAAACATAGATTCAAGCTCACACTCTTTTGTCAGTGTGCTCTTTGACTTTGGAGGAATTCCTTTCCTTCTATGGGTCTGGTTCTTTGACGGTCAAGTGCCCTGCCATCCTCTGCCTGCTTGGGCTAGGGTACTAGCCCCATCATTGATAGAGCAATGGCTCCAGCATCCTAATCTGCTTTGTACTCAAGCATGTTAAGAGGCCTTTCTGAGGTTAAATATATGGGGCTCCAGAAAGAGTAAGTCCTAGGACCAATGGGGTGCAAGTTACAAAAAGGTAAACAGGATTCAGCCCAATAAAAGAGCTTTCCATAGTACAGTGGTTAAGCACATACAGCCAGAAGCCACATTGCCTGGGTTAGAATCCTGACTCTGCCATATTCTAGCTGTGTGACTTTGAATATTTTAGCCTCTCTGACACTCAGCCTCTTCCTTTGTAACACGGAGATAACAATAGTACCTACATCATTGGTTGTTCTAAAGGTTCAATTGTTTAATACTTGTGATTTGTTTAGATCAGTATCTGAAATATATGAAGCACAATATAAGTGCTTGTTAAGTAACAAAACTGGTGAAATTGAGAGCTCATTAAGAATTAGAGGAAATGGGGGCGCCTGGGTGGCTCTGTCGGTTAAGCATCCGACTCTTGGTTTCAGCTCAGGTCATGATCTCAGGGTCGTGAGATCGAGCCCCGCATCGGGCTCCACGCTCAGCATGGAGTCTGCTGGAGATTCTTTCTCTCTCCTACTCCCCCCAACTTGTGCGTGCGCTCTCTCTCTCTCTCTCTCTCTTAAATAAATAAATAAATCTTAAAAAAAAGAATTAGAAGAAATGTTTTGATGGATAGCGAGTTCCCTGTCACTACCAGGATGCCAGTAGAGGCTGGGGGTATTAAATATACTGAAGCATCAGGGGCGCCTGGGTGGCTCAGTCGGTTAAGTGTCTGCCTTCAGCTCAGGTCATGATCTCAGGGTCCTGGCACTGAGTCCTGCATTGGGCTACCTGCTCAGCGGGGAGCCTGCTTCTCCCTCTGCCTGCCACTCCCCCTGCTTGTGCTCTCTCTCTGACAGAGAAATAAATAACATATTAAGAAAGTAAAAATAAATAAATAAATAAATAAATATACTGAAGCATCAAGAGAGGCTTGGACATGGCGGACTTTACCATCAGTTTCTGATCAGAAGTTCTGTGACTTGCCTCCCAGGTCACCCAGCTAGTCAGTGGCAAGGAAAGCCTCGGACTAACCCAGGTGAAGCCCGAACTTAGGAGAGTTTTCTTCCTCTACGCCTCTCTCATTCTCATTTGAGCTTGTGTTTCCTTGGATGACGTTCTTAAATCGATCCACAAAATTCCGCGGAAAGAATGAAGGGCAGGCTCAACCAGCCACCCTTCCCATGCTCACAGAGCAACTGTTACTCTGAGAGCTGGTTTTACTTTCGGCCACCTGGTAAGATGCTGGACAGCTGTGATTGACAAGAGGCTTTTGGTGAAACTGTTTCATTAATGTGCTGGATGTCCCTTGCCGATTTACGGTCTTCTCATTTGTAAGGTTCCTGTTGCTATTCAATGAGAGAAATCCTCATGGCATAAAATCGATGCCTCATCAGCTTGTCAGTTTCCTATCTGACCTAGCTGTATCTGCATCTGCCATTTGACTTTAGCCTCTTATTTGGGCAGAAAATAGCATCCATTCATCCGCTCCCCACCACCCGCCACTCACTAACGATCAGAAGAAGTATGCCTCTAGCAGAGGTTGCTCAGAGGATGCTGAAGTTCCTCAGCTCAGCGGACCGGGCTGATGCTTTCATAGACCATGTGGGCCAAGGGCCATGGAGAGCTGGGGCAAAGATGATTTCTCACTTGGAGAACCAGGTTAGACTGCAGCCCACCTAGATGTGGTTTCCTGCATGATTAGAAGTTGAGTGTCAGTCTCCCCAGCCCTGACCTGGGCTGAAACACAAACTGGGAAGGCAAGGCAAGGTGTGAGCACATAGGTGAATGAATTTCCCTAAAGTACCTAAAGCAGCTAGGCCCGGGGGCGGGGGTGGGAGGCGCTGTGGCTAAGAAGGGGTCCTGGGAGGCACATAATTCCTAGGGTCTTGGCTGAGGCACACCTGCAGACCCTGAGAATCCAGGGCCCCATCCTGCATGTTACAGTAGGGCCGGGTCCCCGAGAGTTCTTAACCACTCCAGGAAAGTGTGTGTAGGAAAAATTGTCTTCAAGATGCCACCAGAGTGGTGGAGGGTGAAGATTTGCCTGCACTAGACATCTCAACCTACAGCCAGAGAGAATGCTACTCAGCCCCTGCAAATAGCAGGATGGCCTCGGAATCAGAGCGACCTGGGTTCCTGTCCCTGCTTCGCCAAGTTCCATCAGATGAGTTACTTAACCTCTCCAACCCTCATTTTCCTCTTCTCGGAAATAGAAGTGATAACAATCCCTGATTCATTAGGTTGTTCTGAGAATCACATAAGATAGAATGTAGGTAAAGCACTTAGCACTCAATCTTGGCAAAAACTAATTGCCTAGTGAATGTTAACTATTACAATCATCATCGCCATTACAGATCAATTACCAGAAGCAAATAGATATAACTATTTAAAACACACACACACACACACACACATAACAGCCTCATGAGCAAATGCTCAACATCACTCAGCATCAGGGAAATACTTTCATACACTTTTTAAAAAAATATTTTATTTATTTATTTGAGAGAGAGTGAGCGAGAGAGAGAACACGAGTGGGGGTGGGGAGAGGCAGAGGGAGGGTGAGGCAGAGGGAGGGTGAGTGACAGGCAGAGGGAGAAGCCGACTCCCTGCTGAGCGGGAAGCCAGACACGTGGCTCAACCCCAGGACCCTGGGATCACGACCTGAGCCAAAGGCAGATACTTAACCGACTGAGCCACCCAGGCGCCCCTTTCATACACTTTGTAATGCATGCTATATATTTCACAGTAAAACCATTATTAAAAAGAGAAAAAAGAAAAGTGGTGTCACAGGGTGGTTAAGAATATACACGTCCTGGCTCACCCTCCCAGCTCTATGACCTATTTCCTGTGAGTGTCTGGGTAGATCATTTAGCCACTTAAAGCTCATAGGACCAAACTCAAGAGGATATTGTGGGAATTAAATGAGGAAACTCCTCTAAAGTGCTTAAGGCAGTGCCCTGCACAAAATAAACAAGAATTTATTTCTGGTTATTATCCTTATGGATGTTTTCCCCTCTGCAACTCTCACCCCTGTTGTGTTCCATGCGATTCTAGTAGCTTTTACTCCCAACATTCCAAGCTGTACTGTAGGCAAGTCTGGAGTGTCACAGGTGGTCTCCCAAGGTGGCTGGATGGGATTGAGACGGTCAGGCCCTAGGGTATAATCCAGTGGTAGTGGGAAGAGGTAAAGCGTTGTTAGGACCCTAGCCTAGTAACTAAAGGCACTGTGGCTTTAAAAGGTAATTATCTTGGGGCGCCTGGGTGGCTCAGTCCATTAAGCATCTGACTCTTGACTTCAGCTCAGGTCATGATCTCAGGGTCATGAGATTGAGCCCCGCATCTGGCTCCATGCTCAATGGGGTGTCTGCTTGAAATTTGGTCTCTTTCTCCCTCTGCCCCTCCCCCTGCTCATGTTCTCTCTGTCTCTCTTAAAATAAATAAATAAAATCTTAAAAGAAAAAAAGGTAATTGTTTTCCAGTGGCCCCATGGCTGAGTCATTTCCCCGGTGGAACCTGTACCATGATATGACCCCTTCCTTCCAGCCCCCGCCTCCAGCCCTCCAGCCCTCCAGCCCTCCAGCCAGTCCTATGCGTACACTCGTGGCTGATGCATTTGCCACTTTCTTCAAATATTTGCAAAAAGCTTCCCGGAGTAGGAAGCCTTGTGGCTGCAGAGCATTCCGTAAGAAAGATGAAGCAATGGTTTCTATGGCAACACTTTGGCACTTATTAGTGTTTGTGTAGGCACTGAGGTAAGAGCGGGGTTCCAGTCCCATGATGGGAAGGGATGAGGAGAGGAGAGGCCTGGGGCATACAGAGTTGTTCTCACTTTACCCTCGTGGGTGGTAGCCCTCAGGGTCAGTCCTGGTGGAATGTTTGGGGCAGTTTCACCAGATGCCCTCAGAGAGAGTTTGAACTCTCCTCTGGAAGCCCCAGAACCACTCGCTTCACCCCATACCCACTATCTTTGCCACTAGGTCCAGCTTCCCCAAACATCCCCCCAAACATCCCTTCCCCAAACATCCCTTCCCCCAAACAGCCACTCCTCTGCTGCCCAAAACCTTTGCTGCTTTTCTCCCCCCACGAGCTATAGATCAAGTCAAAATCATGGCATTGGAGGCCTTCCACACCTTTCTCTTTCCAGAAGCTCTGGCTGCTCCCCTCGCCCTACCCTCTGTACCGTCTACTTCAACAAGATTGTTCAACCTCATCCTACCTCTAGTCCCTGTTACACCGAGAGTGTGTCTACTCCCTGCCTCTCTCCCATACAGTTGGTTCTCCTTGCTCAGAGTTCCTGACACCCTCACCCACGCATCCAGGACTTTCCTTTCCTTCAAGACCCATCTCAAACCTCAGTTTCTTCAAGAAACTTTCTCTGACCACCCCAACTCAATGGACTCCCCTTCTTTGAACTACGATTGCATTACTGCTCAGACCCGTCATGTGTTTAAACACTTAAACACATCCGCCATTTCAGGTGTTACCACGGCTTAGATACCTCTGTCCAACTGGACTGTAAGCTCCTCTCTGAAAGGGGCTTTTTTTTAAAGGTTTTATTTATTTGAGAGAGAGTGCACATGCGAGAGAGAGCATGAACAGGAGAGAGGGGCAAAGGGAGAGGGAGAAGCAGACACCCCACTGCTGAGCAGGGCGCCGGACATGGGGCTCGATCCCAGGATCCCGGGGTCACAACCTGAGCCGAAGGCAGAGGCTTAACCGACTGAGTCATCCAGGCACCCCTGAAAGGGTATTTAAAAAAGAATTTCTGTTTTTTCCGCACAGCACCTAGTACAGTACCCTGCTCGTAGTTAGGGAATTCATTAGACAATATATGCAAAGGGCTTAGCCCAGTGCCCGGTCTAGAATCAGTGCTGAGGAGATGTGTGGCCTTAGTAAAATACCCCTCAAAGAGTTCCTGATGGATGCCCTGGTGCCCAAATCACCACTTCCACTCAACACATCCTGAGCTGCATGTGTCACCCCTGGGGCATCCACTGAGCCTTAGGCTTGGAGCTCTCATGAGCCATTACGTTGGCAGAGCTCCGTGCGTGGCCACTGGCCTCATCCTCACCTTCTGCTGCTGCCCACTTACCACGAGAGCTCTCAGGACCAGCTCTGTAAATTTGCGGGACCAAGTGAAAAATAGAAATGTGAGGCCGCTGGTTTAAAAATCAAGACTTTCAAGACAGTGAGAGCAGAGCCTCCCTGTGCAGGCACACCTATGAAGCCAGCCCTGCTGGCCATCCCTAGTCTTTGGTGCTGCTCCCCAAGTCCCTGGAACAAGAGACAGCGGAAATCCACATGTCCGCCAGTCCATATCGAATGGTTCTAGTGTCACGTAGTAAAAGCCAGTTTTCCGAAAACGAATTTATTGAACGTCAAATTACCGAATGGCCAAGTGTCCAAATGACCAATTTGTCATATTTGTGGTAGTTTATTTTGTCTCACCTTGCCCCGTGGCCAGGCCCTGCCCAGGCCCCTGATGGTACCTGGGTCCATGCTCTCAGCTTTGTTCTCCCCTGGGTCTCAGGAAATTGGACCATAAAGGAAAGACTGCATCTATTTTCTGTATTCTGATTTCTTTTGAATCAGTCATGGTTTCTTTTGAGGCTCAAGTGAACAGCCACTCTGCCACCCCACATCCCACTCATAGAACATTCAAGAAGGAAAAGCTCAAAGTAAAGGATGCTTCGGTGCTTACTGTGAATAAGATTTCCAAATCAAAGAATCTCTTGCCTTCATTAAACACTGCAGACTTTTCCCTAGCATTTGCATGTACCCTGTCCATTGTGACTACCTAGCAACTTATTTTGTGCTTTCTTCTTGTCCTTCTTTCTCTTTTTCTCCTTTCTTCTTACCTTCTGTGGCATTGATTTTATTTTTTAATCACTTTATCTCTCCCCTCTACTGGTTTGGAAGATAATCACTCTTTTTTTTTTTTTTAAGATTTTATTTATTTATTTATTTATTTATTTAGAGTTTGGGGGGGCAGAGGGAGAGGGAGAGAGAGAATCTCCAGCAGATTCCAGGCTGAGTGTGGAGCCCAGCACAGGGCTCGATCTCACGACTCCGAGATCATGACCTCTGAGCCAAGATCAAGAGTCGGACCCTTGACCGACTGAGCCACCCAGCGCCCCTAGAAGATAAACACTCTTTATATTCATTTAGTCATTACCTGAAAATTAGAGCGTGCATCTTTAATGTGTCACAGTTTTTTTTATTATATTTTTACGCTGTTCATGGATAACATCGGGACCTTAGAACAGTCTAACTCCGTTTCTTTAAACACAGGATCATTTTATAGTCTGCCCAGTATCTGAAGTCTCTGCGGGTCTCTGTTGTTTGCTTTTTTTCTAGCAGCTTCGTGGACATGGTACCTTATTTCCATATGTATCTGGTTATCTTCCTATGCCAGTCCTTGCACTTGAAAAATAATTTGGAGGAATCATTGGAGGCCCGGGATAAAGTTATCTTTCTCCAGAGAGGGAATTTGTGTTTGCTTTGGCCAGGATCCTGGGGCACTGCTCGTCTGCAACCATTTAATCTTGAGACATGAGCCTTCCCGGACAAAAATGAACTCAGGCTGCAAGTCCATGTGGTTCCTAGGTGGTTCACCCTTATCCTGCAAGTATAAATATTTGGAGCCCTCGATTTCTTTGGGGGAGAGTTTCCTATCAGATTTCTCACCTTCTGTTGGCTCTGGGCTTTCATTTCTGCTCCCCTTGAAGGCTTGCTCCTCGGGGCTTTCAACATGAAAGCTACAATTTGCTGGCCCTGGAAAATGCCCTTAGGACAAAAGAAGATTCCTCCCTTCCTAGTCATATTTCTAGGTTCCCATTATCACTTAAGTTGTGTCCTAGAATGCTCACTACCTTGTTAATTATTTATTGGTTTGAAGAAGATTTTCAACAGCATATCTGTCCAGAGATTTTGGGTGGTTTCAACACTTACAAGAAACCAAAGTATACGGCACGCACTTCTGTCGTCATGCTTCGAAGTTGACAGGTGGACTGGGAGGCTAAAGCTACATATACTTTGTGGATGAGGAAACTTGAATTTACTTGCCCAGAGCCACACAGTGTATTAATGACAGAGCTTCAAGGAGAACTTGGGTTTCCACCAGATATCCCTTGCATTCTGCTGTGTCACTGTCACATTACCAAACAATGGAGGAGTGCTGGTCCCCAACGTGCTACCCCCTACTCTTGATAAATGCTGGGAGGATGGCCCACAGTGGCTTCTGCTTTTCCTTCAATGGCTACCCCCAGCAGCATTCCCCAAGGGCGAGACGTGCTTTCTTCATTTAGTCTTTGGCCACCCTGCTTTGTATAGGAAGTCCTAGAGAAAGGGTTGGCAACTCTTCCAAAGCCATGATGTCAAGGTTCCTGGCCCTTTCCTTTCCTTCCTGCCCAAGGACCCCGGTCACATCCTGGTTGTTGCCTTAGAAAGAGGGAGCCCTGTGTCACATCGGGGCCTGATCGTTGGCAAATCCCTGCGTGCCTTCTTGGCTCCTCTGGTGGCCTGACTACCGTCAACCGTCCCCTCTCACACGGTAGTAGCAGTCCCTCAGGTGCACCGCTGGGGAATCTACGTACCAGAGTTTTGAAGTGTATTTACACACGCGTGTTAATTTCTCCATCTGTGCTGTCATCTGTGACTAGCAGAAGTTGATCTTGGAATGTGTTTAAGCAGGTTAGTGGAACAAAAACACCCAGAAAGCCTGCCATCCTGGCATTGCCCAGCTAAGCTGGATCGTTGAAATTGTGCCTTTTGTGGGGCGAGGGGGGGCGCTGGCAGAGGAGACTCGAATGGAGATGGAAGATTCAGGCTGTGGTCTATGACATGAAAGTTCTCAGTGATCACAGCCTTCTCAAGGGAAGCCCAGTGTACAGACACCTCAGCCCCAGACCTGCCCGGACCTTTTCTCCCCTCCTCCCCTCCCCAGTGCAATTGACTTCCATCTTAGAGCTCAGGTGCCATTCATTCTTCTTCCCAAGGATCCTCAGCAGATGTTACAGGTAAAATCAGGCACAGGTGTCTGGAAAGAGGCCGAGAAGGGCAAGCAACGGGAAAAGTGCCCAGAACATAATAACGCTTTCCAACATGTTATAGGCAGATACCGCCAGGTTGCCAGGATTATGTTATATTTTTAGTTTCAACGGTTACATTTTCTGACATTTTGAGCACAGTATTGCTATTGATACTTGAGAAGAACTGTGGATGATTTAGCATACGGTTACAGATTTCTTTTTCATTTAAATAAGAGATTTCACTAAACTTGCTATCCCCTAAGTGTGATGTGATTGCACTGAATGCCTGATGTTTTCCCAGGATAATGAGAAGGAAGATAATTGGAAAGTTGAGAAAGGAAGGTAGTTGGAAAGTGGGGTTCACTAAACCGAAGCTGGATCTCTTCTGTTAAGTGAGGGCCATATGTCTTGCCAGCAGTCATGCCAAGTCACACACCTTCAGCTCTGGAGGCTCTGCTGTAATGAGCAGCGTTTATTTTCCTCTAGGAAGTGAAGGTCTCACTTCATCCCAGCTACTGTTTCCATGGGCCAGAGCTGGGCTAGGCTGAAGGGCGGGTGGAGGGTGATTCTCAGTGGTACCGTGACACTGGTGGGCAGAAACTTTTCAACACTCGTCACCTCCATTTGACCCCACTCTCCAGCTTTTGTTCCTGCCATTGCCAGTCCACGAAGCTGAGATCACCTAGCCTTCTCATCTCCCGATCTATGTTTCCCTCTGTAACTTCATGGCCTACTGTTAACCAGGGCCACCCTGGCTGACTTGCTCAATCTCGGGCCAGAAGAGAGCGTTGAGTGACTGTGGGCAGACAGAGCTGTATGGGAGTGGAGACAGAGGAAGTCAAGAAGGGAACTGTTCTTTCCTTGAGGGCTTACTATGTTCTGGGCACCGTTTGGGGTGCTTTATATGCATTCACTGCATTCATTTGCTGACCGCAAAAGGAAGGGTCAAAATGGCTCAACCCTAAAGGGTGGGAGGCCCCCTTGTTTCCCCTGCAATAGATGAGGTGGGTACTGTGTCGGGGAGAGATTACCCTGGGAGGAGTAAAGAGCCTTGCGGTCAGACAAGCACTTGACTTTAAATGAGCCATTTCCCTTCCCTGGGCTTCAGTTTACTCCTCTGTAAAATGGCCGCATAGTCTTTGGTCAGCTTTATCACACATGACTCTTGTGGGGGCACAGTGATAGAGATTAGAGGGTTTAGAAAGGTATACAATATTGTGGGGCACCTGGGTGGCTCAGTCAGTTAGGCATCTGCCTTCGGCTCAGGTCGTGATCCCAGGGTCCTGGGATCGAGCCCCGCGTCAGCCTCCCTGCTTGGCGGAGAGCCTGCTTCTTCCTCTCCCCATCCCCTGCTCGTGCTCTCTCTTGCTATCTCTCTCTCTCAAATAAATAAAATCTTAAAAAGAGACAGGTATACAATATCGTATAAAATCATGTGAGGCATACAGAGCCAGAATCCAGATGGGGTGGGGGATTCCAAATCTCAGCCCAGCAACCTGCCATCCGGGTGGTTTGGGCAAGTCGCTTAACCTCTATGTGCCTTAGTTTCCACATCTGTAAATGAAGATATGGATAGTACCTCTTCGTTGGGGTTTTGTAAGAGAAAATGAGATAACGTATATAAAAAACATTGAGAATAGTTCTGGCATTCAGTAAGGGCTATGTAAGTACTATTTATTGTTATAAATAGTAGATACTATAAAGTATCCTGTTCCCCTGTCTTTCCCATATGTGCTCTCGCAGTGTTAATAACCCTTAAAGCAACAGAACTTGGCTAATGCCGCAATCCCATATACACTGTGTGTAGTTCTCAAGGAGCTAGCGTGTAAGGCATAACCGTGCCCTAGGACATACATGCGCCACAGCACCTGCTATTTAAGGAGGGGGAAGCTCAGTACTCCCCAGTGGATGAGAGGCAGGCTGCTTTAAAACTGACAGCCTCTGATGTGAATGTAATAAAGGATTCACTTACATAAATTCAAGATTCCAGGGTGCCTGGGTGGCTCAGTTGGTTAAGCGTCTGCCTTCGGCTCAGGTCATGATCCCAGCGTCCTGGGATCAAGTCCCACGTTAGGCTCCCTGCTCAGCAGGGAGTCTGCTTCTCCCTCTACCCCTCTCCACTGCTCATGATCTCTCTTTCATTCATTTTCTCTCAAATAAATAAAATCTTTAAAAAAAGAAATTCAAAGTTCCTTTGAACTTTCAGAAACATGTACTGCATTAAGGGGCATATGCTCTGCAGCAAAGAAGATCCAGCACCATTTCATTACTCTAAAGCATTTAATGAGCACCTACTTTGTGCCATTTGGGAGATACCAAGAGGACTGAGGCCTAGTCTCTGATTTCAGAGAGGTGATGGTTTAGTGGCAGAGAGAAGACACACCCTCATACTCAACCCGTCGTAAGGCAGGACAGTGTTAATTATGAGGCAAAATGAGAATGTACCCATACCCTTTATAAGCTGAAACAATATAAATGTCAGTGGTTGCAGTTTTTTGTACAGGCCTTAACAATTGCAAAGTGCCGTAGGCACCAGGGATCATTTCTTGCTGGGGCATCGGGGAAGCACGGAACATGAGGTTTCCAACAGGCAGAACTGAAGGCACAGCATACCAGCAAAGCCTCGGAGAGGAGAGCACACAGAGCATGAAGGCACCAGTGAGTAGCTGGTGTGAGGGATAGCAAGGCTGAAAAGTGTGTTTGGGGCTGGGCTGAAATGCCATTTTAGAAAGTTCGGTTTATAGAGTAGGCAGTGGAGAGCCATGGGGAATTTTGGAGCAGAGCAGTTGCCTCATCAAATTGCCCTTTTGGAAGGCACTCTGACAGTGGGACACAGGAAATGCCACCCCCTCTGGCCACCTCAAGGACATCTGTCTTGCAATGTTCTCTCTGTCGTGCATCAACAATCTTTCTCTCTCCATGGATGTGCAACGGGAGCCTGCTGCTTTCCAAAAGAGAGAAAGAGAGAAAGAAAAGGAAAAAAAATCCAAACAAATGAAACTATCCTCTGACTCCAAATTCCCTTCCAGCCTCCCGCCCCCATTTCCCTACTGCCTTGATAGCAAAACTTCTAGAAAAAAAATAGATGTCTTTACTCTTGTTTCTGCTTCCTCACTCATCACACTCCTCTCAACATCTCAAAATGCTCTAGACAGCTTTCTCTCCCCCAGTATGTGATGGTCACTCATGTCAGGGTCACCAAGGACCTCCATGGAGTCACCGCCAATGGTCATGTCTCTGTCCTCTTTCTACAAGGCTCTCTTCTCTTTCTCTTCACAGCTCCATACTCTCCAGTTTCCCTCAGATCTCTCCACCCATCCCTTGGCAGCCTCCCTTGCTGACCATTTCTTCTCTACCTCACCTCCAATGGCTGGAATGCCCCACAACTCAACTCTAGGTCCTCTGTATCAGTAGTCTCTCATAAAATGACCTCACCCAATTTCATAGTTTTAAAAAATTCTCTACATTATGGGACGCCTGGGTGGCTCAGTCAGTTAAGCGTCTGCCTTCAGCTCAGGTCGTGATCCCGGGGTCCTGGGATCAAGTCCCACATCAGGTTCCTTCCTCAGCAGGGAGCCTGCTTCTCCCTCTGCTGCTCCCCTTGCTTGTGCTAACTCTCCCTCTGACAAATAAATAAATAAAATCTTTAAAAAATATTCTCTACATGCTGATGAGGCTCGCATTTATATCTTTTTTTTTTAAAGATTTTATTTATTTATTTGATAGAGAGAAAGACAGTGAGAGAGGGAACACAGAGCCACCCAGGCGCCCCTCGCATTTATATCTTTAGCTCTCACCTCTCCTTTGAGCTTTGGACTCCTATATCCTAACATCTACTTAAATCTCCACTTAGGGTTCTAGCATCTCAGAATCTTGTCATGGCCCCTAACCCTCTTGATCCATGCTCCTCTTACCCCCACCATGAAATTGTTCCCATCCGACCTCATGCTTCCCCACCCAAGTGGTACCATTTGTCCAAGACCAAAACTGAAGCCTCGTTCTTGATCATCCTTTCTGTCACCCAACACATCCTGTTCATGTATTTATCAACAAATGCTATTGGCTGTGCCTCTGAAACACATTTTAAGAATCTATCCATTCTGTCTCCACTGCTCTTATCTGGGTCCAAACCATCATCATCATCTCTTGCCTAGGCAACAATAATAGTCTCCTAACTGGTCTTCCCACTTATACTTTTGCTCCTCTGTGTTATTATATATCATTATTATATAATTATTAATTATAGGGTCTATAGTAAATTCTCCAGAGAGCCTCCAGAGAGAGCTTTTAAAAATGTAAGTAAGATCATGTCATTCATCTGCCCAAAACCATGCGATAGCTTCCCCTTGTACTTAAAATAAAATCCAAACTCCTAACTGCAGCTTATAAGGGCCCTAGAGGCTCTGGCCCCTGCATGTTTCTTGAGCCTCATCTTGTGCCAAACGCCCTCTTGCTCACTGTATTACAGGCTCGCTGTCTTTTCTGTTCTGTAAACAAGTGTGTGGGGGGGCGGGGGGTGGTAGGAGAGGAGAAGTCTCTCTCTCTCTCTCTCTCTGCTTGTGCTCTCTCTCTCTCTGACAAATAAATCTTTTTTAAAAAAAACTTTTGCACCAACTCTTCTCTCTTCTTGGGATGTTGTTCCCCTGATTCTTTACATGCAACGGGCTGCTTCGCGTCACTTAGGTCTCAGCATGTGACCTCCTCAGAAAGGTCTGTCTGGGCCGCCTAAAGTAGCCACCTTTCCTTGCCATCACTTGGTGATACATCAGGTTGTTTTCTTTTCTTTTCTTTTTTAAAGGTTTTATTTATTTAGGGCGCCTGGGTGGCTCAGATGGTTAAGTGTCTGCGTTGGGCTCAGGTCATGATCCCAGGGTCCTGGGATCGAGTCCCGCATCAGGCTCCCCACTCCTTGGGAGCCTGCTTCTCCCTCTGCCTCTCTCTCTCTCTGTCTCTCATGAATAAATAAATAAAATCTTTAAAAAAAAAGATTTTATTTATTTATTTGACAGAGAGAGACACAGTGAGAGAGGGAACACAAGCAGGGGGAGTGGGAGAGGGAGGAGCAGGCTTTCTACTGAACAGAGAGCCTGATGTGAGGCTTGATCCCAGGACCCTGGGATCATGACCTGAACCGAGGGCAGACGCTTCACTGACTGAGCCACCCAGGCGCCCCTATTTTCTTCATAGTATTTATCTCTATCAAGATAATTTGCTAAGTGCTTATTAAGTGTTAAAGGTAATTCTTGAAGCGTTAGCTGCTCCCTACCACACAACCTGAAGGTAAGCTCCATGAGGGCAGCAAGCTTTTTCTGGCCTGTCTGCCACTGCATCCCCTATGCCTGGAACAGCATCTGGCATGTAGTAGACACACAATAAATATGTATCGAACGAGTGTTGAGTAAATTAATCGGCAGCACCATGGTCACTGCAGTAATACGGGCAACAGGCAGTAAAGCCGTTAATTAATTTGGTGGCAGTACGCAGCAAAATGGAGGAAGGAAAAAATCAATATTAGACCAAACCCACCTAGATTTCATCGAAGGGTATTTAATACTGGAAACACCAGGAGACTCTTCCTAGGTCACAGTTTCTATTACAGAGTAGCAAAACGAACCACAAATCAATTAAGCGATAAGTCATTATCCACCCATTAATCAAAAAAAAAAAAAAAGAGAGAGAGAGAGAGAGAGAGAGGGAGAGAAATAAAGGGCCAGATCAGTAGAACTTGCTATCTGGAAATTATAGGAGTAGAAGGGAGAGATAAATGACGATTCCATGATTTCTTTCCATTAAAACAAACTAGAGAGTTTGGGAGAATTGCTGGTGGGTGGAAAGGGGGATGACAGGTGCAGTTTAGAGCAGGCTGATTTTTACTCATCCCCTGAGGTTTCTGGCAGAGCCTCTCGATGTGGGTCTAGGATTCTGCGGGAAGGACTCGAGGGGAGATAGAAATTGAGGGTATCACCAGCACAGAGATGAGAGTGTAAAGTCATGGGAGTGGGGGTCCTTGAGGAGTCCAAAGCAACTGAAGGGTAAAGGAAATCCTTATTTCAAGAGATCTGTTTTGCACATCTCATAGCTCCCAGGAAGTACATACAAGCGGAAAGCATGGATTATAGTAATCTCCAATTTCCCCAGCCTCTTCCCCTCTGCCACTGCCGTCCACCCCCTCCGTTGAACAGTTCTGTGAATTCTTTCCCAGGCAGGGGGCCCCAGGCATGGGCCATGAGGAGGCATTGTCATCCTCCCTGATGTCAGCTTCCTAGCATATGCTCCTCACTACTCACAGGGACAGATAGCGAGATTAGCAATGGAGAATATCTTGGAATGACTGAGATCGGTTGGGGAAAAGGCCTGGCTATAAAGTCACGGGCACTATTTTGCTCTCCCCATACAAACGCACCTTCCGATCTCTTCCACACCAGAAACAATGCAGTCAGCGGCCAGGGCATCAACAATCTCACCCAGACGCATAGTTTTTTGTATCTGGCTAATACCGTCAGTTGAAGTGCTGTCATAATTTTTATTCACTGCCAGTGTGTGGCTTGGCAAGAGGATGGAGGTCATCTGAGTAGCAGGGCTGGGATGAGGTCCTCGGGCCTCTGGGCCCAGCCCCTCAGCTCAGAAGGAGCTGTGGGCAACAATCTCAGACCTTACCCTCTCCTTTTGCCACTAAGCAAGGTCCCATCCTCCATGCCAGGCTTCATCTTGAACCCCTGGTGGGAGCCAAGAACCTTTCCGAGATGGATTATTCTGCTTCCCTTGGCTGATTGGCACCACCCAGTGTCAGGGCTTGTGCAGAGAGTATATAACAGGGTCCCTAATGAGGACATGACAATGAGGGTTTTGTTTTGATTGAAGGACCTATTTGTCCTGTGTCTGTGTCTAGACCGCACAAGGCAAACCTATGGTGGGGGGCGGGGGGTGGTAGGAGAGGAGAAGGCTCTAAAACAGACACTCACAGGACAAGGTGGCAAGTGGCCTAAGCCTCTTAGCTGCTACAGAAACTAAACCTAGAACTTCATTCTGGGCCTTGGGCCCTGAGCTTAAGCAGAAAGAGAGAGGTAGGTTTTCTTCTAGAACAAGACTAGACAGTGTGAATTTGGATTCTAGAAAAAAATTCTACTCACATTGAAAAAAAAAAGATGAATACTCCATGGAAGCAGTGACTTTCTGTGACTTGTTCACCTCCATGTCCCCAGGGCCCAGAAGAGTACCTGGCACATAGTAGATGCACAATAAACACTTGTTGAATATGTGAATGGAGGAAAAAAAGATTTGAATGTGAATCTCTGGTCTTAGAATTTTATTGATAAACTCAGCTTGTCCAGTGGAAAAATCTCCCAAGCTTTCATTGGAAGAATTTAATTTGTGTAACATTCTGGGCAATAAGCCAAAAGCCCGCAGAGATTGCTTTTAAAAAATGGTCTTGTGCCCATTTCTTCCCTTTTGTGTTTCTCTCTAGACCTAATGTTCCATATTGACCATTTTCAGATTTTTTTTCTCTTGGGCTAATAATCAGTGTAAGCTCCCATTTTTCCATCCCCTGTCACTGGGTTGCTACCGAAATTTGAGGCTCTGGGAACTTGGATTTCCATTTTCATGCTGATCTCTGTTTCAAATGACATTAGTGGGTGGTCCTTATGGAAAATATATGTGTCTGTGTGCACGCACATGTGCATGCATGTGTGGAAGCAATTTTAAGTGCTTGGGAGAAGGAAAAGAACTAAGGAGGACAATGGAGGCTGATGATTCACACCTTCTCAGCCTGTCACTAGATCCATTATAAGCACTAGACAGGAAGACACCTCATCAGGTACCGAGTCTCAAATAGATCCTAAGGTGAAGCTCTCACAGTTTAAGGTAGTGATTGGCCTTCCAAAAACACATGGATGGTGACTCCACTAACTCTCGGCAGTTCCAAGGGCATGGTACAGGAGGAGCCTGGGAAGCTTGGAAGCCAAGCTGTAAACAGTATGTCCACCTGTCTGAGAGGAGGCTGTTGGGGCAGCAGGTACCATCTACTCTAGTCCCCTGGCCCAGGCTGAGCCAAGCTCCTCATGCTGCCTAATTCAGAAACCGGAGCCCCGTACTCTCAGCCCTCCTCCCAGCTTCTCCCACCATCTCCAGAAATTGCTGAGAAAGGGAAATCAGCACTGTTAGATTCCTTGTTGGTGAACAGGCAAGAACTGAAGGAACGGGCAGGTGTCAGAGGTCATGAACAATCTCTAGGTCAGCAACACTGGAGAATGAGTTACTCAAGACAACAGAATACTGGGACATGAACCAGAAGACCCCCAGGAAATGGTTCACATAGCTGGGTAGTGTAAAAGTTTTCTTTGTTTTGTCTTACAGAGAATGTAAAGTCATGGTCAAGAATTTCTGTTTTCAGTCCCTCCACCTTGTGGGGTTACTAACAATGGCAACTAACGTTTATCGTTTACTATGTGGCCAACAGTGCCTTAATCCTCCAAAGCACATTATCTCACAACTTTATTTCATCATCAGTGATTCCCATGGGGCGGGTACTATTAATGTTTTCACCAGTTTTTAGATGATGAAGCCGGGGCTTAGAGTGGTGAATAAGTTTTCCTGGGTCAACAGCTACTGAGTCACAGAGGCGGGATTAAGAAGCAAGGCTCTCTAACTTCAGAGCCAAATCTGTTAACCAATACATTATCATGGATGTGTTCCTTCCTTTGACCCTTTTAGAATATGTGATAATTTTATAAAGTCTTAAGCTGATGCAGTGGCAATGCAAGTGGATGACTTTTGGGTTTTTTTTAAAGATTTATTTGAGAGAGAGAGAGAAGAGGGGCAGAGGGAGAGAAAGAGAGAGAGAAAATCCCAAGCAGACTCCCTACTGAACACAGAGCCCGATGTGGGGCTCCATCTCACGACCCTGAGATCATGACCTGAGCCAAAATCAAGAGTCAGACGCTCAACCAACTAAGCCACCCAGGAGCCCTGGAAGTGGATGATTTTGTAAAAGTTTTGACTTCTTTCATGGAAAAAGGGATTTCATAACATTGCCATAACCCCTTTCCACGTCAGAAAAGCTCAAAAGATAAGGGCATTGTGGTATACTTTAATCCTTTGTTAAATACGAAACCATGTTATAGATATTATTAAACTATGAACAGACAGTGGTGGCTTCCACTGTGGAAGCTTCTGATAGGTGCATGGAACAGGTATCTCATACACACAGATATATTAGGTTCATGTAGGTTCTTCTGAGATGTGTGACATACTCAGGAACAGACCCCCATGTAACTGAGGTGAAGGGTATCTGAGGCAGGGCTTTCCTATGTATTAACTTCCAGGAGGGAAGTGAGATTAGAATATAGAGAAGTGTAGGCTTCAGATATACATTTAAAAAATTATTTTTATTCATTTATTTTATTTTATTTTTTATCATATTATTTTTATTCATTTATTTGAGAGAGACAGAGAGAGAGAGAGAGGGAGTGCAAGCAGGGACCCCGGGATCATGAACTGGCCCAAAGTCAGACCCTTAACCGACTGAGCCACCCAGGCACCTCAGCTTCAGATATACTTGATGGAATGAGCTGTGCCTGGTTGAAGAATGAGTTGCTATCAGTGGTTCAGAAGCGGGTGAGAGAGTTGGGGTCCCAATAGGTTCTAAAGCTTGAGGTTCTCAATACTTTTTCTGAGGTAACTACCAGTTTCGGCCAGTGCAGATGGGTGGGGGGGGGCGGATTGAAAGCTCCATGTCTTCCAGATTACAAGGCTATGTAAGTTTATGATTCCAGGATTGGATATGTCAGGTTGAACTGACATTACAACTGTCAGGTTGTCTCTGTTTCTTTATCTATAAAGAGTAACTGATGGAAAGATATAGGCCATTGAGTAGTCACCAACTGGCAACCTTTCTAGGGTATTAGTTCCCTATGTGTTCTAACTGTACGGCTATCATTTGCTCTAAGGTTCATTCAAGGCCCAGGCACTTTTGACACAGTACATACAATTAGGCGAAATCTTGCCAAGATGGAGACCCTCCGACCAAGCTACACATGGTGGGATAACTCTTACTCCACCTAAGACTCTCAAGACTGTGCCATACCACATTGGGCAGGCCCCACCCAGCCCAGAGCCCTTTCTTCTTTCCTTGACACAGCCTTTCAGGGCCTTTGTCCACTGATCAGGATAATCCCACAAAGCACCTTCTTAGACCCAGGCCCGTACCACTATAGTGCATATCCACAGGCAACCCTCCTGGCTCCCACCCATGCTTCACGTACCATCAGGCGGCCCTTGCTCACATGAGAAGCCGTACTCTAACAGTGCATGGAGTAAGAGATTTCTTTTTGAGTTCACACCTCGGCTGTGATACATACTGAGACAAGTCTGCTTTCCACCAGAGTGTATGCTACAATTATGCAGCCTTGAAACTGGGAATCACTGGGTCAGAGCGAATGCCCCCCACCACTTTTCTCATTGTAATAAATATTGTGAAAGTGAACACTTAAGTGGCTTTTCCAAATTTAAATTCCACTGAAGTGTATGAATGTACATTGGATTGATTTTCCACATTTTGTTTTATCCCGTTCATGTATTGATGGACATTTGAGTTGTTTCCACTTTGGGGCTTTTATAAATAATACTGCCATGAACACTTTTTTAAAGATTTTATTTATTTATTTGAGGGAGAGAGAGAGCATGCATGGGGAGGGGCAGAGGGGGAGTGAGAGAATCTTAAACAGACTCCCTGCTGAGCGAGAAGCCCATTGCAGGGCTCGATCCCATAACTCCGAGATCATGAACTGAGCTGAAACCAAGAGTTGGACGCCTAACTGACTGAGCCACCCAGGCACCCTGCCATGAACATTTCTGTACAAATTTTTTGTGTGGACATATGTTTTCATTTCTCTTGGACATATACCTCGGAGTGAAATTGTTGAGTCATATGGTAACTCTTATGTTTAACATTTCGAGGAATAGTCAAACTGTTTTCAACAATGGCTGAACCGTTTTACATTTGCACCAGCAACATATAAGGGTTCCAATATCCCCAAATACTTGCCAACATTTGTTATTTACCTTTAAAAAAATTATAGCCATCCTGTTGGGCATGAGGTGGTATCTAATTGTGGGTTTGATTTGAATTTCCCTAATATATTGCTGAGAATCCTGTGTTTTTTTGTTTGTTTGTATATCCTCTTTGGAAAAATTTCTGTTTAAGTCCTTTACCATTTTAAAATTCTTTACCATTTTAATCCTTTATTAATTTTATTATTGTGTTGTAGAAGTTTCTCATATATTCTAGATATAAGTTCCTCATCATATATATGATTTATAAATATTTTCTCCTATTTTGGGCATTGTCTTTTCACTTTCTTGATAGTGCCCTTTGACACACAAAACTTTTTTAATTTTTATGAGGTCAGTTTATTTTTTTCCCCCTTTGGTTGCTTATACTTTGGTGTCATATCCAAGAAAATGTTGCCTAGTTCAAATACATGAAGATCAACCCCTCTATTTCCTTCTAAGAGTTCTACGTTCTATAGTTTTAGCTCTTATATGTAGGTCTTTGAACCATTTTGAGTTAAATTTTGTGTATGATGTAAGGTTGGTGTCAGAATTTCTTGTTTTGCATCTGGATATCCAGTTGTCCTAGAGCCATTTGTTGGAGACTGTTTTTTTCTCTTTAAATGGCCTTGGACTCCCAATTCTATCCCATTGATCTATACATCTATGCTTATGCCAGTACCACACTGTCTTGATTACTCTAGTTTTTTAGTAAGTTTTGAAACTAGGAAGTGTGAGTCTTCCAACTTAGTTCTTTTTTTCAAGATCGTTTGGCTATTCTGGGACTCTTGCATTCCCATATGAATTTTAGAATCAGCTTATTAATTTCTCCAAAAAAAAGGCCACTGGAGTTTTGGAAGGGATTGCATCGAATCTATAGATCATTTGGGGGAGTGATACCTTCTTAATAATATTAAGTCTTTCTGTCCATAAACATGGGAGGTTTTTCCTTTTATTTTTAAATTTCTATCAACAATGTTTTATTGTTCTTGGTGTACAACTTTTTCAATTCTTTGGTTAAAGTTATTCCTAAGTATTTTATTCTTTTTGATCCTGTTGAATTGATTTTTTTTAAAGATTTTATTTATTTATTTGACAGAGAGAGACAGTGAGAGAGGGAACACAAGCAGGGGGAGTGGGAGAGGAAGAAGCAGGCCTCCCGTGGAGCAGGGAGCCCGATGCAGGGCTCGATCCCAGGACCCTGGGATCATGACCTGAGCCGAAGGCAGACGCTTAACAACTGAGCCACCCAGGCGCCCTGAATTGATTTCTTTTTTTTTTATTTTTTTTAAAGATTTTATTTATTTATTTGAGAGAGAGAATGAGAGAGAGAGAGAGAGCACGAGAGGGGGGAGGGTCAGAGGGAGAAGCAGACTCCCTGCCGAGCAGGGAGCCCGATGCGGGACTCGATCCCGGGACTCCAGGATCATGACCTGAGCCGAAGGCAGTCGCTTAACCAACTGAGCCACCCAGGCGCCCCTGAATTGATTTCTTAATTTCATTTTCAGATGTTCTATTCCTAATGTGTAGAAATAGAAATTTTATATTGATCTCATATTCTACAACTTTGCTGAACTCATTTATTGTTTCTAATAGTTTTTTCAGTGGATTCCCTAAGATTTTCTAATTATAAGGTCATGTCATCTGTAAATAGGGGTGGATTTACTTCTTCCTTTTCAATCTAGACACCATTTATTTCTTTTTCTGGACTAATTGCCCTGGCTAGAACCTCCAGTACAATGTTGAATAGGAATAGTGAGAGTTGACATTCATGTCTTATGATCCTAGGGAGAAACTTTCAGTCTTTCATTATTATGATGTTAGCTGTGGATTTTTCATAGATGCCCTTTATCAGGTTGGACAAGTTTCCTTTTTTTTTTTTTTAAAGATTTTATTTATTTATTTGAGAGAGAATGAGAGAGAGCACATGAGAGGGGGGAGGGCCAGAGGGAGAAGCAGACTCCCCGCCGAGCAGGGAGCCCGATGCGGGACTCGATCCCGGGACTCCAGGATCATGACCTGAGCCGAAGGCAGTCGCTTAACCGACTGAGCCACCCAGGCGCCCCGACAAGTTTCCTTTTATCTCTGGTTTGTTGAGTGTTTTTATCATGAAGGACTGTTGAGTTTTGTCAAATGTTTTTTTCTGTATCTCTGAGATGATCATGTGGGGATATTCTTTATTCTATTAATATTGTGTGTTACATTGATTGATTTTCATGTATTGAACCAATCTTGCATTTTGGGGACAAATCCCATCGGTCATGGTGTATAATATTTTTCATATGCTTTTAGCTTTGCTTCCCTACTATAATGTTAAGATTTTTACATCTATATTTGTAAGGGGTGTTGGTCTGTTGTTTTCTTGTGACATCTTTGTCTGGTTTGAGGGTGACACTGGCCGCATAGAAGGAATTAGGAAGTGTTCCCTCCTCTCTTAATTTTGGAAGAGTTTGTGAAGTGTCAGTGTTATTTCTTCTTTTAACATCTTGTAGAATTCACCAGTGAAACCTTCTTGTCCTGGGCTTTTCTTTGTAGGAAGTTTTTGATTATTAACTCCATCTCTTTATATAGGTCTATTCAGGATTTTAAATTTCTTTTTTATAGTCAGTTTGGTCATTTGTGCAACACTTTACATTTTGTTATGGTTCTTTAAGCTTTTTATTCTAGAACTGTGTTCCCTTCTTTTTTTCCCCCATGACCTTGATTTTTAAAGAAACCAAGTTTGTTGTCTTGTCTCTATATTCTATATGTGTGTGATTGTTTTTATGATAGTGTCATTTAACATGTCCTTCTTTCCCTTGTATTTCCTCCCACCTGGAAGTTACATCTGATAGTCTGGTTAAACATTTTTCTTGCCAACATTCAGTGTTTTAAAAAATTTACATTTGGACGGTCTGATGGATGAACATGGGATCTCATTAATTACTAGGAAGATTGGATGCATTTTCAGATGCATTGGCCACTTGGGTTTACTATTCTGTAGTGTTGTTTTTTATTCTTTCCCCATTTTGCTATTGTGTGGATTATCTTTGTCTTGATTTGTAGGTGTTTATTGTATATTCTAGATGATTGTATATGTATTTTTTGTTTAGATCTTTAATTCACGAGAAATTTATTTTTTGCAAATGATGTTATTTTAGATAAGTATACTATTTATTTAAATTGATAACCAGTTGTCCAGATGCCGTTTGGAACAGTCAGGCTTTTCATTGATTTGAGATGCCACTTTTATCATAATCTAAATTCCCATCTATACATGAATCAGTTTATTGATTTTTCATTATACTGATTTATTTTTTATCCAGTGCTATGCAAATACATTTTTAATTACTCAGATGTATCATATGCTTTGATACCTATTAGGGCAAGTAGCTTCTCTATGTCTTTTAAAAATTATCTTGGCTGGGGCGCCTGGCTAGCTCAGTCAGTGGTGTGTGTCACCCTTGATTTCAGGGTTGCGATTGTGAGCCCCATCTTGGGTATGGAGATTACTTAAAAATAAAATCTTAAAAAATTAAAAATCATCTTGGCTATTCTTGCATATTCACTTTATTTTTAAATTTTAGACTCAGCTTGTCAAATCTTGTGAAATATCTTTTGGGATTTAGATTGTCATTGTGTTGCTTTTACAAGATTACTTTTGTGAGAATTTGTATCCTCAGCATCATGTCTTGCATCTATAAGCAGGTCCTTTTTTAGATTGTTCAGTAAAGTTTCATAGTTTTCTCCATTAAAATTTTGATCATTTTGGGGGTCAGATTTATTCCTATTTATATCAATCTTTTTTTTTCTATTACAAATGTGATGTTTTTCTATTACATTTTCTAATTGGTTATTGCCAATATACAGAAAACTATTGATTTTTGGCCTGTGAACCATATACCCCATCAATTTAAAAAGCGCTATGAGCTCCAGATAGTTTACTTTTCACTTTGTTGTTAAACCTATTTTCTCTTTATCTCTTACTGTTTTGACAGTAAGAGATAAATATCTAGTACCATATGGAATAGTGGTTGCTAGTGATCATCCTTTTCTTCTTTTGCATTTTAATGAAAATGCTTTTCAATTTTCACCAGTAAAGCAGGCTTGCTATAGGTTTTTAATAGATAAGTTTCCCCAAGGTAAGAAGTTCCTAGTTTACTAAAAGATTTGTTAAATCATGGATGTGTGGTATACTGAATGTAGTTGCAAGCTTGAGACCAAGTCCCATCTTCATTAGAAAAGAATTGCATAGGCAGCACGGACTTCTCTGGGCTGCAGAGCATTGGCTTGTGTTGACTTGAACTCTGGGCAGATGGACCCTGCTTATCAAAGCTAGGTATGAATTCCTTCTGCAGACGCTGTTGCCTGCCTGCCTTAGTTTTCAAGCCAACTGGGAGCAGAAGAGAATAGGGAACTGTGATTCATTACACCATTGGCGTGTAGAAGCCCTTGGGTCCAGAAATTATCTTGGCCTTGGTTTTTGTTTTTGTTTTTGTTTGTTTGTTACTGCCTTGGGAGAGAAAGGCTACTACCACCTTGAAGACTGTCGTAGTGTTCCTGCAGCAGCCACCGCTTTGGGCTTATTGCCTTTGCTCTTTCCATGCCATTTGATTTGCAGCGCCATATGACAGCTTCAGCTCCTGCTTCCTGAAACAACAACAACAACAACAACAACAACAAAATTCATGCTTCTTACCCTAGCTTAGAAGAACTGGCGGCTGAAGGCAAATGCCTAACAGGTGCTTTCCTCAAAAGAACCTATCTTCCTCACACTTTTGGGAAATACCTGAAAAGCACAGTGGAACAAAGTATTCTTCAGTCAGGTCATGGGCAAGGGGAAGGAGCTAGGTGTCCACAGACCTGGATTCTAATATTAGCCCCTTTACTCATTTGCTCTATGAGCTGGCACAGATCATTTAATTGCTTTGTGCCTCAGTTTCCTGTCTGCCAAAGGAGGATAAAAACAGTATCTATCTCAAAAGACATTGTGATGATTAAAGGAGATACGTATAAGATGCTTAGCGAAGAATCTGGCAATATGCAGCGTTCTGAATACTATCTGTAAGAAGGGAGTACTGAATGGAATCGTGAAAAGCCTCAGAGTGAAAGGGGAGAGACACTGTCTTATTCTATACCCATCTCTCTCCAGTGACTTGCAAGCAGCCACTCACTAAATTATTTGAGCCTAACTAAAGAGAACCAAGATTCCCCCAAAGAGGCTTTCAGGAGCCCCCTGCTTGTAGACTAGCCATTTCTTCGTGGGAAGGGTGAGCACATGAAAGTGGGCATTCATTGCAAAAGCAGCGATTCCTTAGACCTGAACAGAAGCTCTAAAGCCCTCAACACTGCTCAAAATGAGCTTGGGACCGCCTTGATTTCATCCCTAAATAACACGATTTGCCCTAGTCTTCCAGGGGTTTTGTTAGCAAGGTGAAGAGCACAATTCCAGGACTGCTCGAGGCTATATACCCCTCCCATGCACCCCGAACCATGCTTGTCTGTTTACTGCTCTGAACATCAGAGTGCCTTGGTTGTTTAAAGGAGAAACCAGATGGTGTATCTAATTTGGGCTCTGACATGCTCCTGCTTTGGCTAAGCCATTCCCCTACTCTGTTTGAACAATTTCGTACTTGTAGAAAGAGGATGACACTGTGAGTCAGACCTCTTCCATCAGGACTTGTGAGGAAGAGAATTAGACAAGTTTAAAACAACAACAGTGATAACAATAGTAATAATAATGCTACCATTTAATGAGTACGTTGTCTGTCAGTGAGAACACTGCTGGAGTACTCTGCATTGTTTGGCTCATTCAGTACTTACAAGAACCCCATGAAGCAGGTACTATTGTATATTTATGTGACATAAGAGAAAATGGAGGTGGGATGCCTGGGTGGCTCAGTTGGTTAAGATCTGCCTTCGGCTCAGGTCATGATCCCAGGGTCCTGGGATCGAGTCCCGCATCAGGCTCCCTGCTCTGCGGGGAGCCCGCTTCTCCCTCTGTGTGCCACTCCCCTTGCCTGTGTGCTCCCTCTCTCTCTGACAAATAAATAAAATCTAAAAAAAAAAAAAAAAAAAAAAAGAGGAGGCCCAGAGAGGTTAAATAACTTGTTCAGGATCTCCTAACTGGTATTTTATAGTTTCTGTTGCTATTGCTATTATAAATGAGGTATTTTTCTCTCAGATATCCTAATAAGTTCTTGCTAATGTATAGGAAAGCTACTGATTTTTAGTAAGCTGATATTTTATCTAACCACCCTGCTGGACTTTCATACTGGTTCTGATATTTTATCAGTTAACAATCTCAGATTTCTATATAGCCATATTGTTTGCAAATAACAGCAATTTTGTCTTTTGCTTTCTAATACTTATTCTCTTATTTATTTTTCTTACTTCATTGTATAGGTTAGGACATCAGAGTGTTGAATAGTAAGTGGGAATAGTGGTCATCCTTGTCTTATTTCTCATCTTAATGTTTTCTCAGTAAGTACTACCAATAACAACTAAGGTTTATTGAGTACTTAATATTGCCTGACACTCTGGGAAGTACCTTTATATATTTTATGTCATTTAATCCTCATACCAATACTATGAGGAATGTGCTATTATTGCCCTCATTTTTGTGGATGAGGACAGTGAAACTCAGAGAGATTAAATAATTTGCCCAAGAACATACACATTATATATGATGGAACCAAGATCCAAACCTAAGTGGTCTGACTCCAAAGCTTCTTGTGCTCATAGCCAAAATTACCCCCTGGTAGTTTTTTCAAGGTTTGTTGAGGAAGTTCTATTCCTTGTGTGCTATATGGGTTTTTATCAAGAGTGGGTATTATAAATTTTGTCAGATTTTTTTTCTGCATCTGTTGGGATGATTGTATAGTTTGTCTCTTTTAATCTATCTTTGTAGTGGATTACATTAATTTGCTAATGTTGACCTATCCTTACATTCCTGGCATAAACTCTACTTGGGCAGAATGTCATTTTAATAAGCTGTTAAATTCCATTTGCCTTGGGATTTTTGTATTTATATCCACAAGTGATATTAGTCAATACTTTTTTTTTTCTTTCTAGTCCTGTCTGTCTGATTTGTGGGAGCAGCTCATCTTTTTCTGTTCTATGGAGCCATTTCTATAAAATGGGTGTTGTCAGTGATTAAAGGCTTGGAAGGACTGGGGCACCTGGGTGGCTCAGTTGGTTAAGCATCTGCCTTTCACTCAGGTCGTGATCTCGGGGTCCTGGGATCAAGCCCCGAGGCTGGCCGGTTGGTCAGCTGGGAGTCTGCTTCTCCCTCTGCCCCTCCTCCCACTTGTGTGCTTTCTCTCTCTCAAATAAATAAATAAAATCTTTTAAAAAAAAGCTTGGAAGGATAAAACTGCTTATCCTTTCAATCCATTCTATGTTCTTTGTCTATGATTTTCTACTTCTTATTGGGTAGATTTTAGTAATTTGTCTTTTCCTAGAAATTTTCCCATTGAAACATATTAGTTTAAAATGTTACGTAGTATTGTCTTATTTTTCTTTTTAGTATTGTCTTATTTTTAATATTGCCTTGGTACCTGTATTCATGCTCCTATTTGGCTTCCTGGAGGTATTTATTTGTGCCCTCTGACTTTTTTCTTATTAGTACTTATTGAATGAAAGTTTGACTTTTAAAAAAGTTTCTGTTTTATAAATTTATTTGTTTTCTATTTTACCATTTTCTGATTTTATCTTCCACTTCTTCTGAAGTTGATAGCTTTATTTATTTTTCATTTGGTTTTATTTTCTAATATGTGAATTTAAGGCCCTACGTTTTTCCCTGAATATTACCTTGACTGCATCTGACAGACTTTGATTGCTCTCATCATCATTCAGTCCTAAAGCATTTATAATATCAATTTAAATTCCTCTTTTATTCAAGGGTTATTTAGAAGTGTGTTTGTTTTTAATTTATAGGTGTGCATTGTGTTGGGTCTGTGTGATGGGAACGGGCCGTTTGGTTATTTTTTTATTGCGGATTTTTAATTGCTTTTGAGTCCCGCATGGCTGGATTTCGAATCTGTATTCTCAATCAATACAAACAGTAATTGTCTGTCCCAGTGTGTGTCTCTGCCTGTTTCCCAATCTGGAGGCAGTGTGATATTGGCTTTTTTATATTCAGTACCACCTAGGAGTGAGCACTTGGGGATGTGAGAAATGAGACTGAATGTCAGCTCCAAAAAATCAGTTGATCCACTGAGAGAGGGGCAGGAAAAACTAGAGCTTTCTCTTCAGGGTCAGAGAGTAGGGATTTGCCTTATGAGCCCTGTTTGCCAGGCAGAACACACTTGGCCATATTAATTCAACTAATTCTGGTGGTTTGTAGCTATGCTGAAAAAAATCCTGGCTGGTTGGTTATGGGCACATCGCATAGGTCATGTGGGATTGGAGGAGGTAGAATCTTCAAAGCCCTGTCCTAAGAAATAATCCATCTGTCCACGGAGGCTAGGACTATCTCATTAATTTTTATTCTACTCAACATCACTGCCTTCTTGCTCTTCAAACCCATGGTGTCCACAGCAAAGGGGGTAATTTGTATCTTTCTCGTAACCTATGGTATTTCTTTGCTTGTATTTATAACTCTTGTGCAGTTGTCTTGTCTCCCCACTTACCTTCTAAGCTTCTTGAGGGCAAGGACCACAACTTACCTGTCTCCACAGTAGTTCCTCAAATACTTTGACAGAGCTCAGCAAAACACAGGTGTTAGTAAATGGGCGTTGGAAGAAGAAATGGGATGGACCAATATAGAGCAGATATTCTTAGCAAAATCAAAGAAACTCCAAACACTATACATCTTTTTCCTGCTTAATAGTCTGGATGGGTGTTTCATCTCTTTCTGTACCTTATCTACAGGAACACAGTCTCATTGCCTTGCCACACGGGTCTGTATATCATCTCTTGGGACAGGAGCCTCCTTTGGGCTGCATGTGCGTTCTTTTCCTCCTCCCACTGCTACTGCCCATCCCCCACAGCTGCCTGATCCATACATCCTGAGAATGGTGGCTTTTAATTTGTTTTCCAGATGAATAGGGCCAATTCCTCCCCCACTAGACCCCAGCCACAGTGTTCTGTCTTCATTCCTGCATCCATTGTTTTTCATGTCCACGCTTCCTTGATGACCCTTAATTGGGCTCTTCTGTAGACCCAGTGAGACTGCCTCCCTTCCCCCCCCCCCGCCGTTCTGTATCATTAATGATAGTGCAAGATAAAATGGGACCTGACATTGCATTCTGCTCACCTCCCTGCCGGGTACCCCTACGCTGTGCACCAGATTATCTATTAGCTCTTTCTCTTTTTTCTGATCAATTTTCTACTCATGCAAGCCATTACAAAATGACTTGGCATTCCATGAGCACCAGGTAACCCTGAAACAAAGGAACAAATTGGCTGAGCTGCCAGGGGAGTTGCACCCACCCGGAGCTCCCAGAGCTGTTGTGATTGTGAAGCCCCTACCTTTTCGTTGCTGAATTTCATCACCTACGTGGACAAAGCAGGTTAGTCTTGAACTGGGTGTGCTTCTGAGGGAGGTGACCAGTACTCTGTGACTTCAAAATGGTTGTGATCAACATGTCTAGGTCAGGGCGTACCACCACTGGAGACATCTTGCCTTTCTGAGGCTGAGCTACGTTCCTTCACTGCAGAATAGTCTTCGCAATTCTGTCACTGCAGAGAAATCTTTGTAATGCAGATTAAACTGGGGGGCAGGACAAGAATGTTCTAATCAAATGTTCAGGCTTTTATGTGCTTGGAGTCATCACTGTACCTCACAAATGGCTCTTTCGAATGAATCACAGAGCTCAGAGCCGGAACAGCCCCCGTGGCTATCCGATGGAGGGGACACATGGAGCTTCCTCCAGCTTGGATGCTAATATGATGCCCATTTTATAGCAGAGGCAGTGAGGCCCACAGAAAATACCGGTCGGTAATCCCAGGAGCATCTGAAGACATTAGATGTAATCCTGCCACAGTCTGCACTTTGCCTACTTTGTGATCTTCTGTCTTGGTCACTGCTTTGATCCGACGATGCTCTCCAAAGAGTCTGACCATGTTGTTACATGCTGGGCACCTAGTGGGGAAAATTTTCACTCCCAACTCACATAATTGAGGGCAGATCTGACTCACTCTTGTTTGCCTGTAGAGAATTGTTGTATCCTTTAATGCAGTGATACTCTCCCTCAGCCTCCTGAGCCGCATGTGGTTCGTTCACGTGCAGTTTGCCATTTGCCCAACCTTTTCATGTCTGTACTAGAATGTTCTTTCCGATGATACTTCCTAGGGTGCATGTGGTTATCAGGTGGCTGTCATAGTTAATGAGTGATTGCATATCAGACTCCAGAATCCACATAAGTGGCCCAACCTAATGGGACAGCCCGTTGCATGTTATACCATTTAGCTGCATGTTAAACCATTTAGCTGCATGTTAAACGTGTTTTAGGGAGTTCTCATACACACCATCGAGAAAACTAGTTCACTGAGGTGATGTTGGTCTTTGGAGATCAGTAGAACTGTATTCTAAGCCTGGTGACTCCCTAACTAGCTTCTAGTAATGCTTTACTATAAGCTTTCTGTGCCTTAATTTCTTTATCTTTAATGGGATAATAATGGATAATAATAGTACCTGTCTCACAGGTTTGCTGTGAGGATTGAGATCTTCTACATCAAGAATTTCGCCCACACAAGTCCTGCCATGTTGTGAAGACTTAATACAATATTATTATTGTCACTACCATCGCCATCATCATCATCCCCATCTCTAATTACACTTGAGGGGTGTCAAAAGATTATTCAATAAAATGATACAAATTATGCAGCAGAATTTCTCATTCCTCATAGAGTCTCAAAAATAGTAACTCTGACGATTACGGTGATTAAGGTGCTGGGAGCATACCGTGAAGCTGTCACATGGCTGGAGATGGCTTATTTGGTCATACAGGTAGTTTACCTCGAGCAAATAACACAATTCAAAAAATTTTTTTAATGCATGTTCCCATGTCCCTGCCAGAGAGCAGAGTGGTAAGGACCAGGGAATCCTTTAGAAATGGATCCTGTTTCTGAGTTTTCCCCCTTAACCCTCTCTAAAAACGGTACCAAAATACTCTCAGAAAATAATTTCTTTTGCGAGTAGAATCGTGACAAGTGATATGACGAAAGTGACTAACAGATACACAAATTTTGCAAGGCAGAATTTTGACATGTGCTCTGATTACTCGTTCTCAACCTTTCTTTGATTTCAGCATCTACCCACATACCCTACCTCCTACATAAACACCCAGCCAGACTTGTGTACTGGAAATCGCAAGGGGGTAAGTGTCAGAAAGACCTTGATTCTACTCCAGGCTTCACCACTTGCCAGTTCTATGACCTTGGCCAGGTCTTTCAATGTCAGTTTCCTGATCTATAAACTGGTATAGAAATAGTTTCCCAACCTCTTATCCAAAAGATTTGGGGCCAGATAAGTTTCATAATTCAGTATTTTTTTCATTTAAAAAATACTGCACAGTGCATAATGATACCTTCAGTGGAATTTGAAACAGAACCCATTAATCAATCACATCAATATTTCTGCCATGAGACCTATGGATATTTACATTGAGAGAGCCTCACAGGATTTGTCAGCATGTAAGTTTCAGTAGACAGGGGTGCCTGGGTGGCTCATTTGACTGGTTGATCATCCAATTCTTGATCTTGGCTCAGGTCCTGATCTCGGCTCAGGTCCTGATCTCGGGGTCCTGGGATTGAGCCCCATGTGGGGCTCCCCGCTCAGCGGTGAGGCTGCTTGTCTCCCTCTCCCTCTGCCCCTCCCCCACTCACATTTTCTGTCTCTCTCTCAGTCTCTGTCTCAAATAAATAAATAAATCTTAAAAAAATTAAGTTTCGGTAGACAACTTATAAAAACACTGGTTTTCAGAGCTTTCTGGACTCTGCAACTTATTGATAATGGACTGAAGAATTGTGCCTGACCCCATGAGATTACTGTAAGGGTTACATGACATACTGTCTGTGTTGCAGGGGTCCCATGGACCCCAAATTGAGATTCAGACATATCCGGGTATGTGAAGATACCTAGATGTCTGTTTGCTGGAGATGATCCATGGAAACGAAAAGATGCTATGAGGAGGGCTGCGTCAGAAACCCAGGGCTCTGAGGGTGAGCGAAACAATCTGGTATGACATGAAGGTATTTGTTCTCCAGGCACAGGAACCGAGTTGGGAAGTCTGAGCCAGTGTGGTGGGAGCTCTAGGTGGGGGTGGGGGTGTTGCTGCAGGAAGAGGCTGAAGCTGCTCTTATTCCACGGGGGCCTGCCTCCCTGAGCCACAGGGTAGAAGCAATGTGGCTTCAGTGTACAAGGTGACAAGGTGTGGCAGAGAACAGAAAGGGGACATTTCCAGTCTTCTGGGTAAACCCATGTGTGGCTTCAGCCAAAGCTTCCTGCAGGGAGAGCAGCACCATTCAGGCCCTTTGGGGATTTGCAGAGGGGCTGCCATGGATGGTCTTTCATTGGAAATAGAAGCTCCCCCAGGAAAGGGACCCTTGTCTGTCATGGTCCTCACTGGATCTCCTGCAATTGGGCAAGTGTCTGGCGCATAGTCTATGCCTAGGAAACATTTGTTCAGTTAATGTTTTGGCAGTTGACATGCATGAGGAGAGAGGGAGTAGAACAAATGAAAGCACTGTTCTTGAGGATTCTCAGAAATAACCGAGGCGATGTTACGGGGGACTGAGGCCCTCTGTTGAGCAGGTGGCGACACAAGTCAGTGACATGTGAGCTTGTAAAGTGCAGGTGATTTTACTTGTAGTCAAGGTCAGGTATGGCCTCGAGAAAACTTGAGACATACTATTTGGCAAAAGTTTGAAGTGTTTTCTGGAGCATTCTTAGATAGCTAGACACCAAGTGGCTATTGGAAAGTTTCTAATTATAAAGAAGACCTTCAAGGCGGAATGAGGGTGGAGGAGCAGGGGCTGTTTCTGGCAGCTTCTTTTTGGGAGTTAGCTACTCCATTGGTCCTTGTGCCTATTAGTTTGGAGGAAGGGAGAGCCAATAGTAATTGGTTGGGGGGAGAAAGGAAAAGAGAAAAGATTTTTTTGTTGTTCTCCACTGTACCAAGAGGAGACCAGTTTTACTTGAGTTATTATACTTAAAGTGAATTCATTTGCTCCCATGTGCTGGCTAAATGTAGGGAAATGCAAGTTACATATATCTCGAATATACAGCATTTCTGGTGACATACGGTAGACATTCAGTAGTGATTTTTAAATGGATGATAATTCCTTCTAATCCCTCTCTGCCTCTGATCCCTGACTATGAGCTTCTTGAGGGCAGAGAATACAGCTCTCTCTGGGTTTCTTTGATGCCGAGCATGTTTCCTGACACATAATAGGTGTTAATTAAAAAAAAAACAAAAACAGATGAAGGTTGTCCACTGAATGAATGAGACACGTCGATAATTAGGACACAGATTACAAATCAATGCCACAGAAATAATTAAAAGAAATTATCTTCTCTGGGGCGCCTGGGTGGCTCAGTTGGTTAAGTGTCCGACTCTTGATCTCAGCTCAGGTCTTGATCTCAGGGTCGTGAGTACAAGCCCCGTGTTGGACTCCACGCTGGGCATGAAGCCTACCTAAGGAAAAAAAAAGACAAATTATCTTCTCCCAAACTGGTTAAATCTAACATCAACACTCATAATTTGCTTAGCAAACAGTTCTTTGGTAGGAAATGCAAAGGATAATTTTATTCTACCCTTGGGCTGGATTATCATGAAACTGAATTGGCCGGAAGCAAATGAATGGGGTTGTCCCATTTTTCTTGTCATGCCTTTTGACATTGCTTTCCCATAAATCAGAACACAGCACCGAGAGGAAAAACCAAGCCTTTCCTTTGTATGATTTGGTATATTGTGGCTGCTGGCTTTAGCGGGTTCACATTTCCTAAGTAGTCCCTCACCTCATCCTGGTGGATGGCTCTTTTTATGAGGCCTTTGCGGCTTGCTGCTTGCCTAAATTAGTTTATATATTTGTCTGCCAGTGGACTTTTAAAAAGGCTTCACTCTTGTAGGCTTTAATCATTATTCGCTGCGTATCCTCTCTCACTTGTTACGAGGCTCATTTTTGGTTTCTTTCTGTTTTCCCTGACTTATTCACATGAACCCTTTCTGTTCTCTCTGACCTCTTAAGTGGTGCCTTTCCTTCTTCCTTTGCCACCCTCAGTACAGTCTAAACATTTGAACTGATGAATTATAGTCTTGTTTGTGTCCTTCCTCCTTTTATTTTCATCGCAGCCAACTCTTGACCTCTTTGATCAGTGGCTGCACAAAAGACTTCATCTCTGAATTTTTCATTCTGGAAGGTGCAACAGTATGCTCTTGACAACGAGCGAGGGAGGGATTCCCCAGCCAGGCAGTATCCACACAGTACCCACTTCGACCCCGTGCTTTCCCCACGATATGCGCCAACTTTTTTTTTTTAACTTTACTTTTAATTTTTTTTTAATTTTTGCTTTTCAGTTGGAGAAGAATCAACATACAATATTGTATCAGTTTCAGGTGTAGGACCTAGTGATTCAGTATTATATCCATTATGAAATAGTCGCTACAGTAAGTCCAGTTATCACCTATCACCATACAAAGCTGTTCCAATATTATTGGCTGTATTCCCCATGCTGTACATTACATGTCTGTGTTTTATTTATTTTCTAACTAGAAGATTGCACCTCTTAATCCCCTTCACCTATTTCGTCCATCCTCCCACACCCCTCACCTCTGGCAACCATCAGTTTGTTCTCTGGATTGGAGTCTTTTTCTGTTTTATATTCTTTGTTTCTTTATTTTGTTTTTTAGATTCCACATATAAGTGAAATCACACAGTATTTGTCTTTCTCTGTCTGACTTATTTCACTTGGCATGATGCCCTCTAGGTCCATCCATGTTGTCACAAAGGGCAAGATCTCATTCATTTTTAATAGCTGAGTAATATTCCTGTGTGTGTGTGTGTGTGTGTGTGTATCATATCTTCTTTATCCATTCATCTGTCAGTGGACATTTAGGTTGTTTCCATATCTTGACTGTTGTAAATAATGCTGCAATGAACATACCCGCGCATATGTCTTTTTGAATTGGTGTTTTCATTTTCTTTGGATAAATACCTAGAAGTGGAATCGCTGGATCATATGGTAGTTCTATTTTTAATTTTTTTGAGGAACTTCCATGCTGTTTTCCATAGAGGCTGCACCAATTTACATTCCCACCAACAGTGCACCAGCGCTTTGCCAATACTTGTTATTTCTTGTCTTTTTGATACTAGCCATTCTAACAGGTGTGAGGTGATATCTCATTTGTGGTTTTGATTTGCATTTCCCTGATGGTTAGTGATGTTGAGCATCTTTTTGTGTGCCTGATGGCCATCTGGATGTCTTCTTTGGAAAGATGTCTATTTAGGTCCTCTGCCCATTTTTTTAAATTGGACTGTTTGGTGTTTCCAATATTGAGTTGTGTGAATTCTTTATGTATTTTAGATGTTAACCCCTTATCAGATGTAAGATTTGCAAACATCTTCTCCCATTCAGTAGGTTGCCTTTTTGTTTTGTTAATGGTTTCCTTCACTCTGCAAAAGCTTTTTAGTTTGATGTAGTCCCATTTGTTTATTTTTGCTTGTGTTCTCCTTGCCTGGAGGAGACCGATAAAAAAATATCACTAAGACCTATGTTAAAGAGCTTACTGCCTACATTCTCTTTTAGGGTGTTTATAGTTTCGGGTCTTACCACTCTGTTCTGTATACAGCATGTCTTTCACTTGGTTCATAAATACTGCTCACCTCCTGATGCCTTACAGAGTGCTAGGTACTGGAGACAGAGTGGTGAACATGACCTTACCACCTAGCATTGAGCTTATTTATTTCACTGAAGGACATTCAATTCTTTTACCCATTACGTGGATAAAGGCAACTTTAAAATCATGTTTTATCTTTTTGATTGTGGACATACCCAGCCTGATTAATCCCACGCTAAAAATTAATTCACATTTCTTGAGATAGAGCATTCAACAACCTTCCAGTGTGCTGGAGAACTGCCTGGCTGGTCCCTTTGAATTGTCCATGAAATATTCAGAAGGGGCCATGGGATACCACCTAATGTTTGTCCAATATTTCTTGCACACGCATTTCTATTGCTTCTTGGATTATCCATCTTTGTGAGCATCCAGAGGGCAGGAACTAGACCTGTTTGCCTTGACTGGTAGGGAAACTAGCTCAGAGCCATGTCGTTCCATTGCATATAAAATAATGGGTGCAAGAGGTTACCGATTTACTGGATTTAATTCATTTTCTTCTTCTTTACTTTCTTTTTAAAAAACTTTTTATTTAAATTCAATTAGCCAACATATAGTACATCTTTAGTTTCAGATGTTTTGCTGTACTTTCTAAGAGAAGTAGTGACTGTTAAATGAAATGAAATGAAATAAAACTAATCACAGGCTGTAAGTATTTAGCCCCAGTGGCGGGGTGGCTTCTAAACATGGCTGCTTCTCTTCTGTGTCTTCTGCCTCTCTGGATTTAAATATTCTCCCCTCAGCTCAAGCTATGGGTCAGATAGCATTTTCTCCTCCAGGTTGCTTCCTTGGGCCCTGCCTCCCATGCTATGATGTGGATGGATGGCACCCAATTATTTTCTAGTTGAGCAGAGGAAATGACGAGTCCTGGTGTCAAGCTTGAGGTGGTTCACACCCAGGGTAGTTTCAAACTATGTTGTGCAGCAGCTCATTTATTATTTTTTAAATTTATTTATTTATTTGAGGGGGGCGCAGAGGGAGAGAGAAAGAGAGAGTCCCCAAGCAAACTCCCCACTGAGTGCGAAGCCCAACTCAGGGCTCCATCCCAGGACCCTGACATCATGACCTGAGCCAAAACCAAAAGTCGGCAGCTTAACTGCCTGAGCCACCCAGGCGCCCCTGGCAGCTGAGTTATTGAGCTTCTAAGTCTTTCTAAAATTTATTTGTCTTTCTGATTCAGAAACGTTGAAATGGTCTCTTCGCTAACTCAGGGGGATGTGGGAGGTTTTATTTTGGCTTTTGCGCCTTTCTTTTTTGTGTGTTTTGGCATAGTAAATTATTTGAAAAACTGCTACTCCTTTCTCTAGGGGATTTGCATATGACCCACTGGGTAAGTGGCCTGGTTCGTTTCTCGGGGCCAGTGTAGAAATAGCTTTGGGCTCACAGTTCATCCAGAAAGGGCCAGAGAGAATCTTTCTAGAGGAAAACATATTTGATTATTATTAGTAGTAGTACTAGTACTAGTACTAGTACTAGTGGTCGTAGTACAAGCAGGTTTTCCAAAAGTTGCAGAAAGCATCCAACTTATCTTCAAGTGCCGAATTACTTTTAAACGCCGTTTTTAAAACAAGAGAGTACGATTGTTTAAAAATGAAAAACAAAGCAGTGCATCGTAGCCAAACAAAATCCCCAGACGAGAAAATGGTTTTTCAATTTAGTCAGTCTGTTTTAATCCAGGTTATCCCCAAACTAGGTTAAAGGAGCCATGACATTGCTCCCCAACTCCCTGTCACCCCCAGCCTTCTAAAGCAACATGCATAAAATGCAAGGCAGCCAAGAAAGATGCTCCAAGGCAGGGACTGGTCTTGACTCCTAACGTGGTCCGATTGCAATTAACCAAAGTTGAGCATCAACAGTACTATAAGGCATTTTACATTCCTTTTTAAAGAAAAGCCCTGTTTTTTTGTCTTAAGCTTCTTGGAGTTCATGAAAAGTCTTGCTTACATGTCTTTGAATGCATAATTGTGTCATGCTGTTTTTGAGATTCTGGATCATTTAGATCTTACTAAAAATTTGAGGAATTTGAAGGCTGTGGGGTATAATCAGAATAGGAAACTTTCACCATCGACCCCCTCCACCAGAGAAATCCAAATTCCACCCTTGGTGGGGGGAGAGTGATCAATCCTTAGCTCCTCACGCCCCCAATAGTTAGCTTTGATAAATGTCTGAAAATTTCAACTGGAGTGTAGAGAGAATGATGCTCTTTCTACCTCTCTCTGTTAAGAACAGAATTAGGGGGGCGTTTGCTTTAAATTACAGAAAAGCTGGGATGAGCGTTCTTTCTGGCCTGACGTGGGTGGCGAAAATTAAAAAGGGTCAATGACGATCCCAAGATTCGTGGGAATGTACACCTCCCTCCCATTTACAGAGATGCCGCACGTCTTTCAAGAGAGAACCAGCAAATTACCATGGAAATCTGCCCCCAACAGACAGTGCTCAAGTAGGAGTCAGAGACTTCCTGAGCAGGGGTTTGTGGGGGGCCGGCACCATAGTGAACACGGTTACGCCTCGCTAATGCCCTGAATGGGGGAAAGGCCAATCTTGATTTGTAAGAAGCTTGAATTTAAAAATATGTTTAAAGAAATGCTATGTTATTATTGCCAAAAACCTGCAGTCAAACTGCTGGCTGGGGTCTGTGCTCTGAGCCGCTGAGACTCTTAAGGCCTTGAACAAACAGATAAGGACTGTGATTAGCATATTGGTCATTTGAATGCAAAGAGCTGTTTGAGTGGCGCTTAAAATTGTGCGTTAGCACAGTCCCCTAGCAGGCTGTCACTTTCATATGTTTATAGTATTAATTTGCCTAGCAACCTGCCCCCTTTCCTTTTTGGCAGTAAATTTTACCCTAGCATGTCAGAATCTGTTCAGTTTTCCTTATTAACAGGTGGAATGAATAAGGGGGGGGGACGAGGGAGGGAGGTGAACTCCTCATAAAACTCAACATGACCATATTTTAAACTTCTATTTAACTAGAAGTTAACTTTTAAACTCATCCGTGAATTCATTTTTATTATTTACTGAGGAGGGGATGTATTCGCTAGGATGATTCAAAAGGGGAAGAGGGGTGGTGTGGCTCAGTCAGTTGGGTGGTCAGCTCTTGGTTTTGGCTCAGGTCATGATCTTGGGGTCCTGGGATCAAGCCCCGTGGCAGGCTCTGTGCTCAACGGGGAGACTGCTTGAGGCTTCTCTCTCTCCCTCTCCCTCTCCCCCTCCGCCCCTCGAGCGCTCTCTCTCTCTCTCTCTCTCTCAAGTAAATAAATAAAATCTTTAAAAAGAGGAAGATGGGCAAGCTGTTTTGAATATTCCATCCCCATAAGTGACCTGATCAAGTGAACACCAGAGAACATTGAATGTAACAAGTTCCTGTATTATAACAAAATAAGGATTGATTATGAGGCTCAACAGGTGCTTAATTATATGGAACAAAAGCACATTGAGATCTGCATCTATTAAACACGTCTATGATGGTCAGCTAATCCTGCATGCACATATTAACTGTTCTCAAATTCACACTTGAGACCACTTAATTTGAAGTGTGACTGAGTTATGTTTGGAAAGGGGAAAAAAGGAGAGAGATGAATACAGCTGCAGCTTTACCCAAATACCCAATGTCTTCATCATTTTGCTATGCACGTGGAAGAAAAAGGCTATGTTCTTATACAAGTTGAACAAACCATATGGCCCATGGGGTGGGGATTGCAGGAAAAAGCCAGGTGAAGCCTGTTTCCCGATTCTACTTCACACAAACCTGAGGAGGAAAAGATAATCTTTAAGTAATGAAATTCCTAAGCCGGTGGTTCCCATGTTTTGCTTCACATTACAATCTTGAGAAGATTAGAACCTGAGGAGATGTTTTTTAAGATTGATTGATTGATTGATTGATTGATTTTGAGGGGGGCTGGGCAGAGGGAGAGGGAGAAAGAATCTCCAGCAGATTCTCCACTGAGTGTGGAGCCCAATGCGGGACTCAGTCTCAGAACCCTGAGATCATGACCTGAGCTGAAACCAAGAGCTGGATGCTTAACCGACTGAGCCACCCAGGCGCCCCAACCCAAGGACATTTCTTAACTATGATGCCCAGATTCATGCCATACAATGAAATTGGGATGTCTGGGGGCGGGGGCGTGTCACCTGCATTTTATAAAGATCACAAGGTGATTTGCAAGTATAGCAAATTGGGAACACCACTGCCTTAAGGCTTTCCTGCTTCACATGCATTTAACTTAATCTTCCCAATTACCCTAAGAAGGAGGTGCTATTAGATCCCCATTTCACAGATGAGAAAACTGAGGTTCAGAGAGGTTAAACAAGTTGCCCAAGTTCCAAAAGCTGTTTAAATAGCAACTCTGGGATTTGAATACCAGCAGTTTAATTTCAGAGTCTGCATGTTGAACTTCCATGCAGTACTGTCTGTTGGGGCTTTTGTCCCTGTATCTGGCACCATTCCAACAAATCCGATATGTTAATCCTACATCAAGTCAGTGAGAATTTATTCGGCATCTACTATGTAAATCAGTTGTAGACACACTGTGTGATTCTCCGTAGATTTAAGGAAACATGGCTAACCCCGGATAATTCAAGGGGCCTTCCAGATATCTATAGGTTGGTTGTCAATTATGCCAAAGCTTAACCAGCCAAAGATCACCACAGAGAAAACTGTAGTTGGACAGAGTCAAATTTATTTATTTATTTATTTATTTATTTATTAAAGATTTTATTTATTTATTTGACAGAGAGAGACACAGCGAGAGAGGGAACACAAGCAGGGCGAGTGGGAGAGGGAGAAGCCGGCTTCCTGCCGAGCAGGGAGCCCGATGCGGGGCTCGATCCCAGGACCCCAGGATCATGACCTGGGCCGAAAGCAGACGCTTAACGACTGAGCCACCCAGGCACCCCTGGAGTCAAATTTATTGACCTGATGCATTGAGGAAGTGCATTCCAGAGGAACCATAGGATGCTGCTCTTGAAAAAGAGGGAGGAGGGAACATCTTTTGTAACATGTGAGTTCCCACTGACGGATTCTGAGGATCGTCTAAAGAAGCAGGGATGAGTTCGGGATTGATGGCAGTTCCTGAGGTGGGATCGGGAGAAGGGGGTATTGACTAGGAATCGGGGACTATCATGAGGCAGTGGGTGGCTGGCAATCGGGTATCCCCAGGGAT